>NC_133326.1:235245876-235845876 GCF_042186555.1 Aquarana catesbeiana | reverse complement strand
ATTTCTATGTTATTTTATACATCGTCCTTTTTGTGTTGTAATTTTAAGTTGTCACAAGTGACCTCCCCTGTGTGGGTACATTTGGAGTGTATAATGCCTTATATTTTAAAAACAATTAATGAAACAGATTTTGGGCACATCCCTCCCAGTCTTAGACTATTTATAGAATGAGTCTTTTATCACTAATTTCTGGACCCAGTCATGTACCCAGTTTACTATCCATGTACATTCAAATTCATCAACTCCAGCAGACCTTATCCTTGCCTTAATCTACTTCTACTGTTCTTCCGCCATTCAATTTCTCACTAACTTCCCCTATACCTCAGAGGGATAACAGTTTGGTCTAACAAAAAACAATCTTTAATAAATCCATGCTGGTTGTTACTTATGATACGTTGTGCCTTTATTGCAGTTACAATTCGGAGTACAGTCTTTACCATTCCCTCAAATACTTCACATACTATTGATGTTAGGCAGACTGTTGTGTAGTTCCCCTATTTACATCTCAATCCCTTTTAGTTGTTGACTCATACACATTTACTCTACACCAATCAGTTGCTACCATTTTAGTCAGTAAGGTGTCTTTAAAAAAATTAAATAGCAGCATGACTATAAATGAGACATGGTGATTTTTTTTTAACTCTTTTATTTTTATTATTTTTATAAAAACATATACCACCGATCGAGAGGCACCTCAGACCGTATACATATTACTATAGCATATTTACAAAGTCGTTTATGATTTCAAACTTAAATAATCTTCAATGCGTTATTATACACCCTTCATATTTACTTCCTTTAAAAAAAAAATAAGAAGACACGCAAATACTACCAGTACCTCAAATCCATCTCCTCTGTGGTTCTCTACCCTTTTGTGACCCCTCTAACCTTTTATAACCCCTCCCTCCCTTTGCCGCCCTCATAATCTCCCTTATAATAAAGTGTAAACGGTCCCATCCGTACACCGTGTCTATTTAAATAATACACACATATATTATGTGTTCTTATTTCTCTCTGCTCTCTCTTATTTTCCACTTCTCTTCGTCCTCTCTGCTCCCCCCTTATTTTCCCAGTCATATCCACCTAGTCTTTAGGTATGGTCTCCTCTCCCTGGTTATTCCCTTTAAGGAGGGCATCCCATTTTATCTAACCAAGGCTTCCACATCTTTAAGAATTTATCCAGGTTCCTCCATATAATAAATACCACTTTTTCCCTCCATACTGTAGCATCCATCACTTTAGTCCATTCTTCTGATGTCGGGGGTCTCACTGATTGCCAGTTCTGAGCTATTATCTATCGTGCTTGGAATAAACATCTTATTACTGCAATTTTACTATTTACGGGCACACTATTTTCCTCTATTTTCCCCAACAGATATACAGTACCATCCAGGTCCAACTTAAGCCCAAAGGTGCGGTTGATATCCTCCAGTATCTCTGTCCAGTACCTGAATAGTTTTGGGCACCTCCACATCATGTGAATCAAATCACCTGTTCCTTGACACCTTGGGCATTTATCGTCAACTCTGTATCCATACCCGAAAAACTTCTTTGGAGTATAATAAACTCTATGTAGCAAGAATAATTGCAACATTTTCTGTGAGGGAGAGATTGACACCTGGGAGCTCAGATCCAATATCCTTCTCCACTGTTCTCCTTTTATTTTTTCTCCCAAGTCCTCCTCCCATCCCTTTTTATTTTTGGCCAGTCTTTCCCCAGTGATGGTTTTACTACATATCTGTTCATATATCTCTGATATTAAACCCTTGGAGGATCCTGTCATAGCTATTTTTTGTATAAAGGGTACTTTACACTATTCCACCCTTTGTGTTTTAAAGTGGGCCTTCAAGGCGTGTCTAATTTGAAGATACCGGTAGAATGATTGGTTTGGGATACTGTACTCGCTCCTCAGCTCCTCACATGACTTCAGCGTGCTCCCTTCGTATAGCTGAGCGAGTTTTCCGATACCACAAACCTCCCACTCATTTATTTTACCCATGGGGATCAAATCTGGAAAATGTTTGTTATACCAAATTGGGGTATATTCTGTTAGCCCCCTGTACCCCATTACTACCCTGGCAGCCTGCCATACTTTTGTAACTAATTTTAATGTGGGGCATCCAGGAAGTAGGGAGTCCGCTTCCAGGGCTTCCACCAAACTGCTGTGTAAGGCTCCCTGCAGCATAATTCGTGCATTTTTATTACTATCCCCTGATATATTACATCCCCTCTGATGCTGCAACTAGGCAGCCAAAAAATAACTGCGGGGGTGTGGAACTGCAGCTCCTCCCTCTTTTGTTGGTAGCTGCAATATCTGTAAGCTGATACAAGCCTGTCCCTTCTTCCAGATTAGTTCCCTGAACAATGTTTCAATTTTCTTGAACCATCCCATTCTAATCCAAACTGGGGAGTTATGTAACTGGTACAAAAGTTGGGGCAACTTTTGATTTGTTCAAATCGTTCACATCTGCTTTACATCTGCTTTCTTCTTGTCAGTTGTGACCAACTTCCTGTGTTCATCTTTTACATTTAAACATTTGGGGGAGTTTGTTTTACTTGCTGCAGATGTTTTTTTTTTTAATTCTGTTTTAGCTAACCTATTTTTTCCTTTGCATCTCCTGTTGCATTTTTTGTAATCATAGAATGCTAAGGGGAACCTTGCCACTTCTTTTTAAAGGCCTTAACATTTTAAAGATTTCACATAGGTTTTAATTTTAATATTTAATATTTCTTGCATTTGTGAACATACCTTTTCATTTTATATTTGTGTGTAATATTTTATTTTTATTACTGTTTTTTAAACTAGACCCTAATTCTTCAACTTTTTTGTGTTGGGCATGGGTGATACAATTTCTCTGCCATCTAGTTTTAACCCACTCCCCTGACTATACCACATCCTCTATATCCCATTCCCCCATTGGCTCTCAATGTGGCATATGCGCTCATTCCCCCCACCCCAGATCCTAGTTGAACAGATCTTCCAGCCTTCTAGCCATTTTCTCCCCCAAATAAGCTGCATCTTATCCATTTTGATGCAGTCCCTACAGTAGAGCCAATAAATGACAACAAATTCAGCCCAGCTCTTCATAAACCCAAAGCCCTTCTTTGACAATAGTTTCTCAGCCACTTGTCCAACTCCCTAAGCTCCCATTGCCTCTCTGATGTGGCTTGTGGCACAGAAAGTATTTCTAAAAATACTACCATGGAGATCCTTTTATATGCCTTCATGCCTACCATGACAACTTCCCCAATCCACCCACCAATCATGATCTTTGTAACAGATTATTTTGACCGCCTTTCTAATAATTGAGTCCTCTGCCTAAAGTATCTGCCACTCTTTGCCTACATGTCTGTTCACATCCTTACTGGAGCAGTAATTTCCCTGGTTGTTAAAGGATGTATTCTACTCTACCTATCCTCCTTCTGAAATGATAACCTAATATCACCCAATCTGGCATCTATATTGGGATGTATCGACTCAGGAATAGCCTCTCCAACAATTTTCCCTCTACCCTGTCTTCTAACTTCAACCCAGCTACCTACTTCCGGTGCTTTCTTCTACATGTCTCCACCCTCCTCTATACCGGTCCCATCCAGCAGCTGATGAATCCAAGTTGTTAGTACTCTGCAATGTTCACAGTTGATTCTTTAGCTCCAGGACTTCCAAACAACTAACTTACATCTTGCACAGCAGTATTTGCACTCAAAAAGTTGTACAAGGAGTACATACATAGAACAAGATGTGCACTGAATCACATTACCACTCATGGAGTACATGATTGCCTTTTGCTATATAGAGATAGTTTAAACAATCCTGCTACAATTTACAATGATGCTTTGATAATGCTTTAGGTTGTATGCTATTCTGTTACCCTGTGGGGTGTGCTATATCCTTTGTGTTAACTATGCTCTATTCTTGGCAATACACATTGTAGAGAAAGTCTCACACAGCCCTCTCGCAGCTATCTTTGCCCACTCACAGCCATCACAGCTCCCACACAATACTCACAAACCATCTTCCTGTAACCACAGCCCCCACACAGAAATCACATCCTCTACACGGCAAACACAGCCCACACGCAGCAAACACAGCCCACTTGTCACAATCGCACCCTCCTTACAGCAATGATAGGCTCTCACAGATTCTCAGCACTCCTCACAGCAACTCAGTCCTCTCACAGTAGTCACAGCCCCCACCCCAAAGCACACTTGCCAGGTCACTCTGCCTTTTCAGCACCCCCTCCCACCAGTATCTCCACTCAGTAAACTCTACAAACTCAGCCTAGGTATCTTCAAACAGACGCTTCCATATACCGCACCCTCCCACCCCTCCCACCTTACATGAATTAGTACTTGTTACCCCTATTTTCTCACAAAAAAAGTAACTTAGAAATAAAGACACATAAACTCTTTTTTTAATAAAAAGCTTAACTTGGGCAAAGATAGTTGTGAGAGGGCTGTGTGAGGTTTGGTCTACAATGTGTATTGCCACAATTAGAGCATAGGCCAACCGTGGATCCCATCGGTCAAAAAATGTATTTTGCCATCCCATCTGCATTCTATACCCTTTTCAAAAAAGTAAATCATATCTAGATGCTGTATAATTTCAAAGATATGAGAAACTTCAACACCCTTCTATTTCTTCAGTTCGTAGAAGAACATGCAAACAGGCCACAAATTTGTGCGAACACGCAAATACTGTTAAAGTCTATGGGACACGAATGTGAAAAATCAAAAGTACTCATTTTAAAGGCTTACATGCAAGTTATTGCCATAAATAGTGTTTGGGGACCGGGGTCCTGCCTCAGGGGACATGTATCAATGCAAAAAAGTTTTAAAAAACTGATGTTTTTTCAGGAGCAGTGATTTTAATAATACTTAAAGTGAAACAAAATAAAAATTAAATATTCCTTTAAATATCGTGCCTGGGGGTCTCTTTAGTCTGCCTGTAAAGTAGCGCATCCCATGTTCATAACAATACCACAGCAAAACGACATTTCTAAAGGAAAAAATGTCATTTTAAACTGCTTGCGGCTGTAATGTATTGTCGGATCCCTGCAATATAGATACAAATCATTGAAAAAAACTGCGTGGATTCCCCCTCCAGTCCATTACCAGGCCCTTTGGGTCTGGTATGAATATTAAGGGGAACCACGCACCAAAACTGAAAAAAATGGCGTGGGGGTTGTGATGAACGCGGGTGTCAGATCCCTGCCCTCCTCGCTAACTTGCAACGAAGGTCCGGCAAACCTCACACCACGCTGTCACTTGCGTAACAATGGCACCCTCAGCTGTGCACAGCACAAAGATTTTCCAGCTTGCGGGACCACAATCTGGGTGTGAGCAGCCTGAGAGTGATTGTCACTGGGCTAATTACACAATTAACCCTTTAACTGCCACCACCCCCATTTAAAAGACCGAGCCAGGGGAGACTCGTAATTTTAGCAATACCAATTATAATTTTAGAATAAGTGTCTGCCACACACACTGCCACCACAGACAGGTCTGCTCAGAGTCTTATTCTACAACAGTAGTGCCCTTCAAGAGGCAGGTTCGTTTATAGCTTGCATTAAGAGCTTTAGAGACAAGGTTAACACTTTTCAACATAAGGGTTTATTATGAAAAGGTCAAAGTTGATGCAAATAAAACATTTACAGAAAAAAGATGTTTCAAAAAATAAAGACAATATACAGCCACAAAGAAATAAGGTAGAATTGGGAAGGAAGAATACTTGCAATTAATGTCCAAGGGTTGAACAGAGTTCGATCGATGAGCTAGGTAATCGGTTCTCATCTTGGCAGATGTTTCTTCTTGGATGGTAAAAGGAGAACTGCCCATTGTCTTGGCATCTCCTCTTTTCTGTCAAATCAAAGGGGGTGTTGACAGCGACCAGTAACCGATCGTCTGGTCATCTTGTTTAGGAGTTGGTTGCTGGGAGGTGTCTACACTCATGACCACGTCCCAGGTAGATTTTGTGATACATGTTGATGTATTTGCATCTATAGTGTTTACAGACTGCAAATATTCATATTATTATTCAACGTGAGATTTCCTTCAAAACAAATCTAAACATGCCATATCTATAATGTATGGTCTACTTAGGAGGAAAAAGGGGTACCAGTGGTTTCCCATATGACCTGACATAGGGGTGTCTGGACTTGAAACGTTACAAATTATCTGAAGAAACTAAATATGTCCATATTATGGCTGTGCTATTAATAAGTCGGAAGTTATGAAACATGCTGAAATTTAATACTTATTCCACTGTTTTAAGCTTGATGTGTATTCAGACATTTTACAACCGGGGCCTGTTGGGTCTCTGAATGGAGAGGGTGACAGTTTTACGACAGGCCTGAACACTCTGCCCTTTCAACAAGCTGTTTTTTAGTGACCTAGCTTGGTTCTGTTTTCTCTGTTGAGATAACCTTTTCTGTTGAACTTAAAAAGCTTTGATTTCCTAAGACAAGGGAGGAGGGAGTTCAGATTTCTCTGTAATGTACACGGTTAGCCAAGCTGTCATGGCTGCATTTCAAACAACATGGCAGCTAGCTACAGCATTTCATTTTCAGTATGTGATATCTTTACAGGGGTACCCCCAAAATCCACACCAGGCCCTCCAGGTCTGGTATGGATATTAAGAGGGACCCACGCCAAAATTAAAAAAAAAATTGGCATGGGGTCCCCCAAAATCCATACCAGGTCCTTATCCGAGCATGCAACCTAACAGGCTGTTGGAAAAGGGGGGAACAAGAGAGCGTCCCCCTTCTTAACCGTACCAGGCCACATGCCCTCAACATGGAGAGGGTGCTTTGGGGTCCCCCCAAAACACCTTGTCCCCATGTTGATGGGGACAAGGGCCTCTTCCCCACAACCCTTGCCCGGTGGTTGTGGGGGTCTGCGGGCAGAGGGCTTATCGGAATCTGGAAGTCCCCTTTAATAAGGGGGCCCCCAGATCTCACCCACTCCTATGTGAATGGGTATCGGGTACATTATATCCCTACTTATTCACCCAAAAAAGTTTTAAAAAAGTAAAAATGACAGGAGACAGCTTTTGACAATTGCTTTATTAAAAAAAGTGTCCTGTGATGTCCATCCATCTTCAATCACAGCGTCCGACAGTCCTGAAAGAAAAACTCCACCTCCGTGGCATCCCCGCAACTGCCGTGTTTTTGCTTTGACGGCTGTTAAATAGGCAAGGGGGGGCCACCCGGTGATGCAAACGGGTGACCCCTCCCCCTTCTGCCAACATGTGACATCACATGACATCAGAGGTGGTGGGGTCCCCCATTTACATCACTGGGTGGCTCCGCCCTCAGCTACATAACAGTTGTCAATGCAAAGACTCTGCAGTCGGCGGAGTGCCTCCCATGGAAAGTTTTTCCATTTTTCTTTTCTCTGGACCGCTGCGGCTGTGATTGAAGATGGATTTATATCGTGGGGCACTTTTTTATTTTTAATAAAGGAATTGTCCAAAACGGTCTCCTGTCATTTTTACTTTTTTGACACTTTTTTTGGTGAATGAGTAGGGGGTACAATGTACCCGATACCCATTCACATAGTGGGGGCCAGTATCTGGGGGCCCCCTTGTTAAAGGGGGCTTTCAGATTCCAATAAGCCCCCTGCACGCATACCCCCACAACCACCGGGCAAGGGTTGTGGGGAAGAGGCCCTTGTCCCCATCAACATGGGGACAAGGTGTTTTGGGGGGACCCCAAAGCACCCTCTCCATGTTGAAGGCATGTGGCCTGGTATGATTTAGGAGGGGGGCACTCTCTCGCCCCCCTTTTCCTGTAGCCTGCCAGGTTGCGTGCTCAGATCAGGTATGGATTTTGGGGGGACCCCATGTCATTTTTTTTAAAGATTTGGCGAAGACCTGAAGGGCCTGGTATGGATTCTAGGGGGGACCCCCACGCCATTTTTAAAATAAAATTGGCGCAGGGTTCCCCTTAATATCCATACCATACTCAAAGGGACTAGTAATGAACTGGGGGGGGGGAACATTACAGCCACGAGCAGTTTTAAATGACACTTTTTCCTTTAGAAATGTAATTTTGCTGCTCTCATTCATTACACTATGTACGGCTGTGGTGTAAGCAGCCTTACATAGTGTGGGGCGTGGACTTGGGCTCCTGAGCCATGATTGGCCAAAGGCACCCTGCCTTTGGCCAATCATGGCTCTCACAGCAGAGCACACTGTGATTGGCCAAAGCATGCAGGTCAGGTGTATGCTTTGGCCAATCAGCAGCCATCAATACATTGCAATTTTGCAGTGCATTGACGATCTCACAGTGCATTACGAAGCATTCTGCAGGCGCTCAAATTTTCCCGTGAACGCCCCATAATGTTCTAAATTCGGCGAACGGGCGAACACCCGATGTTCAAGACAAACTTACGTTCGCCTCGAACATCGGGCTCAACCTAATTAGGATTAGTCTAACTACAAAGAGAATATGCATAAAAAGGTTTGAACACTAGAGTGACTGTTTCTATGCCAATACTAAGAATTGCCAATTCTGAAGTGGGTTTAATGAAGCATCCTGTTATTTCAGCAATGAGCCTGAATACCTTATTGCAAAAGCTTCTCAGGTGTAAACACAGCCACAACATATGAAGTAGCAAACCTACTCTGTCACATCCTCTCCAATACAGGTTGGTATTCAAAGTTGAAAATTTAGCCAGCATATATGGTGTAATATACCATCTAAGATGTATTTTATGGAACACCTCCCAGTAAGCTGCACATCTGGATTTAACATAACTGTGTTTGGTAGATGTTTGCCATTGATTATCGGCAATAGATAGTTGAAATTCTTGCTTCAATTTAAGTAAGGGGGAAGTTTTGGCAAATGTTAGTTTAAATTGCATAAGGTTGTAGATGATACCTTTAACTTAATCACGATAATCTGATGACCATAGATTCCATGCCTTCCCTGGGAGGGTAAGCATCAGTAAGGAATTGTGCCCTAAATGAAAGAATAATTTAGCATATGTAAAGAATGATTGTGGTGGAAAAGAAAGGGCATTACTTAACCTGCCAAACGAGAGCAGTTTGCCATTCGCAATTGTATCCATGAGATAGTGTTCCTCTTGTGGTTGCCATGTTCTAAAATCTATCTCTGGAAAAAGTTTAAGAAGTTTAAAAATGTCTAATCATTGTAGGGACCGTACCATGTGTTCCCCTGTAAATTTGGAAGTAACAAATAGTTTCCAAGTTGCAAGCATTACAGATATAAGTGATATGCCAGTAATAAAGCATGTAGATTACCATTAGGGAGGGACATAAGACTGTTCCTCCCGCCTTCTTATGTTTAATAAGTGCAGAATAAGAGCATCATGCTTTGCGCCTCCACCATACAAAACTGTATGACATTTGTTTCATAGTGGCAAAGAAGGCGTTGGGTAAGGATATCTATAAGGCTCCAAAAAAATAAATAAATAAAGGATTCTAGGTAGTGTTTGCACCTTGAAAGCAGCCAGCCCCACTGACAAAGAGAAGTAAAACGTACTCAATCGAACTAACTCATTTTGCATCAAAGTCAGCAGAGGCACATAATTAGCTTGATATAGTACAGACAAACTCGTAGAAAGATGTATACCCAAGTATGGCATATATTCTTAACTTCCAATATACAGCAATTATAATTATAAGCTAGAAGATGTAACTGAATTTACATGTGTGTTCAGTAGGTTAGACTTGGTACCTTTTATAGTATAACACTGCATTGAACAACACTATCACTTCAGTAGATGATGGTTCCATCAGCAGTGCAAATATTAAAGGTGATAATGGGCACCCTTGGCAAGTCCCATTAGCTATAAGAAATCCATTACTATAAGAAAATCATTCCTTCAGTGAAAACTTGAGCCAAGGGAGTTGTATAAAAAGCTAATGTGGTGGACACAACAGTACCACGAAAACCAAATTTATTGAGAACTTTAGTCAGATACCCCCAATTAATCCTCACAAAGGCCTTCACATCATCTAAGGCCAGACACAGAGAAGGCCCTCAATGGGTCTCTGCATAGTGCATCATTTTAACCACTTCAGCCCCGGAAGGATTTACCCCCTTCCTGACCAGAGCATTTTTTGCAATACGGCACTGCGTCGCTTTAACTGGCAATTGCGCAGTCATGCGACGTTGCACTCAAACAAAATTGACGTCCTTTTTTCCCCACAAATAGAGCTTTCTTTTGGTGGTATTTGATCACCTCTGTGGTTTTTATTTTTTGCACTATAAACAAAAAAAGTGCGACAATTTTGAAAAAAAAGCAATATTTTTTACTTTTAGCTATACTAAATATCCCCAGAAAATATATAAAACAAAACTAATTTCTTCCTCAATTTGGGCCGATATGTATTCTTCTACATATTTTTGGTAAAAAAATCATGACAAGCATATATTGATTGGTTTGCGCAAAAGTTATAGCGTCTACAAACTAGGGAATAGATTTATGCCATTTTATTATGATTTTTTTTTTTTTTTTATTAGTAATAGCTGCTATCTGTGATTTTTATCATGACTGCAACATTGCGGCGGACACATCGGACACTTTGACTATTTTGGGACCAGTGACATTTATACAGCGATCAGTGCTATAAAAATGCATTGATTACTGTGTAAATGACACTGGCAGGGAAGGGGTTAAACACTAGGGGGCAATCAAGGGGTTAAATGTGTTCCCTCAGTGTGTTCTAACTGTAGTGGGGATGGGCTCACTAGAATATGACAGAGATCACTGCTCCTGATGACAGGGAGCAGTAGATCCCTGTCATGTTGCTAGGCAGAACAGGGAAATGCCTTGTTTACATAGGCATCTCCCTATTTTGCCTCTCCGTGTCACCATCGCGGGCCACCGGTGGACATCGAGTCTGCAGGACTTGCGGGCACATGCACGCGGTGCGGCGAGCACGTGCGCCCACTAGCCCGCAATTTAAAGGGGATGTACAGGTACACCCATTTGCACAACCGTGCCATTGTGCCAACATATATCATCGTGTGCTGTGCTGGACGGTAATCGGTTAAAAACCCATCTGGTGGCATCAGGCTGTTGATGCCCAGCACAAACCCCACTTGGTCATCTTTGATGAACAAAGGAACACATTTAGCAATCCTATTAGCTGTTATTTTCACAAATATTTTTACATCCTTAATTAACAGTGATATTGGGTGGAAATTTGGAGCTGACACCAACTCCTTCCCTGACTTAGGAAGAGTCATAATTGTAGCTTGTAGCATTTCAGGTGGAAATTTGGCAGAGGAAGCAGCAGTGTTGAAAAGCTTCATTAAAAATAGGAATATATGTTATGATATGAGAAAATATGAGAGAGTAATTTGTAATAATCTGCAAAAAAATCTGTCAGGTCCCCAGAGATTAAATATAAGGCAATTTTTTAATGGTGTCTGATATTTATATATGTGAGAAAGGCATTTATAATGCTTTTAACTGTTTCTGATCTGGCTAAAGTAGCTTAATAGAGTCAAGGAGGCTTGTTATTACTGCAAAGGTAGGTTGGAGAGTCTCCCAAGTTTTCTTTGAAGTTATACAGTTTGCTATAATAAGCACTAAAGGCATCTGCTATAACTTGTGGATTGCAAAGTTTTGCACCAGAATGTGGGTGGAACAAGTAAGGTAATTTCTGTTTTATAGTACATTTCCTAACCTGTGCCGCCAATAGTTTACCCGCCTTATTACCTTTAAGGTAGAAGGTACTCTTCAAAATTTGGAGATTGCACTGATACTGGGTAATAGAAATATGCATAATTCTTACCTAGCTTGATTCAATTTCGTACTAGTTGTCTGGGAGGGTGATCTTTTATTGCTAGCCTCCAAAAGCCTAAAGACATTAGTTTATCCATCTGCTGATTTCACTGCCGTTTAGCTGCTCTTATTCATAAGAATACATCTGACATGCATATAAGAGTTCCATAATCCAAAGAAGTCTGAGACAGAGGGTTTGTTAATCTAACTCCTGAGCATGCTGTATCAGAATTTTCATGTTGTGTGGTTGAGACATTAAAGTGGATGTAAACCCGATTCATAAATTCACATCTATTTGTAGTGTTTTCTTATCTCTTTCCAAAGCGCTGAGTCCCGTGGCTTTATCTTCCTCTGTAGCTCTGTTATCAGCCTAATAACTTCTGGCAAGTTCTTCGATACAGGAGATTAAAGTGAAGCTACACCCAAAAGTGGAACTTCCGCTCATCCGATTCCCCCCCTCCGGTGCCACAATTGGCACCATTCAGGGGGGAGGGGGGTGCAGATACCTGTCTAATACAGGTATTTGCACCCACTTCCAGGAATAGACTCCAGTGGGAGTCACGCTCTTTCCCGCACCCCCCCGCTGTCTCCTGGGAAACACACAGGTCCCAGGAGATAGCGGGGACCAGTTAGGATGCGCAGCGTGACTCGTGCATGCGCAGTAGGGAACCGGGAAGTGAAGCCGCAATGCTTCACTTCCTGATTCCCTCACCGAGGATGGCGGCGCCAGCTGCCGAGACCCGAGCGATTGAACGGCTTCGACTGCCAACATTGCTGGACCCTGGGATAGGTAAGTGTCCATTTATTAAAAGTCAGCAGCTGCAGTATTTGTCGCTGCTGGCTTTTAATATTTTTTTTTTAGGTGGACTCCCGCTTTAAAGCAGCCTGAAGTTTGTGTCGTGGGAGGTTGCAATAAATAGATTAGCAAACAGCTTGCCTTCTCACAGCACAGCTCTGCCCATTCCATCCTTCCTTGTAGTGGGGTGTGGGGATGTGTGCCTTTCCTCCAATCAGCTGTTTTGGCTGTATGCCCAGACTTCACTCTCAGTGTTGAATAGGAAGAGAAAATCTGTAACACAATATGTACTTTCTAGCAGCATATATACATGTAAAACTTATGTAGGGAGATTTGTCTCATCCCTGTATATCATCTGAGGCTATTCACTTCTCTGGATACGTGTGAGGGTTTACATGCACTTTAAGTGAATGTCATTACACCGCAGGGTTTCCTGCCTTGTATGCCCCCATCGATGGATACAGAACAAGTGACATTTTGAAGAAGGAACTTATTCACCATAAATAAATTGATTCTCTAGTACAGTGGTCATCAACCCTGTCCTTAGGGCCCACCAACAGGCCAGGTTTGCAAGATAACTGAAATACACAGGTGATATCATTTGCTGCTCAGTAATTGCAGTATTCTAGTCTGCATCTCCCCAAGTTAATACATAAAACCTGGCCTGTTAGTGGGCCCTGAGGACAGGGTTGATGACCACTGCTCTAATATGTAAAATGAGGTTGTGAAAAAAGGTAATGTCTCTTTCTGTAGAGTGTTGGCACCTCCAAACATCATAGATGTATGATGAAAGGATGAAGTGTTCCAGAGTGGCTCTGCTGGCCTTATTGTCCTTGGGATCTGAAACATCCAGAGGTTTGTCAGGAACTACAATGAAATCTCCATAGATGATTTTCTCAGGTTTCCTCAGGTATGTAAGTTGCTTTGTGTTGGATAAATATAGGTTGACCGATGTGTACTGAACATTGTTTATCTCGGATACCAAGATAATAAATCTACCTTAGTGGTCTATCAAGCTCTCAAGATCTTTGTATTCCACAGAGTGGAAAGGGAAAAGTTTTTATGCATGAACTTTAGTGTTCACTCTCCTAAAGTGAGTAATCCTGGGAGTTTAAATGAGGTGCATCACATACAAATCGTTACGCAATTGATATACATGATTGAAAATGTATTATTCTATAAATAACCACAATAAAATCCTATTAAAACGATATTTAGCTGATTTAGATGTATGTATTAAATAAATAATATAACAATATAAATTAATTCATGGTCATAATATTGTTTTTACATATACAATCTAAATATTGATGCATGGTTGTGTAACATATTGCAAGAACTACATTACATCGAAAGACTCAACGTGCTTCGTGGATCTCTGTCCACTCCTTCAGAAGTAGATGCAAGATAAATGTTTACAAAATATAAGTTAATAACAAAAGAATTATATCATATAATCAAACAAATGGCTCCCCAAGTGCAACAGATAGCCCTACTACTTACAAATCAGCTCCAAATTAAACCTAGCAGCACTAGGGTATGGGTAACCAAAAAATAGATCCATCCAATGAAAGAAAATTACTAACTAAAAGCAGTGAATTGTACAAAAACACCCACGGCTAGCTATTTGGGATAAATGATAGCGACAGGTGGAGTGATTTTTTTCTCTCTTTGGGTTATTGTAGGCTACCCTCTGGATTACAAGTTTTAGTATGTAAGACTCCCATGGTCTCTGTTTTTGCACAGTTCTTTCTTGTCACTGCTTTTGGTTACTAATTTTCTTTCATTGGATGGATCTATTTTTTGGTTAACCTCTCTGGGCTCAGTCCTACATTGCCCCTAGCTTTACTTTTATTCTTATTTCAGTTTCTTGGGTGTCAGTCCTTAGTAGCGTACATATCTTTTTACTCTTCTTTGCTTTTCTTGTCTGCACAGCTGTCACATGTCACATATCACTTATATGAATACCGATATACTTATTAAATGTAGTAACGCACACTGAAATATTTTTCACTGAATGTGTTAGAATTCACTGTGGGTATCACTATGGACTATTATATATTGGTCTGCATTCTACTAGCTCTCGATTGCCCCTCCAATTGCCCCTTTGGTTTCTGTGGGTTATACTGTCACAGCTCCCATGGCAGACATCCCCTAGGATCTTCAACCGCTAGTACTGCTAGGTTTAATTTGGAGCTGATTTGTAACTAGTAGGGTTATCCGATGCACTTGGGGAACCATTTGTTTGATTATATAATATGATTATTTTGTTATTAACTTACATCTTGTAGACATGTATCTTGCATCTACTCATGAAGAAGTGGACAAAGAGCCACGAAACACGTCAAGTCTTTGGATGCAATTAGGCCTTGGTTGCAATATGTTATACAATCATGGAAATAAATGTAACTTTTGTGCTACTATGTGTAGTGATTGAAAACACGTGTGAAATTATGTGTAAAATTAAATTTAAAGAAGGTGCTGCTCAACACAGAATGTGTTCCCACATAAATGCACAAAATAAAAATAATATATTATATAATATATATAACTAAACCCCCTTGGGCTCCAACAATTGTATAATATAATCAATAATCAATTTGAAATATCCCTTTAAGATACAGTTGCTAAACAAAATAAATAAACAATTCAAAGTCCATAAATTGATAATAATATGTGCAAATGATGAACTTGATGTATTAGTTAATTAATTCCAAACTATATATGCTCTCTTCTTAGTGCAAATGTGAAAACATCCAATAGTGACAATCCAAATGATATTTGATGTGTGCACAACGCAGTGCCCTCCACTGGTCAACCTATGCGCTCACCTCCCATAAAGGCCCACAATAGGGTCCAATGGCACCTTCCCCTTGGGATAAAAATCCAGCATCTGTTGTTCCTCTGTCTGTATGGGGCTCCCAATCTCTTAAATAATGTTCCTCATGAGTAGATACCATAGGATAAGAAGAGAAGTTGACATAGTGTTTACTGTTTAAAACACTCACTTTTAATAAAACAAAACATGTAAACTCACATTTACAGATGCACTAATCCTGACGCATACAGGTAAATCGCTTGTGTGGTTACAATAAGAAATCCCTGGATCATTAAAACATCCTAAGAGCCTTGGCCTTGTGTCCCCAGCGGCTCGCTATCTGCTTCTTGGTTTATATGCGATGACGTCACAGGCTCCGCCATTTGGATTGTCACTATTGGATATTTTCACATTTGCACTAAGAAGAGAGCACATGTTGTTTGGAATTAATGAACTAATACATCAAGTTCATCATTTGCAAATATTATTATTAATTTTTGGACTATGCATTGTTTATTTATTTTGTCTAACTATATCTTAAAGAGATATTTCAGGTTGATAATTGATTATATTATACTATTTTTGGAGCCCAACGGGGTTTAGTTGGGTGAAGTAGTGCTTCACAATATATTATCTTTATGTTATGCAACTATGGACTTCAATGGGGTTCAGGGCAAAGTTTAGACTTTCTGAATTTTGAGGATGATTTGCGAAACTGGCTGAAAATTGAACCCAAGAATATTTGTTCATCCATAATTGTCACCCAGGCTGAACTTCAATATATTTATTATAATAATTATATTTATTACATTCATTATATTCATTTTCATTACATAGTTAATGAATTACATGGGATTATTTTGTTAAAATTGGTCTTAACCTGAAAAATTAAAACCAAGGCAGACACCACATCTAAGTACTGGTAAGCCACAATATATTACGTTTTAGGTTTAGTGAATGTAAAGACAAAGGTCAACTTGAAGTGTACTGTTTTTTTGTCCAAAACAACTTTTTTTGGTCATGGTTATTTCTACAAATACCTTCCCTAGGTTATAATTGATCCCTGTTTCCCCTTAGGGATATTAAAGAGATTTCCTGTTCTAAACATACCAGGAAATTAATGGACATCTCTCCAAAGTAAACGGAATCCCCTTTCACAGTTGTGAATGTAACTGATATCACCATTAAGATTTTTCCCTGGCTCCTGTTATGTGGCTATAGCAACATTTTTCATTTCAGATAAATCTCTGTCTCCCCATTGGGGACAAAGACAAAAAAAAAAACCTAACATGGGTCCCTACAGTGTTCAAAACTACAAATAAAATAAATAAAAACTTTTAGCTAGTAATACAGTTTAAGAGAAATTTCTACAAGGTTACTAATAACTTTGGTGAACTGTGCATAAACGAACATGCTAAAAGTTCTACTTTACTTGTCAATATTTTATAATGTGTGATTCAGTTGATGTGTTCACCCACTGCACATACTGCATATAGTCTACAAATTATTCAAGTAACCCATTAGGCTTTGTTAGTACAATGGCCAGCATTATCTATCAAATTAAAAAGAAAACATTAATAGAGTACAAACTGACTGTATAATTCAAACACAATTTTGACTCCTTTTCTGGAAAGTAAAATACAGTATATGCTTCATACAGAATTTTGTACATAACAATTAGTAAAACATACAAACCACGTTAGTTAAATGTGTAAAGCAAACTAGATAATTCAGATAATAAGATATTACGTAGTAATTTTGATGGTAAAACTGAAAATCACAATCTGGAAATACTTTCTGATTATTGGATTTCTGAAAATGATGCATAGATTGCAGTCTATTAGAACGTAATTGATTGAAGGTCTCAGGTTACTGATTACTTGATGTCTTCATTAGCCTTTATTCATAGGCTTGGCACTTGAAAAATATGTATGATTGGTACACAAATGGTCATAAGGCATGCATAATTAATGGTGCCTGTTAACAGATACAATCATATAATATAACACATATTTCTCTCCAGTTCCCTGGCAACCAAGGATACTAAGACAGATGAATGCATTATGTTATTGTACAGTGGAGCAGTGGGTGTTTAGCATTTAAGCTCTGTATAAAAATATTGAAGAAATCTAAATTCCAAAAACAACCATCTCTTTTATAAAATAAGATTACAACTAACAGCTACTATACATCAAAGGATACATAATGTTATATAAAATGCATGCCATTCAGTTTTATGTTTAATGAACAAATTCGAGTAATTCAAGTGTTACATGTTTTGATATGCAAAGTAGTTTGTTTTATGTACTGAGTAGGTACAATGAAACAAATACCATGGCAGTATTAATTAAACAATAAACTGATAAAAGTGTAGAGATTGATTAGAAGGTTTGTTAGAAATGTCTAAGCATTGAAGCCTTTGGAATGTATAAACTGGGGCAAAAACAAATGATTGGTTCGTGATATATTAAAAGATGACATTAAAGCAATGAAAAATAAACTATTTTATGGCGTTACTTGAAGAAAAGGTGCACGTATAGCTGGTTTCATTGTGAACCACAGTATATGATAAAATCAAAACTATGTATTCGTAAAAAGTTACTTATACTTACGCTCACTTTTAAAATATTTGTTTCCAGTCACATGCCACCCTAAAAACATCTCCAAATCATATTCTCAATTGAGTTATTAACACTCTTTCCTTGCATTGCTTGGATCCATGGTTTCATTTGGGACACTATCTGCATTAAATTTGCATGTGTATTTCCATTTTTTGTGCAGCTTTTCTCTGAGTACAACCAGCCTGCCAGATTCTTTTGTGATTATCGCTAGTGGCTGCTATAGCCGCTAGCGATAATCACTGTCTTCTCCCTATTGGGATGGCTTCCCCCGCCTGCCCCCGCTGGGAGAAGAAAATGGCTGATTGCCCTGTTAACACTGCCTGGTGCAACCCGCATTTGCAGGAAAGAGGTTTGGACTGTCTATGGCCTGCCTAAGAGTTTTAGTTTTCTCCTGCTATCCAGAACACACTGGTAAGTAAATTGTTTTCCACCAATATTGACCATAGTTTGTGTCTGTGCATCCATTTAACTAATGTTCTATGATTATTCGAGACATGGATTGTTTAATCACTCTGTAAAGTGCTGTGGAATTTGCCAGTACTATATGATTTAATACCTTGTAAAATTATAACACTGAACACTAATACAATTTTTGTTTTTTTTATTATGTGTGCTTTATGTAAAGTGTGTGATGCCTTGTATGTAGCCATTAAAATATTAAAATTTTATGAAAAAAGAGGATTTCAAGGAACAATAGCATTATAGCAGAGTACCATAGCTGTTCTTCATTGTGAGCAAAGTTGTGAAAGAGTTTGACAGAAACTTCTTCCTTTCTAAGGCCCCTTTCACACTGGGGCGGTTTGCAGGTGTTATTGCGCTAAAAATAGCGCCTGCAAACCGCCCCTAAACAGCCTCCACTGTTTGTTCAGTGTGAAAGCCCGAGGGCTTTCACACTGAAGCGGTGCGCTGGCAGAAGAAAAAATCTCCTGTCAGCCGCATCTTTGGAGCGGTGAAGGAGCGGTGTATTCACCGTTCCTAAACCGCTCCTGCTCATTGAAATTAATGGGACAGCGCGGCTATACCGCGGTAATACCACGGCTATAGCCGCGCTATACGAGGGGTTTTAACCCTTTTTCGGCTGCCAGCGGGGGGGTTAAAACCGCACCGCTAGCGGCCGAATACCGCGGTAAAACAGCGCTAAAAATAGCGCTGTTTTACCGCTGACGCTCCCTACCGCCCCAGTGTGAAAGGGGCCTTAGGCATATGTAAAGTAGTGCTATCTGCTCAATGCACTATGCTGTTTAGATTACAGACCCAAAATATAATGGTCTGGTGTCAATTTAATACCTATTATTTTAAATTTAGACGTTTTTCAATGGATGTCTTATGTAATATATGCAATTTGTGTTTTACATATAAAAATGTAATACATGCCTAAAAATACCTTGATTACTAGAATATCTAAGTGAAGAGCGTATGATTGAACCTTGGAACAAAGTGAAGTGAGAGATGACTCACTATTCTGAATAATGTATTCATGTTGAGTTAGTTCAACTTCAGCTATTGAGGTCTGTAAACCCAAGCAAATTTTACAATGTGCATTACAACATTTCTTGAGCCCTAAGTTGCACCTGACAACTGAATAGAAGATTAAGACCAAACATATAATGAGCTAGACACAAACTTCCTAGTCAGGACAATCATGATGGTAGATTGGGTGGTCAAGGTACAATCAAGCAATGTTATGATGTAGCAGTAAATAGACAAAAAACAAGATGAAAAAAACAGAAAAAATGCTTTTGATCTACATTGGACTGTCTACTTTTCAAAAAGGGGTAATTTGGGGGGTATTTTTACTGTCCTGACATTTTTAGGCCTCAAGAAATGAGATCAGTACATCATGGATTGATCAATTTTCAGACACGTATATACCATAGTTTGTGGACTCTATAACTTTCCTACAGATTAAATAATATACACTGATTTGGGTTATTTTCACCAAAGAAATGTAGCAGAATACATTTTTACCTAAATTTATGATCATTTTATATCAGAAATGAAGAAAAACTTCTTTAAAAACCCAGTGGTAAAAAAATACAAGCAAAAGAAAGCTCTAAAAAAAAAAATGATAAAAATTGAATATGGGTACAGTGTTGCATGACCGCACATTTGTCATTCGATAGTGACGGCGCTGAAAGCTGAAAATTGGAATGGGCAGGAAGGGGGTAAAAGTGCCTGGTATTAAAGTGGTTAACACTGGAAACCAACTGTTTAAATATATATTGTATTTTCAATAAGCACATATTTTGAGTTAATATTGCAGTGTTTACCATTAAAGAATTTGTTTTTTACCTGTTTAAATTCTTCTGCTTTCACCTTATTATCATGGAGCGATATGTAGATTGGCCACAAGAAGTAGAGTAGATATACCAGTACAATTACTCTCTAATTGGTTTCACACTTGTGAATGCACCCTGCCTGTAATTAAATGTGAGAACCCCAATAGAGGTTCCCGCAATCAGCTGTGAGTAAGCAACCCCATTGAAAGCAATGAAACACTGCTGGCTCTTGCAGCTAATCACACCCACTCATATGTCATCTCTCAAGCAGCGATCACATGCGAGTGTTCATCCCTGGATTCAGGCAGGCATGTGATTAACTGTGGGAGTCGGCAGCCTCCCATTGTTTTTAGTGGTGCTACCTATTTGCATTTAATCATGGGAACCCTCCCTAGGGTTATCACATCTAATCACGGGCAGGGTGCATTCACTGGTGTGCATGCACCCTAATAACTGAGATATCAGCCACACCAGAAATGTGTTGCTTGCAAAGAACTGGAAGACACATAGGGATTGATTTTGGAAAGAGAAAACAGAAAAGGGTGCAGGTCTTGTGTACTAAAAGAAGTTTTAAGGGCAACAATAGTGTAAAATCACTTACTATTAAAAATTTAGTCGGGCACTTATCTCAAGGTAATCAGAAATACAGTGACAGTGGTATGATCCAGCATTGAGATCACAATGGTGGAAAGAACTATGCCATTTTCTGTTTTCTGTTTGCAAAAGTCCAGATCTTGCTTGATCTTTAGAAGCTGCAAGAGTTAGTGTGGATTCTGTAACGTACCTGTTGAAATGTTTAGTTCGGAGTGGAGCTTTGGCTGGGGGTTGAGGTGTTAGTGTAATCAGGCAGGCCGGGTCAGCAGTGAGTCTTGGCAGCAAGGTACAGAGTCAAAATCCAGAAGCGTGGTCGGGGACAGAGAGGGTCATACAGAGGCTGACAGTAGTAATCCAGGAAACGGGAAGAGTTCGAAGTCCAGAAGTTCATTATGTCACACCCAGGGAAACAGATCCAACAAATGACCCAGTCCACAGGATATCCTGCAATTTAAAGAGGAGGTCCAGCCCCCCACAAAAAAATTAAAAGTCAGCAGCTACAAATACTGCAGCTGCTGACTTTTAATATTAGGACACTTACCTGTCCAGGGAGCCTGTGATATCAGCACTCCAGCCAATCTTTGGATTGGCTATTGGGTGCAGCCACTGCCATTCCTGGTAAAGGAACCCGGTAGTGAAGCCTTTTGGCTTTACAGTCAGTTCCCTACTGCACATGCGCTAAGTGCACTGCACTTTCTAATTGTTCCGGCAGTGGAGGAAGGAGGAGGGGGCCGATCTTCTGGGAGACAGGGCCGCGGCCCTGTCTTCTGGAAGTGGGGAATGGTACCTGTTAAAAACAGGTACCCGTTCCCCCCTCCCCCTTGAAAGGTGCCAAATGTGGCACCGGAGGGGGGGGGGGCGGATAAGGGGAAGTTCCACTTTTGAGTGGAACTCTGCTTTAAGCTGATCTGATTGTGAATTGATTGCAGCTGGAAGGCAGGTGGGGCTAGAGAGTACAGAACAGCAGAGGTACTATAGAAGGTGTATACTACATGACTCAGGTTCCCCAATGGCAAAGGGGACAGAGCCGCAGCCCAAGGACAGCAGGACCAAGGTTCAATCCCAGGCACATTGCAGCTTCTATTTTTTCCCTAACTTTAGAAACAGCTTGAGAATTATGAGGATTTTACCTTTCTGGCTACAAGAACAACTGAGAACTGTCTGTAATACTTTTTTATTTGCATTAATATTCACATTTTCAGGACAGGCTTTTAGGGTGTTCTCCCTTCTTCAAGGCCCAGGCAATACTAATACACAAAGTTTTAACTACTACTCACAGTATTGTGTGCTACTCATTTTTTGTTCTGTAGGTGGATTTTGTAAAAGCAGAGGCTGTTTACGTAAGAAAGACTGTTCACCGGGCTTAGTAAATAAGGTGAAGCTGAGCTCACAACAATTTTACCAGCCATGTAGAGGAAATCTTGTTTTGTAATTTTCCGAGTAGGTATTGAAAGTTAACAAAGCTTCACTTTTTTTTACAATGCTTCCGTTTATTTAGAAAGTGGGCTTAGTGGACCTCTTTTTAAAGGGAGAAGTCGCTCTCTTTTTAGTAGGAGTAGTAAAGATTTTTTTGTAGCACTACATAGCAGCAAGCAGACCCTGCATGTGTACACATATGTGGCTGTCTTTAATAAATGTGTATGTGTGTGTGTATTTTTATTTATTTTAGGTACTTATATAGCGCCATCAATTTTCGCAGCGCTTTACATATACATTATACATTCACATCAGTCCCTACACCCTCAAGGAGCTTACAATCTAAGGTCCCTAACTCACATTCATACATACTAGGGCCAATTTAGACAGGATCCAATTAACCTACCAGCATGTCTTTGGAGTGTGGGAGGAAACCGGAGTACCCAGAGTAAACCCATGCAGGCACAGGGAGAACATGCAAACTCCAGGCAGGTAGTGTCGTGGTCGGGATTCAAACCAGCGACCCTTCTTACTGCTAGGTGAGAGTGCTACCATATATATAATAATAATTACAAAATTATGCATAGAAACAATGTTTAAAAATATAAGATTAGTTGATAAAATTTTTACATTAAGCTGATATTTTTTATATGTGTTGTATATCTAAGAAAATAAATATTGAGAAAGCGATACATTTGCAATACATTTGCTTTAAATTACAGCATCTTTAAGCTACATGCGCTTTTCCTTTAGTGCAAACAAGGTCTGTGGAAGTCTGGCATATCTACATATCTACAACTGAAAAGTTAAGTTTAGTGATGTAAAAGTTTGATTTTATTATTTATTTGCTTGCTTTTTTAATGAAACTTAAGTTATAATATGTAGAATGTATACAGGCTTACAAGGCAAACAATGTGGCTCAAACATGTTTCTATTTAAAATATCAATATAATTTATCTTACTTCTCTTTGTTCATGTGCTAGACCTATATGAGCAATCACAAATTACAAAGGGATGATCGACTAGGCTCTTGCATATTATCGACTCATGATTAAGCAGTGTTTGAAGTCCGAACTCTGCCACATGATTTGTTAATCCTTTTGTGCTTGCAATGGGATTTTGTTGGCATTATGCCTATTGTTGGCAATTGACAGTGAGAATTTGTAAGAGCCAAGAAGTCTCTGTACCAGCTGAATTGCTACTTGCCCTTCTTAATATGACAAACAAATTTGATTCACTTATCCACATGACTAGCATTTATCACTCAACATAAATCCATTTTAATTTACGAAAAGCTCTTAAAAATATCAAGCAATTGCCACTGGTATTGTTAATTACATTTCCTTAATTTGTCCAATTAAGTGCTCTAATTATTTCTTTATGAGGTTATTAGATAATTCAGACTTAGAACTTCCTTGTAAATTATTCTCTAGAGACATAGTAGTTGTTTTGACCTTCTATTTGTCTCAATATTCTCATAAAGTACATGTGAATTCATTTTAATATTGAAATTTTATTTACTGAAATTGTAGCAACGATCTTTTAGCATGCTTTTTTTTGTGTAAAAATATTTAACTTTTTTGTAAAGTCAATGCATTGTTTTATATTTATGTTACAAATATGTAACTTAGCATACTAGTCATGTGCTTTTTTTCAGAAATATAGTATGTCCCTTGATAAAAAGATTTAGACAAATGGTTTTCAACATTTATTAAAATACTGCTTCAAATCCATGTATTATCAATCTGACTAGCCAGCAAATATCTAAATTGCAAAGAAATAGGAAAAATCTGCATTTCAGAAAAAGAACACAGAAATATTAACAATGTGGAAAATTATATTTAAGGTGAGATTGGTTATTTGTGGTGATCTCGAAAGATTCAAAACAATATAATACAAAGTCCAGAATGTGAACTACATTGAAAAAAACCTTTGCTTAAAAGCCTTACTACACAATTCCATTAATAAGTCACAGTAATTCTGTGATGTTCAAGATAAGCACTAAATTATTGTGACAATATATGCAGGGATCATAATGGTATGAAAAAGTTATCTTGCAACTAAGCAGCGATTGCCATTGGGTTTTGTCAAGCCTGATTTGGGGAACTGGAGATTTAGAGAGCACTGAGCACAAAAACTTAAAGCAGTATTAAACCTAAAGTACCTACAGTGCCTTGAAAAAGTATTCATACCCCTTGAGATTTTCCACATTTTGTCATTTTAAAACCAAAAACTAAAATGTATTTTATTGGGATTTAATGTGATAGGCGTGGAAGGAAAATGATAAATGTTTTTCAAAACTATTTACAAATAAATATCTGAAAAGTGTGGCGTGCATTTGTATTCAGCCCTCTTTACTCTGATACCCCAACTACAATCTAGTGGAACCAATTCGCCCAATTAGTAAATAGAGTTCACCTACGTGTAATTTAATCTCAGTATAAATACAGCTGTTCTGTGAAGAACTCAGAGGTTTGTTAGAGCTCCTTAGTGAACAAACAGCATCATGAAGGCCAAGGAACACATCAGACAGGCCAGGGATAAAGTTGATGTAAAAGTTTAAAGCAGGGTCAGGTTTTAAAAAAATATCCCAAGCTTTGAACATCTCACGGATTGCTGTTCAATTCATCATCCGAAAATGGAAAAAGTATGGCACAACTGCAAACCTACCAAGACATGGCCATCCACCTAAACTGGCAAGGAGAGCATTAATCAGAGAAGCAACCAAGAGGCCCATGGTAACTCTGGTGGAGCTGCAGAGATCCACAGCTCAGGTGAGAGAATCTGTCCACAGGACTGTCACGAATTTGCACGCCCACGGCGACTAACTAACCGCGACGTGCGTTCCGTGACCAGGGTATATGAGGAACTAAGGGAATAAGGGGGAACTTATACTGCGCATGTAAGACTGGCTGTGGTACTTTCACAGCCTGCACTACCTTTGGCCACCACTAGAGGGAGACTCCACTCCAATCTAGCTAGCTGACTACACACAGGCAGATACAAATCTTACATACAATCGGGTGCACTCTAAGGGTTGGGGAGCAGTCTAGCAATTACTATACACTTCTAGGGTTCCTCCAGCTATCCTGCAAGCTTGAACCCCGGTGTTAATCACTCTTCCCACTGTCTCCACACCCACACACCAGACACACAATAAACGATAGCCTGCCACCACCCAACAGTTTGTCCGCAGACTGGTCTGCTGAGCCACCACACACACAGATCTCCGTCTGGAAGATCTGTTAGCTTACAATCTGCATGCAATCTGCCAACACACAGTGCAATTGCATACCGATTGGTACGTAACTTAAACCGAGTACTTAGGCACTAAAATACAACAACCTCTCCAGAGATATGAGTCCTAGCTTAGTACACAGAAGTCACTTATTAATTTTATCATTTAATATCCCGAAAGTGGGCAGTGCATATAAGATATACAAAGAAAAAAGATTTACCAAAAAAGATACAAAAAATGCAGAAAGACACACAACTGGCAATTTGCTATGAAAATAAAAAGGGATAAAAACAGAAATAAACTTTACCAAGTAAATCTATCCGTTAGTAGAAGCATACTGGAACATATGGGAACTCCCCAGTTTCGAACTGGCTTCGTGGAAGAACAATGTCCATATCTCAGGCTACCCAATTTATTGAAATATGGATGCGGGCTGGACTTTAGCCCTTGGCCAATCAACCCTGGGGGGGTGTTCCTGTCTCAGCCCACAAAGGTTTTGTGTTCTGAAATGACCAGAGTCAAATTGGCCCAGAACGGCGCTGATTGCTGGGTCATGGATAGGATTTCCGATACCAGCGCATCATGCCGATCGCAACAGTACCAATCACTGCCTGCCTGCCGCAATCAGGCGCCATATAACGGTTTTGTGTGGTTCTCTAGGATTCCACACCTGCTAAACATACAGAGTTACATGTACACGTAACCCATCAGGTGTACGATCAAAAGGAATTATTTTCATCTCTCTGCCGTTAATATTTTAGCTTTTATGAGAGATAAAATAGGTTCCTTAGATCTCTTGATATTAATCAAAGCTTACAGACTGTCCGGAGCCTTGTGAATGCCCCCTGCAGATCTGTGTAGCCAAGATGACTAGCAGTTTCTTTGAGCCTCAGGAAGGTGGCAATCTATGTTTACTCTAATGGGAACTTTTATTGGCATCTAGGTGTCACTACGATCCTAGAAAAAACTATCTGTGTCCTTTTCAAATGCTAATGAAAGAACATATGTGCATGACTGACATCGAATACTATATTTTTAATAACCCAGAATTAAACTACATCTACATTTACACTACTTCTAACGATCACACCACATCTAGTTAAGGCAAAACTATCCTACGCTTATATTTTTGTCACATCTCCCCCTTCCAGATGACGCACAGCTGAGCCTAAACGGGTCAGCTAACGCGTCTGCATGGAAGGTTCCCTAAGATGGGGGTGAAGGTTCCCCCAACTGAAGCTTGGCACCACCGACATTTCAGCCTGTCCCTTTGCAGATAGGAGAGGGTGACCGCACCCCTCTCTGACTGATCCTAACGGGTCTGGATCAGGATTGGCCAGTAGATTGCCCTGCGGATCCACTTCATCCACTGGCCACTGACTACCTACTGAAAGGGTACAGGCAAATTTGTCATTGTGTGTTGTCAGCATTCTCAGCCATTGGCCCTGGCCATCTGGTGGTACTCTATGAGCTACCACACCCAGATGTTTGAGCCTGGCATAAGGCCGTCCCTGGGTGATCTGGGCCTGGTTCCATGATCTGGGTACCAGGGCCTCCACTCTTTGGCCTGTCTCCCACACTTTTTCTCGTTCTGCCTCAACAGAAGGCCTGCCAGCACAACCCCTGAATTCCTCTACGCTGACACCAAACATATCAGCCTGTAGGAACCCAGTGCCATCAGCTGCAGCCTCTGAGAGAGCAGATTCAGATGGGGTCAGCTTTCCCCCATAATTCTGTGGTTCTTCCCCTGTTATGCATAGCAACAAATCCTCAATCATGATACTCATAGCTATGGGTACAGAGGATAAAGCCACAAAAGACTTTATTCTGCCAGGGGTCATGCTCTGACCCGTGTCATACTCTCCTACTCTGTCCTCCTCAGCAGAAGGCCTGCCAGCACAACACCTCAGTTCCTCTGGGCTAACATCAGACTTATCAGCCAGAAAGTACCCGGGGTTGTCAGCTGCAGCTGCTGAGATGGTAGGCCCTGATGGGGCCAAATTTGCCCTGTCACCCTGTAATATTCCCTCAGTGACACACAGCAATGAATCCGCAATAGCAGTACTCGCAACTGTGGTGACAGAGGAGAAGATCACAGAAGACTGAATTCCACCGGGGGTTGTCCTTTGACCCACATCCCATACTCCTACTCCATCCTCAGCAGAGCATCTGTTGGCACAACACCTGAGTTCTTCTGGGCTGGCAACAAATGTATCATCCCCTAAGAACTCAGTGCTGTCAGCTGCAACTGCCAAGGGAGTAGAGCCAGATTGGATCAGATTTGCCCCCTCACCCTGTGGTCTTTCCTCTGTGATGCACAGCCCAGAATCCCCAATGGAAGTACTGGTAGCAGTGATGGCAGAGGAGCAAGCCACAGAAGACTTTGCCTCACATAAGGTTACAAGCACACCTTGCTTGTCCTTACCAGGATCTACTGAAACACAGTTTTCCTTTTCAGCAGGTACTTCAAAACATTCCTTTTCTTTACAAGTGGTTACAGAGTCACAGTCCTGTTCCCCATACACCCTCATCCCGCCATCCCCAACTGGCAGTCCATCAGCCAGACCTCTGTACTCCTCCAGGCTGATGTCAATTTTAACAGCCTCAGGGGACTCAGAGTGATCTGCCACAGACGCCAGGGAGACAACAGGTTGAGGGGACCTCAGGCCTGCTTGACCAAGTTCACAAGGGTCCGACCCAGTTGGATTGGGCCCTTTCACAGACAGTCCCTCTGTAGCAGTGGGCAATAACCAGTTCGGGGCAGCCCGGTGGGCCCCGGGAGTCACCACTGCAGCAGAGGGAATGTCTGCACAGCACAGATCATGACTTTTTACATCACACAAAACATTATCAATTTCAGAGTTCATTCTGACTTTAGTTTCCTCTCTGGGCCTTGGCTCCAGAAACCCATTAGGGCCTGGACCTGGCACACAGTCACTAGTCCCCTGACCCTCCCCAGAGTTCCCAACGTGCACTGAGTCACCCAACAGTACTTTACGTGAATCCGGGGCTTCAGGTGGAGATGCAGGTTTCAGGGGGGCTGAATTTTGCTCATAGCGGGCTACCAACTGCACCCGGTCAGTACTCGATAGTACATTACTGGCATCTGCTATGCCTACTTCTCTCACTTTGCTCTTTGATCCTCTGAGCAAAGCAACACAAGCTGTTGGTAACACAGGGATGACTCCTCCAACCCCTGTGATAACTGTGGCTTTCTTTGGGACCACATCCACATGGCTCCTCGATCCTGAAAGAGCTAGGACATCCGTGGATCCCGTATCTCGGAGTCCGACTGAAACATTATTACCTGCGGTAACCAGCTGCAGGGTATCCGCACGGCCTCCTACATTTGTGGGATCTGCTCTGCCCACTTCTTTCACTTGGCTTTCAGATTCCTGGTTCAACGAAACACAAGCCATAAGCATGACAGGGATGGCTCCTCCACCTCCTGTGCCAACCATGGCTTCCCCTGGGATCACATCCTCACAGCTCCTCAATCCTGGAAGAGCTAGGACATCCTCTGATCCCATAGCTTGGAGTCCAACTGTAACACTGTTACCTGCGGTAACCAGCTGCAGGCTATCCGCATGGCCTCCTACATACGTGGGATCTGCTCTGCCCACGTCTTTCATTTGGCTTTCAGAGTCCAGGTTCAACGAAACACAAGCCATAGGCACGGCAGAGATGGCTCCTCCACCTCCGGTGACAAACATGGCTTCCCCTGGGATCACATCCTCACAGCACCTCAATCCTGGAAGAGCTAGGACATCCTCTGATCCCATACCTCGGAGTCCGACTGTAACGCTGTTACTTGCGGTAACTGGCTGCAAGTTATCCGTTCGGTCTCCCACATTTTCCCCAACAAGCAACACAGTAGGGGGAGCACTTTTCACACTTGCTGGTGGGCTAGGCCTCCTCCTCTTTGGACAAAGGCTCGAGTAATGTCCACCTTGGTTACAGACAAAACACTTCAAGGTTTCCACAGACGTAGGTCTGGCTCTTGTAGTTCTTGATGCAGATGGAGATGGAGGTGATGTTGCATTTCCATGCTGGATTTGGGTACTGTTCAGTTTGTGCTCTCTCTCTCTTTGCTTCATCTGCTGTAGTGATTTCTTCCGCTGAGAGGGTTTGAGAACAGAATCATGCTGTCTCACACAGTCATCTGGAATGGCACAGTCTCTGGGTTTAGATGCCATGGTGAACTGTTCATGGTCATCCTCTATCAACGCACATAAAAGTTGGGTCCTCGTCTTGCCGACTGTACTGATGCCTCTTAGCTCACAGAGGTCAATCGCGGTCTCTTCGGATTGCCTCTTGTACCAGCATATCATCTCGTGGGTTACCATCTCCAAGTTTTTTGCCCAAATAAAAGATAGAAAAGAAAAAAAAAAGGGGGTGGGGAGCAAATAGCCAAGTATGTCTTCTACAAAACAAAAATTATGCACTGAGTGAGCTTCTGTAGGTCAGTTGCTTCTAACAAGCTTCCAACCTTTAGTACACAGGTTAAATGAATAAACCATGTACTAATGTACTAAGCAAATTCCGCTCGCTGCCGCCAATCTGTCACGAATTTGCACGCCCACGGCGACTAACTAACCGCGACGTGCGTTCCGTGACCGGGGTATATGAGGAACTAAGGGAATAAGGGGGAACTTATACTGCGCATGTAAGACTGGCTGTGGTACTTTCACAGCCTGCACTACCTTTGGCCACCACTAGAGGGAGACTCCACTCCAATTCAGCTAGCTGACCACACACAGGCAGATACAAATCTTACATACAATCGGGTGCACTCTAAGGGTTGGGGAGCAGTCTAGCAATTACTATACACTTCTAGGGTTCCTCCAGCTATCCTGCAAGCTTGAACCCCGGTGTTAATCACTCTTCCCACTGTCTCCACACCCACACACCAGACACACAATAAACGATAGCCTGCCACCACCCAACAGTTTGTCCGCAGACTGGTCTGCTGAGCCACCACACACACAGATCTCCGTCTGGAAGATCTGTTAGCTTACAATCTGCATGCAATCTGCCAACACACAGTGCAATTGCATACCGATTGGTACGTAACTTAAACCGAGTACTTAGGCACTAAAATACAACAACCTCTCCAGAGATATGAGTCCTAGCTTAGTACACAGAAGTCACTTATTAATTTTATCATTTAATATCCCGAAAGTGGGCAGTGCATATAAGATATACAAAGAAAAAAGATTTACCAAAAAAGATACAAAAAATGCAGAAAGACACACAACTGGCAATTTGCTATGAAAATAAAAAGGGATAAAAACAGAAATAAACTTTACCAAGTAAATCTATCCGTTAGTAGAAGCATACTGGAACATATGGGAACTCCCCAGTTTCGAACTGGCTTTGTGGAAGAACAATGTCCATATCTCAGGCTACCCAATTTATTGAAATATGGATGCGGGCTGGACTTTAGCCCTTGGCCAATCAACCCTGGGGGGGGTGTTCCTGTCTCAGCCCACAAAGGTTTTGTGTTCTGAAATGACCAGAGTCAAATTGGCCCAGAACGGCGCTGATTGCTGGGTCATGGATAGGATTTCCGATACCAGCGCATCATGCCGATCGCAACAGTACCAATCACTGCCTGCCTGCCGCAATCAGGCGCCATATAACGGTTTTGTGTGGTTCTCTAGGATTCCACACCTGCTAAACATACAGAGTTACATGTACACGTAACCCATCAGGTGTACGATCAAAAGGAATTATTTTCATCTCTCTGCCGTTAATATTTTAGCTTTTATGAGAGATAAAATAGGTTCCTTAGATCTCTTGATATTAATCAAAGCTTACAGACTGTCCGGAGCCTTGTGAATGCCCCCTGCAGATCTGTGTAGCCAAGATGACTAGCAGTTTCTTTGAGCCTCAGGAAGGTGGCAATCTATGTTTACTCTAATGGGAACTTTTATTGGCATCTAGGTGTCACTACGATCCTAGAAAAAACTATCTGTGTCCTTTTCAAATGCTAATGAAAGAACATATGTGCATGACTGACATCGAATACTATATTTTTAATAACCCAGAATTAAACTACATCTACATTTACACTACTTCTAACGATCACACCACATCTAGTTAAGGCAAAACTATCCTACGCTTATATTTTTGTCACAAGGACAACTATTAATCGTGCACTCCACAAATCTGGCCTTTATGGAAGAGTGGCAAGAAGAAAGCCATTGGTGAAAGAAAGCCAAAAAAAGTACCATTTGCAGTTTGTGAGAAGCCATGTGGAGGACACAGCAAACATGTGGAAGAAGGTGCTCTGGTCAGATGAGACCAAAATTGAACTTTTTGGCCTAAAAGCAAAACGCTATGTGTGCTGGATAACTAACACTGCACATCACCCTGAACACACTATTACCCACCGTAAAACATGGTGGTGGCAGCATCATGTTGTGGGGATGCTTTTCTTCAGCAGGGACAGGGAAACTGGTCAGAGTTTATGGGAAGATGGATGGAGCCAAATAAAGGGCAATCTTACAAGAATACCTGCAAAAGACTTGAGACTGGGGCGGAAGTCCACCTTCCAGCAGGACAAGAAGAGTCTCTGGTTAATCCCCACATACACTAGTCAGGTGCTAGCCCAGCTTGCATGCTGTGTAACATAAGGAAATAATTCTGGACGGCTGAACTTCCAAAAATTCTTTTATTGAAGCCTCATATGTCAAGTGGTTAACAGATGGAGCAGAGGACAAAGAGGTAGACGTGTTTCGCGCAAATGTTAGCGCTTAGTCATTACCTATTGGAACTAGTCACCAGAATCACTTATATACTGCTCTATTGTGTCATCATTAGGTTACAGGTGAACTAACCAATTAAAATGAGTGCTCAGCTGGTGTTACAAAGAAAATCGGGCTAGAATACACAGTACTTACACTCAAATCTGATGTAAAGAGTTCGGTCCAAATCCACGGCCAGAAAAAATCTGATACAACTATTGAACTCGGAGCAAACTCGACACATCAGTCAAAATCATTATATAGTTACAACAACATACAGACAATAATAGAAAACATGTATATATGTATACACACAAGGAAGTTGATGTTGAGAACAAATGAATACTGGCATATTCCCAAAGTATGTGTATAGTCTTGAATGAATGTCAATGCCAAGAAAAAATAAAAATAAATATATAGGAGAGAAATAGGTGCTAATAGACTGCAGAAAACAAGCTAAGAGAGAGAAAAAAATGAATGTAGGAGAGAAATAGGTGTTAATAGACTGCAGGAAACTAGCTAAGAAAAAAAAATGAATAAATGTATAGGAAAGAAATAGGTGTTGATAGACTGCAGGAAAGTCACTAAGAGAGGAAAGAAAAAAATTACTATATTAATGAAATGTAGGAGAGCAATAGGTGCTAATAGACTACAGGAAACTAGCCAAGAGAAAAAAAAAGAATAAATGTATAGAAAAGAAATAGGTGCTGATAGACTACAGCAAACTAGCTAAGAGAGGGGAAAAAATTATATATATATATATATATACATATACATATACACACATACACATACACATATACATACATACATAGGAGAGAAATACGTGCTAATAGACTGCAGGAAACTAGCTAAGAGGGAAAAAAAGAAAAAGCAAGGGGAGGTTCATCATAAAATGGGTAAGATCCAACTCAAAATTTACCAATGGGTTTACGTGTTCTCAAATGGAATACCCAAAAGACTTCCCGCTTGCACAGCAACCTAAAGATGGTGGTCTTTTAACTCTTGCAATCCCCTGTATTTGTAGAGCTGTGAGTTCGCCACCATGTGATCGATTAAAATGATTAGCAACATTTGTAGAGTGATTCTTCTGTATATCATACACATGATCATGGAGGTGATCCCGCAATCTCCTTGTTCTGCCCAAATATTGTATGTGGCAGATTTTATATGTAATCAAGTATATCAAATATTTGGTGTTACAGTTTATAAAATCCCTGACACTGTAATTTCTGCCAATAAACTTAATAAATACACTTAAAACCTTCTCCTTTAATCAAATGTGGATACAGTGGCGGTGCGTCCATAAGGGCGCATGGGCGCCACCCCATCTCTCCTGCCACCCCCTCTAGCACCAATAGATAGATTCATGCATTGCATGAAGCTATCTACGGCCTCCGCTGCCATCACCAATTCAGGAGCTCAGCCCCTTTTCGGGTGCCTGAATTACAGCAGCGGGGGGTGTTTTTGAAGCACCTGATTAGAGCTATAGGCTCTAATAGGCACCAAAAAACCTCTACCTGCCACCTTTGCTGTACAGCTTGGTCTGTTTAAGGAAGTTGAAAAATAACAAACTTACCATCTGGATCACCAGACTTTGCATTTTCCGTGCTTGGCATATAGTCCATGTTGGCGGAGCTGACACAAAACACTCTTGACATGCCCCTGATGTAGGTCATAGGACACAGAAAAAAAATCAGGATATCTACTAAATATACCATCACAAAAATGTGCAGGAAATCTTTGAACACATTCATGAAATGCTGGAAGGTGGCAGGAGCATTGCACAGACTGAAGGGCATCACCAGGTTTTCAAAGAGGCTGAATCTAGTACAGAAGGTCTTCTACTCATCCCCCTCACAAATTCGAACCAAATTGTATGCCCCTTGCAGATCCAACTTGGTGAACATGGTTGCAGACCTTAATCTCTGAAACAATTCAGATACAAAGGAAAGGTTTTTTTTTTTACTGTAACCTTGTTTAGTTCTCGGTAATCTATGCATGGATGTAGAGAGTGATCTTTCTTCTGTACGAAGACTATTCCTGCCCGTGCTGGAAAAGTGAATGGGCAGATGAAACCTTTTTCCACATTTTCATCAACATACTCTTTTAGAGCCTCCTGTTCTCTCTATGAAAGTGGAAAAATTTACCCAAAGGGAATACCCCTTGAAATTTTCTATATTTTGTCATGTTACAAACAAAAACGTAAATGTATTTTATTGTGATTTTATGTGATAGACCAACACAAATTGGCACATAATTGTGAAGTGGAAAGAAAAATTATAAATGGTTTTCAAAATTTTTTACAAATAAATATGTTAAAAGTGTGGCGTGCAATTGTATTCAACTTTGTAGACGTTTTTGGGGATGTCTCTACCAGCTTTGCACATCTAGAGAGTGACATTTTTGCCCATTCTTCTTTGCAAAATAGCTCAAGCTCTGTTAGTTCGGTTGGGTTACATCTGTGAACAGCAATTTTGAAGTCTTGCCACAGATTCTTCATCTGGATTTAGGTCTGGACTTTGACTGGGCCATTCTAACGCATATGCTTTAATCTAAACCATTCCATTGTAGCTCTGGCTGTATGTCTAGGGTCATTGTCCTGCTGGAAGGTGAACCTCCGTCCCAGTTTCAAGTCTCAAGTCTTTTGCAAACTCTAACAGGTTTTCTTCTAAGTTTGCCCTGTATTTGTCTCCACCCATCTTCCCATCAACTCTGACCAGCTTTCCTGTCCCTGCATAAGAAAAGCATCCACACATCCACACATTGCTGTCACGTTTATTGTAACGTGTAGAGGGAGACCGCTCGTACAGTCCCAGCTCAAGGACCACTGATGTTGCGACAGTGGCCAAAAGAGCATGGTGAGGTAACAGTGCCTGTAAGATCTTCCACTGGTTGCAGAGGTGTGTGGCAGGTGCGTCACCAGAGTTGAGCTGGATAACTGAAGCAGCAGATGGCAGCAGGAACAACAGACCCCAGGCTGGGTAGGCAGCAGCTGGTAGTGGATGCAGTAAGACTCGCAGCACACAGCATATGGAGGACCAGCATAACCAGGCACAATGCAGAGCAGGACAGATGGATAAGCGGATGCAGGGTCAGACAAGCCAGGTCAGCAACAGATGGTAAGGTGTAGGCATAGATGGCAGGCAGAGAATGGTCAGGATGCAGGCAGAGGTTGGCAAAATGAGATCAGGCAGATGTGCAAAAGGTAATTGAAGTCTTAGAGGCAAACCAAAGTCAGGACAGGTAGAGTTCAAGTGTGGTCAGGATAAGCCGGGTAATCATAGGAGTCAAACACAAGGAAACGGGAACAGGAACACGGGGAACAGCTGCAGATCAGACAGCAACCTCCTAATGCATCTGCTGCACTTATATAGGGCATTTGGCACCAGTGTCAGTGTTGAATGCACGCATGCACATATTCTGTGGTATAGTCTGTGGTATGGATTTTGTTTTTATTGTAATTGTACAGTTTACATAGATATTCATAGAAAAACACATTCCATTATTCCTCGGTTATACAGTATTCATAACATTTCCTAGTTATATTGGGTATCCACCCTTATGGTATTAGGAATATTGAGTATTACTCTGGTGTAAAGAGTTAACTGTAAGCTCGGCCCTTCACGATCTCTCTATTTGTTCACAGTGGCCGGCTTCAAGCCGTGATTATTAATCCCTTCTAGCTTATGCATTCAATTCTACTATCTGAAGAGGTTTAATGGCTGTGTATATGATATAGAACAATTTTAAAACATAACAAAAAACAGAAACAGAATTCAATCATAGTAATGCTTATTAACTTAAGATCCCATTGTGGTCAATCCTTATTGTTAGTGCTTCAGACTGTTAGGGTTTAACTCATTTGGAGTACCAATCTTACCATGGAGCCCATAGTTTTTACACTTTTTCATAATTCCCCATTGCTGAGGAATGTAGGGCCTCCCCATGAGTGTGTGTGGTGTTAATTACTGTTGGAGCCTCTACATCCTTCCAATGTCTAAGAATTGTTAGACGGGTAGCTAGTAGAATATGAGATATCACAGTTCTATGGATGGATGGTATGGAGTCTAGTTCTAATGAGTATTACCATTCCTGGTTTTAGTGGTTGGTTAAGTTGTATAATAGTAGTCATAATTCTTTCAGTCTCGGACCAAAGCATTCTTAGTTTAGGGCAGCTCCACAGGATGTGGATCAGTGTGCCAGAGCAACCACAAAGCCTCCAGCAACTTGGGGAGGTGTGGAGTCAAATACCGTCTGAGGAATATCTTTTGTTGCATTTCCCATAGGTTTGTGCTCTTGGTGGATGTATAAACTAGTCTTAGTGTTTTTTCCCAATGTGCAGTTGGGTATTCTAACCCTGTTTCCTGTTCCCAGGCTATCATGGATTGGGATTTTACACAAGTGTATTTCTCTTGAAGACCCAAGTATAGAATTGATATTCCTTTAGATAAGCTTGGGGTTTGTTGGTATAGTGGGTTATCTTTACTGGTAATGTTGTGAGTAATTGGGAGTTCTTTTTCAAAAGTTGTGTTATTTGCATGTGTTTATATCGTTCTGTTCAGGCAATTGGTATTCAGATTGTAAGATGTGAAATGGCTTAATCGATGGGCCTTCCAGTATGTCCTATAGATGATTGATTCCTTTTTCTTTCCATGTATTTAAATTGATATCTGGAATTATTTGGTGTATTGCTGAGATAGGAAGTTTTAAAGGTAATAATTTACCAGACCATTTGTGATAGCTTCTGAGATGAACCCACACCCTTATTGATGCTAGGATAGGTGGTGCTAGTTTGTTATTTAGGGAGGAGTTGTGGTGAGCAGTCAAGGAAGTCTCGTAAGGACCCTTTCATAATTTGTGTTTGTTCTATTTCCTTCCATAATGTCTTGGATTCTGACATTATCCAGTGTTGTAGTTGGGCCAGCACGGTCGCAAAGTAATAGTCCTGTAAGTGTACATGGCCCACTCCCCCTGCCTTCCTGTATTTGATGAATCTACTAAAAGCACATCTGGCCTTTTTTACTTGCCAGATGTACCTATCCAGTATTGGTTGTAAGGAGTTGAATTATGAATTTGGCAGCAGGATTGGTAGGGTTCAAAGAGATATAAAAGTTGTGATATTACCTGCATCTTAAAAGCTGCAAGCCTACCCAAACTTTAGTTCATAGCTGCCAAGCTTATTTAGTTTGGTTTCTAAAGATTTCAAGAAGGGGATATAGTTGGAAGATATCAAGTCATCTGTTTTAGGGGTCAATGTGATACCTAGATATTTGATACCTTCTTTCTTCCAGGGATAGGGAAATTTTTGCTGTAAGTTTTGTTTAATCTGTTCCGGGACGCCTAGGTTCAAAAAATATGACTTGGATTCAGTCACTTTGTAATATGATACGCCATTAAATGTTTGCAATGCTTTGTGGACCGTGGCCAAGGAGGTGTCTACATTCATGAGCATCAGTATTATATCATCTGCGAATAGACTTATTGTGTAGTGTCTCGTGCCTACTTTTATGCCGAAAATGTGCGGATGCGTTCTCAAGTGGGAGGCCAGTGGCTCTATCAGCAAATTGTCTTGTCCCATTAGTGATTGTGAATGGGGTAGAAAGTGCACCTGAAATATATACTTGGGCCGATGGGTGAGTGTAGAGAGCCATAATGGCTGAGTAGATAGGGCCCCCGAATCCAAACTTGCTCAGTACCTGTGAGAGAAACTGCCAGTGTAATCTATCAAACGCCTTCTCTGCGCCCAATGCTAGGAGCAGAGAAGGCTTTTTGTGTTTGTGTCTGGGGGCATCCGCCGTCTGTCTCCCCTTGGTAAATCCAGACTGGTCTACATCTATAATTGAAGGTAGGATGTCCATCAATCTGGTAGCTAACAGTTTTGCATACATTTTAACATCATTATTAATTAATGATATGGGCCTAAAGTTTTGTGGGGAGTCTGGCTCCTTACCTGGTTTAGGCAGAGCCACTATTATGGCCTTAAGCATTTCTGGAGGGAACGACGAAGAGGCAACAGCAGAACCAAAGATTCCTACCAAATGTGGAATCAGTATGTCTTGAAAGGACTTGTAGTACTCCCCCTTGAAGCCGTCAGGGTCTGGGGATTTGTTGAGTGGAAGCGAATGTATAATTTGTTGCACCTCCGCTTCCGTAATGGGGGAGTTTAGTATGTGGAGGTCTTCAGAAGTTATTTTGAGTAAATTGACTTTGTGTAGGAATGTTTTTTATGATTTCTGGTGTTGGTTGTGGTATAGTAGAGTCGTTTTTAAGGTTATAGAGTGAGCCATAGTATTGGCTGAAGGCGTCAGCTATGGCTTGAGGGTGGTGTTGTTTTATTTGTGTATTAGGATGTGTAATGTATGGGATTTGTGCTTTGTATCTGTGTCCTCTTATCTGGTTAGCCAGCAGTTTTCCTGCTCTATTACCACTGGTGTAGTATGACAGTTTGATTCTCCTGGAGGCTTTTCCAAAGTCCTCCAGGAGGAGTAATCTAAGTTCCATGCAAAGTTGTGCAAGTTGGCCTATCAGTGCTTGGGATGTCGTGGACATGTTTTGTTTTTCTAACGTTTCAATTTGGGATATAAGTTTTGCAGTATGCTGTTGTCTCATCCTCTTGACCCTCGCGCCCTTGTATCAAAATACCTCTTACAAATGCCTTATGAGCATTCCATACAGTGAATGGGTTTGTAACCAATTCTTGGTTGTTTGTAAAAAACTCTTTTAGTTGTTCAATGTAGGACTTGGTCGAATCATCCTGGAAGAGATGGGGATTAGATCTCCATAGAGATGTATGTTTATGAATGGACGAGCCTTCCACTGAAAGCTCCACCGAGGCATAATGCAACCAAGTAATGCTATTGATTTTGGCCGACTTGCATTTAAAAAACAATTGTTTGTCTACCAAGAATAGATCAATTCTGCTATAAGATCTGTGGCTGCGTGAGAAAAAAGAATAGTCTCTCTGATTAGCGTTGAGGCATATCCAGGCATCACATAGTTCGTACTTGCGTAGGAGTGGTAGTAGAGATGGTGGAGAGCGTTTTAGGATAGAGGTAGAGTCCAGAGTCGGGTTGGGTGTGATATTAAAGTCCCCACACATCACCAGTGTACCCTGTTGTATTAGACGTATTTTCTTGATGATTCTGTGAAGAAATTTAGTTTGCCTGGCGTTGGGGGCATATATATTTGCCACGGTATAAGTGCTGGAGTTAATGTCACATACCATTATTATGAAGCGACCTTGTGGATCTGTGATAATCTTGTGCAGGCGAAAGGCTATTGTGTCTCTGATCGCTATCATCACTCCTTTTGATTTTGCTTCTGCATTGGCATAGTATATAAATGGGAATTTTGAGTGTGTGCACTTTGGGGGCACCTTGTTTTGAAAGTGAGTCTCTTGGGCACATAATATGTCACAGTTCCGTTGTAGGTCTTCCTTCTATAGGAATCTGCGCTTGGCCGGGTGGTTGAGTCCTTTAGAATTAATAGTTAAAAAGTTCACTGCCATGTGTACAGATTGTAAGAGTGTAGGAGGTTGCGTATGCCAGGTGCATCACTTACTTTTGATGAGGTCATGCTTCGTGAGGAAGAGAGAAACGGTTCTTTGAGAGGTTCTGAAGACTTTAGGATCAACTTGGAGGTTGTCTCGGATTTCCTTGGTATTGAGATGTTGTATTTGACTGATAAGGTAGAAAAGTAAAGTTTACGTGAACAGTAATATAACATAACTGTGGTTGATCGCCAACCAACAAAGAAAGGTAGTAGGGTGTGACTTATATTCACTGAGGATTTAAGTTGGGGGAAAAGAAAACTTGTACAAACTCAAGCGAGTTGCCCAAGTTTGAGTTAGTTGTGAGTGCGAACACTCCTGCGGTCTACTGTGCACCATTCAGGCTCAGGGCTTGTAGTAGAACTTCCCTGGCGAGGGTGTGTTTGGGGTTCGGGAATAATTCCCCATGTATTTAGTAGTACCATGCCATTGGCAACGGATTCCATCACATATTCCGTGCTCTCTCTGTTAACAATCAACTTGGTCGGGAATCCCCATTTATATCCAAGCTTATGATTTCTGAGGGCTTTCTTGATAGTATTCATGTTTCTGCGCTTCTGTAAAGTATATCGAGACAAGTCAGCATAGAATTGCAGGCTAGAGTATAGCGATGGGATCTGATCTCTTTGTCTGGACGCTGCCATTAGTCTCTCTTTCGTGTGGTAAAAATTGAGTCTTAGGATAACATCCCTGGGTATGTTATCTGATAGGTAGGTGGGCTTGGGGAGACAATGTATCCTATCCACTGTGAAGTCTAAAGCTGACATATCAGGTAGTATTGTGTTAAAGAGCTGGGAGACATAGTTATCCAGGTCCTGTTGTTTAACATTTTATGGTACCCCTCTGATCTTCACATTATTACTCCTGGATCTGTCCTCTATGCCCACCATTTTGGCTTTGATTTCCTCTATGTCATCCTCCCTACACTCATTGGCGTCCACCAGATCATTAATTGTGGTTGCATATTCCCCCATCTTATGCTCTATATGGGAGACTTTGTCTGACACAGACCGGAGCTCAGTGCTAAACTTGTGCATACATGAAATCATGTCTGAATGGAGAGAGCCCCTCAGTGACACTAGCATCTCCTTCAATACTGTGTCCAATACTGGCTGGCCATTGGTAGGGAATAAATCTATGGAGTCTGGCAATTCCCTGGTGTCATCCCCTGAATCTGGGAGAGAGCTCATCTCTGTATTGTCATCTGCGGCATTCGCCTTGAATCTCGCCTTTTCCCGGCTCCCTGAGGATGGTGTAGCTGGTGGGGATTGCAAGCTTTTAGGAGGACTGCTCCTTTTTTGTGATCTCCCCTTCTGTGGGGAGTGACACTGGGCTGCAGATGCCGGCGTGGATGATGAGCCGGCACCATTTTGCTTAGGCCCGAGCGAGAAAAACTCTGTGAGTCTCTTGGGCCGGTTTCCCTCCTTCTTGCGTCTCGGCATGATGGGACTCTGTTCCCTGGGTGTTGTGGAACTGGAATGCCTTGTTAGGGTCAGTTATGGTGTACCAGATGGGTCGCTGTTGACCGTGTTGTTCTCGCTGGTACTGGAGCTCTGCTACTGAGCGTCCATCTCGGTCTCTGGCTAGTTCCGCCCCTCCTGTGGTATGGATTTTTAAGGGAGACCTCATGGAGAAAAACAAAAAAAGATGTGGTGCCTCCTAAAATTAATATTAGACCCTTATCTGGGTAAGCAACCCAACTGGTCAGGAAGAATAGGAGGGACAGCAAACATTCAACCCCCTCCTGAAACATACCAGGCCACATACCTTCAACATGGGGAGGTTACCTTGCAAGAGGGACAAATACTTCATCGCCACATCCCTAGTCTGGATGTGGGGATTTGCAGGAGGAATTATTGCTATCTAGAATCCCCTTTTAAAATAAGAAGGCCCCAGATATCCAGATCTCCCATCTACATGAGTGAGTATGGAATACATAACTCTTGCTACTCATTTAAAGAAACAGCAAGTAAAAACAAAGACACCTGAAAAAGGCCCCTATTAAAAAAAGACATGTCCCAGTACATAAATCCAATATCAAACACACTGTCTAGCAATGTAGATCCATCATCAGTCACAATGAACAATCATCCTACTACCTGCTGACATGAAGACAATAACGCACAATGATTCTTAAGCGACCCGAGACTGAATAGTTTTCTCCTTATGCTAGAATCACCATTTTCATTTTTTTGCATATCACTGTCATACTGTATCTCCTTAAGCATCCCTTCTCCAGGGAAAATAATTATAATTCTTGTAGTCATTCCTCATAACTGAGGTCCTCCGGTCTGCCTATTAGTTTTGTTGCCCTTCTCTGAGCTCTCTCCATTTCCAGCACATCCTTTCTGGGGACTGGTGACCAGAATTGGACAGCATACTCAAGTCAAGATGTGACATAACAAGAGTTTTGTAAGGTGGTAGAATTATAATTTTATCTCTTGAGTAAATGCCCATTTTTAGTGCATGCTAAAAGTCTGCTAGCCTTGCTTGCTGCATCTTGATATTGCATGCTATTGTTGAGCCTGTGATCTACTGGGACCCACAGATCCTCTTCCATCCTTGATTCTCTCAGAGGTTCTCGCCCAGGGAGTAACTTGCATTCATATTTTTTGTCCCCAAGTACATTACTTTACATTTATCAATATTATACCTCTTTTGTTATGTAGTTGCCCATCCCTTTATTTTAGCAAAGTCTTCTTGTAAAGATTCTTTATCCTGTTGTGAGGTTATTTCCCTGCTTAGCTTTGCATCGTCAACAGATGTTGACATTGAACTTTTTATTCCAACCTCCATTCCATTTATGTTCAAGTTAAATAGAATTGGTCCTAGGACAGAGCTTTAGAGCACTCTGCTGAAAACTTCAGACTATTCCCGAGATACTCTATTTATCATCACTCTTTGGACACACTCCTGTAACCAGTTTTTTATCCAGGTATTTACACTATTGACAATGCTAACAGTCCTCAATTTGTAAGTTAAGCAACTTGAGTCAGATGTTCCAAAGCCAGTTTTGAGGGTAGAAGAGAGAGACATTTACTGAAATAAAGGTATGAAAATTGACTGGACGGGGATCAAGACCTCCTCAAACTAGTTCTGGGAAAGATTACTCATCCCCTATAAGTAGGTATTCCTCTGATGCAAGGGAATCTGTTGTTAGTTTCTTGTCTAAGAGAGGGATTCTTAATTGTCAGCACACAATAGATTCAACCCTTTATGATTAAGAGGATGAAGAAATTGGCAATAGATACTTGGGGAGACACTCCCATGAGCCTATATATCAAGGAAGAGATATACATAGGAGGAATGATGATTTTCAGAGCCTTTATTCTTCACAGAGACCTCCTAATCACCAGTCATATCTACCTTTGACCCTTTCCCCAGGAAAGCCTAGAGAAAGAGATATCAGGTTTTATAAAAAACCAAGGGGTGAGAGATGGGGCCCTTATAGAGATAGGAGATCTCAAGGTCCAACCTCAAATTTCTCATACTCTCAATATGTGGGAATAATTGTTTTTAAAGAGGAGGGTCCCCCAGAAGTAGAGAATATGAAAAGTATGGGCATTTTCAATTTGAGCAAAGTTGATCTTATCCCAAATAAATTGGAAACACTAAATAAAGAACTGAGATTTTTTCTTAAAATGAAACTTAACATGTGTCAGTCTTTTTTTATATCCTTAAGTTTACTAGGCAAATCTCCTTGAAAAAATACTTTGCCCAGAATCCCATAATTAGAAATAATATGCTTGAATTTAGCCACTCAGGTTTAACTTACATTTTTATATTTGTTGCTGATCAGAATACAATGAATAATTAATGTGTTCTTTAAGCACAATTTTCCTCTGTGTTTTTTGTTTCTAGAATAGAAACTTCCCTTGCAAAGTGAACAACCTATTTGCCTTTTGTAAATTAACCCCTTAAATTAAGCCCCTTCTTGGCTTGGGGCATAAAAGCCACACCTACCTGCCTGTCTTCTATCTAATGACAATGTCTTGCTGGCCAATAAAGCACTCTGATTGAGAAGCTGAAGCTCCGTTGGTAAGTGAAGTAAACTCAGATGGGAGGAGACTTTTCTGGACAATAGGTAATGGGGTAATAGCAGGTCATGTGTGGTGTCTACTTTTGTCAGGGATTTCAAAAGCAGGTATCCAGCAAGGATAACCAGGTCAGTGTGCTGTTCTTTAGGAAATCATGAGCCAGGCTGAATAAGGTTAAAATACGTTTATTGGGGTAAATAACACACTTCCAACACCAATCCCAAGACCAGTAAACCATAAACAATGTGGTGTAACAAAATTATTTTAACAATGCAGGAACTCAAATGATGATCTAACTATGTACAAAATAGAGGTGGCACACCTGAGCAGGGCAAGGTCAGGGCTAAGACAAGGGAAGCAGGGAGCAAGATACTGGGAGCTGGAAGCAGGGAGCAGGGTATAATAAGCAGGTCACAGGATCAGGTACAGGAACCACGAACATGGATCAGGATCAGGCATAGAAGCTGGTGCAGGAATCAGGTTTAGTCGAGGACACAGCTCACAGGAAGAACACTGAAGCCCTGAACCTCAGTTTTGGGCAGGCTTAAAGGGATTGTAAAGTCTCGTTTTGTTTCAATAAAAATAACAAACATGTTATAATTACCTGCTCTATGCAGTGGATTTGCACAGAGCAGCCCAGATCCTCCTCTTCTAGGGTCCCTCTTCTGTGCTCCTGGCCCCTCCCTCCTGTGGAGTGCAAACCACAGCAAACAGCTTGCTATGGAGGCACCCAAGCCCAGCTGCAGCTTTATGTATCCATTCAGACACAGAGCTGTGGTCCGGCCCTGCCCCTATCTCATCCTGATTGGCTGACTTTGATTGACAGCAGCGGGAGCCAATGGCGCTGCTGCAGTGTCTCAGCCAATCAGGAGGGAGAATCTTGGATGGCCGATACACTCGTGGACACCACTGGACAGAAATGGGGCTCAGGTAAATATTAGGGGGTGCTGAGGCAGCTGCTGTACACAGAAGGCTTTTTATCTTAATGCATAGAATGCATTAAGATGAAAAAACTTTCTGACTTTACAATTCCTATAAATACCTCCGAGCAGACCATGTCAGGTGCAGCCTAATTACTTGGAAAGCCTGGCTTCTGGGAGACACCTGCTGGAGGCCACCAGGATCCTTCGACTACTGGGAACAATAGTGCCACCAGCAGGTGAGCTAGGTAATGACAACTTTAACCCTTAGTTCACATCTATGTGGCTGTGGTTGTTGCGTCCTTCCTGTGTCTTTCGTGTTTTCAAACCCGCGTTTTTGATGCATATTTGCATACAGTTTTCATGCGTTTTGCGTTTTTTATTTACTTTACCAAACTGTGAATAGCTGGTTGTTAAAGAGCGGGCTGGCCACGTCCTTAACAACCAATGTGTTCCCCGCTGGCAGCTGAATGTAAAAAAAAGAATTGCCGACAATAAAGAAATCAGGGGAAAAAATGGTGTGCCCCCCCCAATCCATACCAGACCCTTCAGGTCTGGTATGGATTTTGAGGGAAACCCCATTCGAAAATGTATTTTAAAAATGGCGTGGGGTCCCCCCAAAATCCATACCAGACACGTATCCAAGCATGCAGCCTGGCAGGTCATGAAAAGGAGGGGACGAGCGAGCACCCCCCTCCTGAACCATACCAGGCCACAGACCCTCAACATGGGGGGGTGCTTTAGGGCAGGGGGCTCTCCCCCCTCCAAAGCACCTTGCCCCCATGTTGATGGGGACAAGGGTCTCTTCCCCACAACCCTGGCCGGTGGTTGTGGGGGTCTGTGGCCAGGGGCTTTTTGGAATCTGGAAGGTGTTCTCCAGATCCCACCCCCAAGTGAATTTTTGACATAAAGCCCCACTGACAGCTGATGACTCATCAGTTGTTAAGCCCCAGCCCGCTCCTTAACAACCAGCTATACACAGTTTATTGGAGATGGAGTTTGATGGAGAATAAAAAAAACCCCACAAAACTCAAAATGCATGTAAAAAATGCATCAAAAATTGAACACTTGCATTTTTGGTGCAGGTCCATTGAAGTCTATTACACGCAAAAAGCAATCTGCGATGGGAAAAAAAGTCCCTTACACTTTCCAAAAACGCATAGGTTGAACATATACCATAGGAAACCATGTTAAATGGACTGTAGTACATTTCTGCAAACTGCAAAACGCACTAAAAAACTCATAGATGTGAACCTAGGGTTAGGCAGTACTTTATTACTTTATATAGACAGAGCAGAGGAAAGAAATTCAACAGACATATTACATTTTATGGTACCAAAAACAATTGGCCACATAAGCCACATAAAGAAATACAACTTGAAAGCATTTACTCCTTACATACTTACCTTGAAGCCCATCCAATCCAATCAGAAATTTACTGACTGTACTGTATCAGCTGGAAAAATATCTTTGTTAGAAAAGGAATCCTCAGACACACAGGTTTGATATATCTTTTGGTTGGGCAAAAAAACAAATACAATAATTACATACTGTACAGTGATGGCAAAGCTGATTGATTTCAAATAATCACTTATTGAAAAAGATGATGTAACTTCCTGCACACCTAAGAACTGAAAGGGCTGAGCCTATTTACACCACACAGGACAAAGTACACACAGTTTACACTGCACAAAGCATATATAGTATCTTACAAAAGTGAGTACACCCCTCACATTTTTGTAAATATTTTATTATATCTTTTCATGTGACAACTCTGAAGAAATGACACTTTGCTACAATGAAAAGTAGTGAATGTACAGCTTGTATAACAGTGTAAATTTGCTGTCCCCTCAAAATAACTCAACACACAGCCAATAATGTGTAAACCGCTGGCAACAAAAGTGAGTACACCCCTAAGTAAAAATATCCAAATTGGGCCCAAAGTGTTAATATTTTGTGTGTCCACTATTAATTTCCAGCACTGCCTTAACCCTCTTGGGCATGGAGTTCACCAGAGCTTCACAGTTCGCCACTTAAGCCCTCTTCCACTCCTCCATGATGACATCACCGAGCTGGTGGATGTTAGAGACCTTGCGCTCCTCCACCTTCCATTTGAGGATGCCCCATAGATGCTCAATAGGGTTTAGGTGTGGAGACATGCTTGGCCAGTCCATCACCTTTAGCCTCAGCTTTTTTAGCGAGGCAGTGGTTATCTTGGAGATGTGTTTGGGGTCGTTTTGTTGGAATACTGGCCTGCGGCCCAGTCTCCGAGGGGAGGGGATCATGCTCTGCTTCAGTATGTCACAGTACATGTTGGCATTCATGGTTCCCTCAATGCACTGAAGCTCCCCAGTGCCGGCAGCACTCATGCAGCCCCAGACCATGACACTCCCACCACCATGCTTGACTCTAGGCAAGACACACTTGTCTTTGTACTCCTCACCTGGTTGCCACCACACACGCTTGATACCATCTGAACCAAATAAGTTTATCTTGGTCTCATCAGACCACATGACATGGTTCCAGTAATCCATGTCCTTAGTCTGCTTGTGTTCAGCAAACTGTTTACAGGCTTTCTTTGTGCATCATCTTTAGAAGAGGCTTCCTTCTGGGACAACAGCCATGCAGACCAATTTGATGCAGTGTGCGGCATATGGTCTGAGCACTGACAGGCTGACCCCCCACCCCTTCAGCTTCTGCAGCAATGCTGGCAGCACTAATACATCTATTTCCTAAAGACAACCTCTGGATATGACGCTGAGCACATGCACTCAACTTCTTTGGTTGACCATGGCGAGGCCTGTTCTGAGTGGAACCTGTCCTGTTGAACTGCTGTATGGTCTTAGCCACCATGCTGCAGCTTAGTTTCAGGGTCTTGGAAATCTTTTTATAGCCTAGGCCAGGGATATGCAATTAGCGGACCTCCAGCTGTTGCAGAACTAGAAGTCCCATGAAGCATAGCAAGACTCTGACAGCCACAAGCATGACACCCTGAGGCAGAGGCATGATGGGACTTGTAGTTTTGCAACAGCTGGAGGTCTGCTAATTGCATATCCCTGGCCTAGGCCCTCTTTATGTAGAGCAACAATTCTTTTTATCAGACCCTCAGAGAGTTCTTTGCAATGAGGTGCCATGTTGAACTTCCAGTGACCAGTATGAGAGAGTAAGAGCGATAACACCAAATTTAACACCAAACCTGCTCCCCATTCACACCTGAGACCTTGTAACACTAACGAGTCACATGACAACGGGGAGGGACAATGGCTAATTGGGCCCAATTTGGACATTTTCACTTAGGGGTGTACTCACTTTTGTTGCCAGTGGTTTAGACATTAATGGCTGTGTGTCAAGCTATTTTGAGGGGACAGCAAATGTACACTGTTATACAAGCTGTACACTCACTACGTTACATTGTAGCAAAGTGTCATTTCTTCAGTATTGTCACATGAAAAGATATAATAAAATATTTACAAAAATGTGAGGGGTGTACTCACTTTTGTGAGATACTGTATAACACGGAAGATACACATACACAGCACATAGTACAGACAGCGCATGTATAGAGCACAGAGAACACACATCACAAAACACACATAGGGGTTGATTTACTAAACCTGGAGAGTGCAAAATCTGACATAGCTGTACATGGTAGCAAATCAGCTTCCAGCTTGTTGAATTAAGCTTTGACAAAAATAAAACTGGAACCTGATTGGTTTCTATGTAAATTTGCACTGTACAGTTTTAGTAAATCAACCCATAATGCACAAAGTATGCATGGTCCAGCACATTTTTGAGGCCTACTAACTAAACCTTTTCACATCATAAGACATGTAGTCTTACAATTAACATTTTCAGGCATAATTCCATGTGCTGTTAGAACATTCATCTTGGTTGCAGCTGTGAACTTAAGCCTCGTACACACGATCGTATTTTCTGGCGGGAATTGTGTGATGACAAGCTGTTGGCGGAAAATCTGACCGTTTGTACGCTCCGTCGGATAATTGTTGTCAGATTTTCCACAGGAACAAATGTTGGATGGCAGGCTTTCAAATTTTCCGTGGACAAATGTCTGTTGTTGGATTTTCCAAGCGTGTGTACACAAGTCTGTCGGACAAAAGTCCAAAGTACAAACACGCATGCTCGGAAGCAAGGACGAACCAGAAGTGGTCGGTCTTGTAAACTAGCGTTCGTAATGGAGAATTAATATTTGTGACGTGGCAAATTATGTAATCTCGAAATGCAGCAGACATTCTCTTCTTCTTTAATGGGATAATAATGAAGCTGCTTTGCTGATGATACAGATGGAGTTATTGCAAACAAATTAGACAATAATGGCTGTGTTGAGTTATTTTGAGGGGACAAATTTTCAAAGGCTTTTTTTTTTCAAGTGATATCAAGAATAATATTATTATGCTTGTTATTTTTATTTTTTGGTGCAAGTTACCACAACACCATTATCACATAGTTTATAAGATCAAAGATACAACTATGTTGGTGTCCCTTTTTAATTTTACATTGTATTTTTTAAAATGTAACTGCCAAACTGTCATTTGAAGTAAGACAAGTATTATTCTGCACAATTTTTTTTATTGTGCATTAAAAAAAGAAAACAAATAAAACTAGACATGCTATCTGCCAATAGAACTTAAGCAAAAAGTGCATTCTATGCATCCAAAAATATAGAAAATATACCAAATCAAATCATTATTCAATCAAAAAATAAAATAAAAGCCTCATGCATGTGTCCTGCTTCTTAATATAGGGGGTCAACAATTCCAAGAATTATTATTATTATTATAAACGATTTATATAGCGCCAACAGTTTACGCAGCGCTTTACAATGTAGAGGGGGGACAGCACAATTACAGTACAGTTTAATACAGAAGGAACAGGAGGGCTCCTAGAGCTTACCTTTTTAAGAGAGGGGGTGGTGGTATAAAAGGTAATAGATGCAGGGAACGACTTGATGTGGTTGAAAGCAGGTCTGTCATCCAGAGATAATTCCGAAAAACTTTTGGTCCAAGAAATCCTCCTCCTCCTGTTCCTGGACTGGTCTTGGGTCAAAGCAATAACTCCATGGCCAATAATAAATAACGCGTTATCTCATCCGATTCTGCAACATGGCTAGTTGATGAACGGCCGTTCAGAAACAGACTGAAAAGCGTGAAATGAAAAGCGCGAACTGAAAAGCGTGAAATGAAAAGCACAAAATGAAAAGCGCAAAAGCGCAAAAGCAGAAGGAGCCCAAAGGGTGGCACTAAAGAGCTGAAAAACCACATAGTACGTCACTACGTTTGTGTTTGCTGGCCGACAATTGTGTGCCGTTTGTATGCAAGACAAGTTTGGGGCCAATGCCCTTTGGACAAAAGTCTGCGGTTTTGTCTTCGGAAAATCCGATCGTGTGTACGAGGCTTAAGATCTTGCAACAATTTTTGATTCAAGTTCTGATTTCACACTTTCACTGATATCCATAGGTTTAACACCAAAAATCAAGAAATAAGCTGTAGTTATTGATTATGTGACAGCCCATTTTTGATGACTACTTAAGGTTTGTTTACAAACAAACCAACCCTTTCTTACTGTGTGCTTTCTGTGGACGTAGAGAGTGGCACAGTAAGGGCTTGTTGGATTGCCATTCAGAGGACTTTTGACAGACCATGAGGAGGTGTTATGTCACCTCCTCATTCCTTCATTTAATTCCTAAAAACCTGCACCACCATAACACATTAAGTTTCAGCATGGCCGCATTCAGTTGGATGGGTTGTGTTCGGGGGTGGTACTGTCCAGCAAGTGCAACAGGGGGATCATTTTTGCCACGATGTGATGCAAGACATTACAGCTAGGGCATATGTAAACCCCGTCTGCTTTCTTTGTAGCTTAGGGGGCAGCAAAAATGTATCTTAAACCTGTGTTTTAACTGTACCCCAACCTCAAGTGTAGACAAAGCCTAACACTTTTTCTCTGAATTACAGTATGTGAAAAAAATACCACGATTTACAAATGGAAAAACTTGATTACGACCTGCTTGCGTATCTATAGATACACCTTTTTTTAGTTTTGAAAAGAAAATGTATTTTGATGTAATTATCCCAGTGGAGATTTTTCTTTACTTTAAGCCCTGGAAACACAACAGTAAATAAGAAGATATTTCACTTGGATGATTTACCCTTATGCCGCGTACACACGGTCGGACTTTTCGTCTACAAAAGTCCGACAGCCTGTCCGACATACTTCCGACGTACCTTCGGCAGACTTTCTTACGAACGGACTTACACACACACGACCACACAAAAGTACGACAGCCTAGTACGCGGTGACGTACACCAAGTCCGACGAGACTATAAAACGGAAGTTCAATAGCCCGTACGACACCCTTTGGGCTCCTTCTGCTAATCTCGTGTTTATCTCGTGTTAGTAGAAGTTTGGTGAGAGACGATTCGCGCTTGTGAGACTCGTATTTTTCAGTTCGTTTTAACTGTTGTTCAGTCTGTGCTTGTGAGGTTTGTATCTGCTTTTCAGTGCGTTTGGTCAGTTGGCATTGAGAAATCTTTGTTTTATTGCCCGCTCGTTCCTGATTTTCAGGTCGTTCTTCACAGGCCTTGCTGTTCTTCAGTGCGTTCTGTTTAGTGCGTTCTGACCAGCCGACCGTTTTGAAGCCATGTTACCTGTACGTACTCGTCGTCGAGCTCGTGCATTGTATGTGCTTGGTGCTGTAGTTTATTCTTCAGCCCAAGTCCAGTCCATGAACAGGGCGAGGAGGAGTTCATGGACCAAGAATTGGTTGCTTCAGCGTGACCAGTTCTGTCACATGCCTTTGCTCCGTGAGATCCGTGAGAATAATCCTGAGGATTTCAGGAACTTTCTCCGGATGACGGACCCCATTTTTGACCGTTTGTTGGCTTTGCTGACCCCCTATATCAGCAGGCAGGATACCTGCATGAGGCAAGCCATCACTCCGGAGCAGAGGCTGGTCGCTACCTTGCGGTATTTGGCCACAGGGAGAAGCCTGCAGGACCTTAAGTTCTCGACAGGCATCTCCCCCCAGGCTCTGGGGATCATTATCCCAGAGACCTGTTCTGCCATCATACAGGTCCTGCAGAAGGACTATATTAAGGTAAGATATTTTTCTTTTATTAGCATCACATGTTCTTTTATGTAATCTTTGATAATGTGATGTATTTCTTGCTTCAAACACTACTTACCATCATTGCAATATAGTGTGAATGTCCCCTTTTTATCCTCACACATGCTGGAATTTTTTCCTGTTATTTTTTGTCATGCATGTATATTTTCCTTCAATAACCTTCCCAGCATGAAGTGATGGGAACATATCCACCTAGTCTACTCATTTGGAATGTATTTTGTTTGAGTGTATTTAGTGTGCTGCTAATGAGCAATTATCTAGATTTCACAACCCCCCCACCCCCCCCCCACCTAAACTCACTCCAAATAGTGTGCTGCTAATGAGCAATTATCTAGATTTCACAACCCCCCCACCCCCCCCCCACCTAAACTCACTCCAAATAGTGTGCTGCTAATGAGCAATTATCTAGATTTCACAACCCCCCCACCCCCCCCCCCACCTAAACTCACTCCAAATAGTGTGCTGCTAATGAGCAATTATCTAGATTTCACAACCCCCCCCCCCCACCTAAACTCACTCCAAATAGTGTGCTGCTAATGAGCAATTATCTAGATTTCACAACCCCCCCACCCCCACCCTCGTTAAAATTTGCTTGAATGTTCTGTGGTGTTGATTTGTCTAAAGCAAATATATGTTGCACTTTGCAAAATGCATGTGCACTCTACAAGTGCATTTGTTCCAGTGCTTTAGTAAATGAGCAGAAGCTCTGCTGATTTCCATCATCAAATCATATGCAAGCCTCAAAGTGTTTTCATTAATTGCCCTTGCATGTGATTGTGTACTCCTTGCAACATGAATGCCTTTTTACATTACCTCATTTACTGTAAGCTGGTTAGCAACTGCACCTGCAGAGTGCGACAACTGCAGTCTTGTAGCCTTTTTAGTCCCTAAATTCCTGCGTGTCCTAAAAGTAATTTTTTTTAGGGATTTCACAACCCCCTAAAATGTAATCAATGTTCCATCAGAGGGGGTGAGCAATCTGATAAGTGTGCCTTTCCATATTAGTTATTCCAGAACAATTAAATTATTGAATGTTATACTGATGCTGGGGAATAATGTTTTTAATTGTCTAATTTTCTTGCAATGTTAGCTTCCAAATTAATTGATTTTGGTTTTCTTGTTTGATTTCCCAGTTTCCTTCAACGCCACAGGAATGGCAGACTGTGGCGTCCCATTTTGCCAGCCGTTGGGACTTTCCCAATTGTGCAGGGGCTATAGATGGGAAACATGTCCACATTGTGCCACCACCCCATTCGGGGTCATATTATTTTAATTATAAGGGGTTCCACAGTATTGTTTTAATGGCGGTGGTGTCGGCACACTATGATTTTTTATATGTGGACGTGGGGAAGAATGGCCGGATGTCGGATGGAGGAGTATTTGCCCAGACGGAGTTCTGCCAGCGTCTCCAGAGTGGTGGCCTGGGATTGCCACCTGATGAGGATAACGTGGAAGGACTCCCCTTTGTCTTCATTGCCGATGAAGCCTTTGCTCTCAGCAAGCACCTCATGAGGCCATTCCCCCAAAGAACCCTCACCCCGGAGAGGAGGGTTTTTAATTACCGGCTGGCCAGAGCTAGAAGAGTGGTTGAGAATGCGTTTGGAATTCTGGCCAGCCGGTTCCGCCTGTTTCAAACAGCCATTAATTTGGCGGAATACAAACTTAATTTTATCATTTTATCGTGCTGCATTCTGCACAACTTTTTAAATAAGCATTCTCCAAATTATATAGGCACAGTTGGGCCTGAGGCCGGACAAATAGAAGCCAACCTTACAGGCCTGGATACTGTCCGTACTGGCTTGGCCCCCCAAAGTGCCCGTCAAGTTAGACAGCAATATGTTAATTATTTTATGGGTAGGGGGGCCATTGCAATGGGCCAGGATATATAATTTTTGACAATAAAAAAATTATTGATGAAATCTTGCATTATATTTATTGCTTGCCTTTCTTTTGGGCTGTCTTCTAGGTTATGGTCGAGCAGTTGTAGTGCCAACTGTATTGTAATTTTAAATGTCTAAATAAGCTCCATTGCCACTGTAAACAACTTTTTGACAATTATAACTAAAATGATACTGAGCCTTGAAATAACAAACCACACATTTATTTAATTCCTATAAGGAGATGTTTTTATTAATGGTTGTTATGCATTCAGTTCTGCATTTAGTATAAAATGTTCATAGACAAAAATAGAATGATATCTTAATAATGTAGCAAAATATAATTATATCTAAATATTTATACCTAATCCACAAAAAAATATTTTTGGCTTTTTGATTTTCACAAACAGGCTTATTTTTTTGTTTTGGGAAAATCAAGTTTTGTTTTGTTTTTTTTTTTTTTAAAGCAATTTTTTTGTTTATGTTTTTTTTTTTATCAAGTTATTTTTGTTTTTATTATTTTTTTTTAATAAAGTTTGTATATTATTTTTTTTGGTTTTTTAACATCAAGTTTTTTAATTTTTTTTGGTTTTTTAAAATCAAGTTTTTTAATTTTTTTTGGTTTTTTAACATCAAGTTTTTTTATTTTTTTTGGTTTTTTAAAATCAAGTTTTTTAATTTTTTTTGGTTTTTTAACATCAAGTTTTTTTATTTTTTTTGGTTTTTTAAAATCAAGTTTTTTAATTTTTTTTGGTTTTTTAAAATCAAGTTTTTTATTTTTTTTTGGTTTTTTAAAATCAAGTTTTTTAATTTTTTTTGGTTTTTTAAAATCAAGTTTTTTAATTTTTTTGGTTTTTTAACATCAAGTTTTTTAATTTTTTTGTTTTTTAAAATCAATTTTTTGATTTTTTTGTTTTTTTAAAATCAATTTTTTTTTTTTTTTTGTGTTTTTTTGAAAATCAAGTTTTATTTTTTTGTGGATTTTTGAGGTATTTACGAGAAACAGCCCTCCTTTTTTACATTAGGTTAAACAGCCATTTATGTTCTGCCAAAAAAAAAAAAAGAGAAGGCCCAGAATGGGGTCAGCAAAACAGGAAATGAAGGACATGATTGATGTTTTGGGGTTTAAAAAAGGGCATTTAGATTCGACCCAAAACATCAATCATGTCCTTCATTTCCTGCTGCATACGATCCAGCCGATTCCGCATTTCATCGATGTCCTTATTCCAGGCCATTATTTGACCAATTAGCCGTTGGGCACTTTCAGAGGTGAAATAGTCACTTCTTGTTGTTGTACCTAAAGTGGAATGAAACCAAAAAATGTCTTTAGAAATATGCACACATACATAGTTTACCTTACCATAAATAAAGCTGTTGTCTCAGACACTGACCTGGTGGGGTGCCCATGTAGCCTAATTCCTCCACATCCTCGGGGGTGGCACTATTGCTTGAATGAAGCACAACCAGATCCCCTAAAATAGAGTAGACAAATTACATTAAACAAAAGGCAGCCATGCATAGATTAACGTAAGCTGGTGTGTCAGACACTCACCTGGTGGGGTGCCCATGTCGCCCACCTCTCCTTCCTCCACATCCTCAATGGGACTTGGGCTTATTTCCCAATCATGTTTTGCTTGGGGTGGACTGTCTTCTGGTTGTTGGCTGAGTGATTTTTCCCCTATGTGAAACAAAAAATTATTAATCTAATTAGCACACAGATATTTTAGTACATAGTAATTTTCCAACATTTGTAATGAAGTGGTTTGTGTAGAGTTCCTATTTTACCTGAATATTTAAAATTAGAAAGACATATTGGATAGATAGATATCAATATCTCAAAATATAGTTAATAATCTTTTGATCTCTCTCTATATCTGGAACAAAATCTCTAAATATCTAACTAAATGTAAAGCCAAAAAATTAAGATAACTTCAAATCTTCAAAAAGAATGTTTTACATTTCTATATCTATCTATCTACCTATCTCTATATTTCTCTCTCTCTATATATTTCTCTCTCTCTCTCTCTCTCTCTCTATATCTCTATATCTATATCTATATCTATATATATCTCTCAATATATATATATATATCTCTCTCTCTCTCTATAGTTATATCTAGTTATATATATATATATATATATATATATATATATATATATATATATATATATGTATATATATGTATATATATGTATATATATATATATATATATATATATATATATCTATAGATATATCTCTAGATATATATATCGATCTATATATCGATCTATCTATAGATATGTAACGAGGTTTATTAAAAGATCGTTTAAAACGATGAACAAAAAATCGGATAGGAAGGAAAAGCACATGGAGCAGTATACAAGGTAATAAACACAAGAGAAAAACACGACAAGTACTTACTTTTTTTAAGAACTTTCCGGATACGTCGGTATTGATCCGGCTCCCTGAGTTTCAGGTCAGACCATCTTTTTCTCAGTTGATCTTTGGAGCGCTGGACCCCAAAAGATGCCTGCAAAGTCTCCACGACCTTCGCCATTATTTTGGCCTTGCGCAAATTTGGCCGTGCGTACGGCCCATAATTGCCATCATAGTCGTCTTTGTGAAGAATGGCCACCATCTCCACCATCTCTTTAAAACTCATATTAGAGGCCTTAAATCTAGGCCTCATAGATTTCGCTGACGTTCCAGCCTCCGGGCTGTCTCCACTACCTGAGGTCGTCAACATTTCAGGTGTCTCCGCCATTCTTTAACTCCACTACGCGCCGTAACAAAAAATGGGCGGAGAACATGAGTTAAAATCGAACGTCAGGGGCGGGCGACGCAGGCGGAGTTTCACACATGCGTAGTGTATAAAGAGGGGCCTTGCGCACGTGTCGTACGTACATTCTGTGCGTCGAATTAGGGGGCGGAGAACATGAGTTAATTTCGAACGTCAGGGGCGGGCGACGCAGGCGGAGTTTCACACATGCGTAGTGTATAAAGAGCCTTGCGCACGTGTCGTACGTACGTTCTGTGCGTCGAATTAGGGGGCGGAGAACATGAGTTAATTTCGAACGTCAGGGGCAGGCGACGCAGGCGGAGTTTCACACATGCGTAGTGTATAAAGAGCCTTGCGCACGTGTCGTACGTACGTTCTGTGCGTCGAATTAGGGGGCGGAGAACATGAGTTAATTTCGAACGTCAGGGGCGGGCGACGCAGGCGGAGTTTCACACATGCGTAGTGTATAAAGAGCCTTGCGCACGTGTCGTACGTACGTTCTGTGGTAGGTGATAGTGGACCTGGACGTTACAAAACGAAGGTAATTTTAGATATATATTTTTTTTTTTGGTTTTTATGGTCATGACTTTGTAGCAAGCGGCCTATATGGCTTGATAGATTGATGAGGCCTACATAGGGAGAAGATGATGAGGGGTTAGCCGAAACCTATAATAAAAGTGTTTTTTGTCTTGTGACTTCATCTTTTCCAGATATAATGAATCCCCTATTTAAGGATCCAGAGTTCCTTACATCTTTTATTTCCAAATATCGAGAGATGAGGAATTTGTGGGAGGTGAAACACCCTCAGTATTATGCTAAGCATGTGAGGAAGTCAACGCTGGAGAGACTTCTGGCCTTTGTCCAGGCGACCATCCCGGAAGCAACAATGGAGACATTGCTCAAGAAAATTGGGGTCTTGAGGAACATGTATAAGAGGGAGCATAAGAAGATCCAGGAATCAAGGAGATCAGGAGCATCAGCAGATGATGTTTATGTACCCAGGCTGTGGTACTATAATCAACTCCGTTTTCTGGATGACCAGAATGAAGCCAGGCCATCACTTTCAACCCTTCCCTCCACCCTTCCCTCCACCCCAGCAGAGGCTGATGAGGAGCAAGCTGGGTCTTCCATCCTGGATGAACCAGATATGACCATCTGGAGTCAGGTAAATTATTTTAACAAATATTTACTGTACTAATATTAATGATGTTAACTGGATGTTATAATTGTCTAAAATAATTTGGCACTCAAAATTGTGTATACATATCAATTGACAGTAGTGGCTAAATATGTTTGGCACCTGCTTGAAATAATTATGGTGTCTGATTAGACTCTTTTATTAAAGAGAAGTATTCACATTGAATTTGCTATTCATGAGAAGCAAACTGTGTGTCATTGATGAACCCAAAAAAATATACTCAAACTATTGTCCTTTTTTTATACACAGGATGAGTCCATCCAGGAGGAATGTGGGGAAAGTGGCAGGCAGGAGGAGACCAGGCCCATGGACAGCCTGGAGGAGGCCGGATTCACCATCATCCTGGAGGAGGCTGGGCCCAGTGTCAGGCAGGAGGTGGCTGCTCCCAGTGAGGTGGCTGCTCCCAGTGAGGTGGCTGGGCCAAGTGAGGTGGCTGGGCCAAGTGAGGTGGCTGGGCCCAGTAGGAGCCTGACCGAATCCCAAGTGCCTCCCCTCCACCTTCCCAAAAAAAGGGCCAGGAAGGGGATGGTCACACAGGACGCATCCCTGCGCCTCATGCAAGAGGCCACCCGTTTTTTAACGAGCCCCCCCGAAGCGGAAGAATCCTATGGCTGCTACTTAGCCAGCAGGCTTCTTCAGATGGATTTGGAGCAGCGCCTCATTTGTGAGCGCCTATTTGGGGAAACAATCCATAAGGGGCTGCAGGGCACGCTAACACAAAACACCCAACTACATGAGGCAGCCCCCCCTCCTCCTCCTCCTCCTCCTCCTCCTCCTGCCACAACTGAAACACCAGAGCCACAGCCTCAAAAGAAGGCTACAGGGAAGGCTGCAGGGCAGCGTGGAGGAAAGGCTGCAGGGAAGAGAAGAAAATGATGACCTGGGTTCAGTCTGGTCTGACAGAAGACGCAGGCTGTTGTAGGACCACAGTCTGGGGACATCTAGATCATCTGCTGGTGCTGTTGATCTCTGGGATTCTTGGACCAGATTGTGCTCCCTCTTATATGGACTCCGCAAGATCCCAATTTTCTGGTACACCGACTTTTTCCAGCGTTGACTTCCTCTTTATTTTATTTTGACCATGAATAAATGGATCTTTTTTGAGTTTAGCAAAAGACTTTATGTGTTTTCTTTGAAATCATTGATTTTACACACAATGTTAAATTAACAAGGGACAACAATCTCATTGAGTTTGAAAAAAAACACACCAAAAATACATTACTAATGTTAATAATGTTCAAGTGGTAAGTCTTGAAAATCAAAAAATTTACGTAACCAAAAACGGTGCTTTGGGTTAACTTTATCTAAAAACTAAAAAATAATCACCATAAAAAAAAAAAATAATAATGGGTTCTTTGTGTTAACTTTACAAACCTAAAAAAAAAAAAAAAAAAAGGGGAAAAAGTATTATTAGTATGGAAACATTGTTTTTAAAATGCATACTATATCATTCATGAGATCAAAGAGAAAAAGAATCCAGAAATCAGTTTGGGAGAACTCTGATTATGAACAGCAAAACACCTTCGTTCTTTAGAGCCTTCGTAAAGAAGAAATAAAATGCGCTGCATTCAACGATCACAGATTTTGCAGCGTGATGAATGTGCTACCTACAATACGAACACTAGTTTTACTAGACCGAGTGCTTCCGTTTAGTTTTTGCTTATGAGCATGCGTCGTTTTTTTGTCCGTCGGACTAGCATACAGACGAGCGGACTTCGGGGTCCGTCGTAGTTACGACGTAAAGATTTGAAGCATGCTTCAAATCTAAAGTCCGTCGGATTTGAGGCTAAAAAAGTCCGTTGAAAGTCCGGAGAAGCCCACACACGATCGGATTACCAGCCAGCTTTAGTCCGTCAGCGTCCGTTGGACTTTTGTAGACGAAAAGTCCGACCGTGTGTACGCGGCATTACTCTTGGCTGTGGTGACAACTCTAAAAGTCTGAATTTCCTATTACTTTTGCTTCTGTGACAATGGTCATTAGGACCAACAGGGGAATACATTTCCCATACAGACAGCAATAGAAACATGACAGATAATCTAAGCCTTCTACACTCCATTCAAAACGCTAAATATGTAAAATAAGCAGAATTTTCATTTTTACATTTTGTTCATATGTCAACTTATAGTAAAAAAAGGGGATGACATGTAATAACATGGTGTACCAAATAAAAGACTGATAAAAATGCAAAAGTTATATAGATAGGACAATTAGTCATAGAGTTGTTGTCAAGTTAATTAATGCATAATGATACTGCTAAATCTAGTCTGAACATCCAGGCATCATTAACCTTTGGTTATGAAAGGGTTAATTTCACTTTAAATCATCAATCAGGTTAAGCAGAAAATACTGATGGGAGCAAATGTCTGGCAAACCTTTTAAAAAATATTCCAGGATTGGTGTCATTCCCAAGTTTTTTTCACTAACTCAATTTGTTAATAATCAAAGTTCAAGTTGTACAGTATGTCATTTATTTGTTGGGTCTTAAATGTTTTCATTTTGTTTTTATTGTAACATTTCACCCTTCCTTAACTAGTTTTCAAGTTAATGACATATGCAAACCATTTGCCAAATGCTGAGATTGGAATTTGCAAAAAGGCTTAATTTTTGCACTGTGTAACACAGCCCTTGTAGAGAAATAGCTGTCAGTTTCATGGTAGACTTGAACATCTGTTCTTTTTTGTTCAGTTAATTGATGTAGGTCTTCAGTTTTGTAATTGAACCTTGGAAAATTGCCCAGTGCTGGGATGGGAATTGTTTCTTATTGTGTTTATTCAGACTCATTAGTTCTGTGTTAGGTTTATTTATTTATTTGCGCTGGTGTATTTATTTTCTTTGTATAAGTATATAGTTAGCTATTTTATAAGTACATTTTTTGCTTTTAAAAATTACATATCAATAGAATTCTATCAAACTGTAAAGAAATGTGTATAAAACAAATAATTACATGTCATCAAAGAAATAAATGGTGCTACCTGTAAAATTATTGCTGTTACTTAAATCACACATACAGTATATCACAAAATTTTATTTTAGTAAAGCTCAGGATTTTCATTTATTTAAACATTATACCCTAAGAATATGTATGCCACAAGACATTAGAGAATTGTTTAATAAAAAGCATTCTAAATGAACCCACTTTATTCCTAAATAGTTCTTTTTCTAGTTTTGGATAGAATTGGTTACTATTTCTGTTTTTTTGGTGGGTTTTCCCTTTTATCTGACCCTATATAGTTATCACTGCAACAGGAAAAGGCAGACAGCAAAAACAACAATTGTTCAAAATTCGAAACCTACAGAAAGTCCTAACAAGATGGTATAGAACTCCCCATCTGCTAGCCAAAATGTTTCCCTCTCACTCCACACTTTGTTGGAGAGAGTGTGGCGTCCCTGGCACAATTCTTCACATATTTTGGCAATGCAAGAATTTGTCTAGTTTCTAGAGGAAAATCTTTAGTGTTTTAGCTGATATCACCGGAATACTACAAACCCCAGAGCCAGCGTTGGCAATCCTTCACCTAGATATAGTCAAATACCCTCTGACATCACGCATAGTAGTTGTCCACATTCTAATCACTGCAAAACTAGTTATAGCCAGACACTGGACAAGCACTTACTCTCCTAACCCCTCAGAAGTTTATGCACAAGTCAACCTCAACTACCAGTATGAAAGACTTATAGCTATAAGAAAAACCTCTTGCGCAACTTTTGACAACTATTGGAAATGTTGGAAAGAATCGTATAGGCGGTAATCCTTATAAGTGGTTAAGTGTTCTCTCTTCGTTCCTAAATTCCTGCTTTTTCTTCTTTCTTTTTACTTTATTTATTTTCTCCTCCTCTCTTCTCTTGCCTTTCTTCTTTTTTTTCTTACCTTTTCCAGTCCACTCTCCATTTCTCCCCCTTTCCCCTCTTTCTTCCCTATATATCCTGTCTAAAACGGAGGTCCTTTAACTCAAAACTAAAAGAAAATCGTCCCTACCATACCCTGTTACGTACACCTTAGGTACTGTTGATTTATGCTGTTCAGTGTAAGTGCTGCCCAGTCTCTCCCAGCACAGTTTGATCTCAGTTGGGGTGCTGGAGGAGAAGGGGTAGGGCTTGGCAATATTCTTATACCGCCAGGTATAATTCATATAATTCATTCTGTTTGTCTTTCTCCACTGTGTACATAACATAACATATCAATGATTGTTCAGTGTACTTTATTTTCCAAAAATTTGAATAAAAATTATTAAAAAAAAAAAAAAAATTCGAACCCTACTCAACTAAAAGTTAATTTTTTTGTTTTTGTCTGAAAACTACACGTTTGTATAATTATTTTTTTTGTTTCATTATAGCTACCCTTTAAATTGTCAAGTTATCTTCAAAAGTTGGTTAAGATACAGCTGAGTGCCTCCAAAATGTTGAAGCTAAAGATGTGGGCTGAGCCAAAGAACAGGTTGTAAGTAATGTTCAGCCCTCAACTGCCTATATATGTGAACTACTTTTCCCACCCAGAGAAGAGGCTGCCAGCGTAAATGCAAGGGAGTTTTATGCTCTTCTATAGGAGAAGCTTCAGATTTGTGTCCAAATATAAGATCAACCCAACTGCAAGTCATTTTTCATTCAAGTAAGTGGTGCAGCCATTCACGTCTATAGCAACTATTTATCAACAATGCACTGACTGGCCTCTATCTGTTGACAGGTAGCTTAGAAGGGTCAATCATGGGGTTTTTTTATGTATCGCCCCCCCCCTATAAAAGTTAGGGTTTCCAACCCTGCTGATTCAGCATAAGTAGCCCAATTGATGCCCTTATCTGTCACAAGATGTGTGCAAATTTTTTCGCATTCCGCCCTAATGCGCCTCTTCTTCCACAGATTCAGGGAACAGGGATTTGTCTGCCTCTATTATTCTGTCTTCTGACAGGAGCCTTCCTGACAAAGGGTTTCTCCACCAAGTACTAAGTCTTGTTTTGCTTGGGGATCACATACAGTACTTGTTTTACTCACTGAACTGCAATTTAATGTAGAACATTTGTATCATGAGTTTTTTCTGGATTTTTGGTTGATATTCTGTCTCTATCATTTAAGGTACACCTATGATCTGCAGGGGATAAAATATTTTTTTTCCACACTGTACCTTTTGCTTGTAATCCACTGACAGTGCGATCAAAAAACTGTGCACAAACTGTTACATCCTCCCAGAACAATCATGGCGAGAAACAGCTGTATATATATATATGTGGCCTACTACAAATGCTTAAAAATGTGTACAATGTCACTGTAATATGTGGCTAATATGTAATATGTGTGTAATATGGCTTTTGTAAAATATATATACATTTTAATATTATTATTATTTTTTTTTTTTTTTTTTTTTATAAGCTAACTGATGTGTGCCCTGTCCAAAATACATCCTAGTACAAGTTATTCAATACTGTGTATGTAGTCACTATAATATTCTGGGGGCCTTTATTAGTAAAATAATTGCATTATAATGTTGTTTTTTTTTACATTTAAATCTGGCTGGTGTGTGTCCTGTTCAAAATGCAGACTACTACAAATGCTTAAAATTGTGTCTTGTTTAAAATGTAGCTAAGTACCAGGGTGTTTATAGGATGTATATACTGTGCATTAGTCATTCAGCTTAAATGGAATGGAAGGCAGGTGAGACATCAGAGGGCTAAAGCCCCACTGATGTCTAATTAAGGCTGGATTCACACTGCATACAGAGCGGCTCGCAGCAGTGGGTCTGGTGCGTCCCCGTTCACCCTTTCAGGTCAGAATTAGGTCAGAATTTTGGGCTAAATTTGGACCTGAAACAGAGCCAATGATTCACAGGACTCTTCTGCTTTGCGCTCTGCAGCCATCCCAGAGATGTGTGAACCCACACTCGAATTGGATGCGGCTTTCTCCACATCCAATTCGAAATAGTGTGAACCCAGCCTAAAGCTGTATTAAACCCAAGAGCAAACCTTTATTATATTGCAGCTTACCATTTCTTAGATGTGATGGCTGCATTTGTTTTCTTTTTTAAGCTTTCTTTCTTTGTTCTAATTTCATCTGACTATCTATCTACTAAGCCTGACAGGTACTTACAATGATCTGCTTTTATAAATATCCCAATAGGTAAATAAATGTTTGCTGTAACTGCTTATAAAGTAATAGCTGGAGTTCTGGCTTCATATTATTAGTGTATCTAAATATGCTAGTACACCTAACACTTCTCTCCCCCCAGATTGACAATGCTGCTGTCCAAAGGTGCCCCCTGTGCTCCTTCATCCAGAGGTGGTTCACTCTAATACAGGAGCTGTTTTAGTGGCCAGATTGCCAGGTGAAAACAGAGGGAAAAAAGCATAAGAAAAGAAAACTGATGCGGTCTTAAAATGATTAGTAAGCTATAATATATTACATTATTGGTTTTGGGTTTGTCTTTTTTGTCCCCTTTGTGATAAAAATAAAGTTTTAGTTAAAAAGTTAAAATATAAGGTTACACCCAATCACTTAGAACCCCCCTCCCCCCAAAAAATCCTACCCTCATGCACACGCACATGCAAACATTAACACACCTGTTGGGGTGCCTATTTATAAAATAATCACTTGCACTACGCATGTTACATATCGCCACGCATATCAGAATGAGAATGATGATACTAAGGCCAATATTCATGGTTAACTCTAAAGTGATAACCAATAGGGCTTTTAAAGCATCACCCATGGAACCTATAGGGTACTGATGGTCCTTGTCATAATGCGAGCACACACCATTTTAAAGCATGTTGGTTATCTATTTACTTGGTGCAACTTCATCTTTTATACTTTTTGAAAAATCAGGTAACATATTGTGTTTGTGTGCACTAACATTAACTTTAGTGTGTTTGCTTTTCATCATATGACATACAAAATTGAAACTACCACTATTTTATTCTCCAGGGTGTCTGCTTTCAGAAAATATAAAATGTTTGGGGGTTTTAACCAATCTTCAGGCCTTCGTAGGCCCAAAATACTTGACTGCTATGTGCCCTTGAAAAGGAGGAGAAAAAGGGCCGGTAACTGTCCTCTAGATTATATACAAGGAGTTGCAACACAAAGAAATTGGCCAAATAAATTTGTAAATATTATTAATATTATTATTATTATTATACAGGATTTGCATCGCACAATCAGTTTGCGTAGTGTTTTACAATCTAAAGGGAGACAGTACAGTTACAATACAATCAAATACAAGGGGGTTAAGAGGGCCCTGCTCACAAGAACTTACAATCTAATAAGGTAAATAACATGTAAAAACTGTATGTAGCCACAAATACAACATACACTCTATGACAGGAGGCTAATCTAAAGTACCTCTGGCTGTTTGGCCATGATAGAAACATTCGGGGAAAGGTGGGCAGCGGAAAAAAAACTTGCAGCAATATTAAACTCAAAATCAAAATTTTTTTATATTGCAGCTTACCAATTCTTAGACATGATGGCCGCATTTTTTTTTTTTTTTTTTAAGCTTGCTTTTTTTTTTTTTTTTTTTACCTGGTGATAAGTCTGTTGTTTTTCAACAAAACAAGCTTTCCTGCAGATGTAGCAATTAGAGTGTTAAGACAAACCATTTCTCACTGACAGGGGTGCTTACACTGATCATTTTTTATTTGTTTATGTAACACCTTTATCCCAAAAGGAACACAACTGCTGCTGGAACTAAAAAAGCGTTAGCTGGAGTTTGGCTTCAATTTGTTAGTGTATTTAAATCTGCTAGTATACCCAAGACTCCCATCTATCCAGACTGACAATGCTGCTGTCCAAAGATGTCTTTGCTGCTTCTTCATCCACAGTATAGGCACCCTGAGACAGAAGGTGTATTACTGGCCTGATTACCAGGGGAAAATAAAGGGGGGAAAAGCCCCCCCAAAAAAGAAAATGAATGCAGCCACCACATCTAATGCTTGGTAAGCTGCAATATATTACATTTTTGGTTTTGGATTTAATACCACTTTAATTGTTCCCCTGTGCTATTGGAGGGCAAGCGGACGTTTGGTTTTATAATCTCCTCCTCAGTGTCAGCACCCCATCCCAATGCTCCTGATTCTTAAGCAAGATTAGCAGAAGAGAAGGAAAGGGGCACATCGGCTCCTCATGCGCATCAGCTCTTCAGGGACACGGCAGCATGCGCGCGCTCCCTATACTTCTTAAAGCGTCCGCCGTACAGCTACGGCGATCTACGCAGGAGTGCCACTCTACCGCCGTCAATCGACGCCGGGCAGTCGGCAAGTGGTTAAACTAGGAGCAAAAACTACAATCTTTTTATGGAAAAATGGCAGGGCATGAAAACAAAGAAAAAGTTAGGCCAATATAAAATATAGTAATGTATATTACAGTATCTCACATAAGTAAGTACACCCCTCACATTTTTGTAAATATTTTATCATATCTTTTCATGTGACAACACTGAAGAAATGACACTTTTCTACAATGTAAAGTAGTGAGTGTACAGCTTGTATAACACAGTAAATTTGCTGTCCCCTCAAAATAACTCAACACACAGCCATTAACGGCTTCAGCCCCAGAAGATTTTACCCCCTTCCTGACCTAAGCACTTTTTGTGATTCGGCACTGCGTTACTTTAACTGACAATTGTGCGGTCGTGCGACGTTGCACCCAAACAAAATCAACGTCCTTTTTTTCCCACAATTAGAGCTTTCTTTTGGTGGTATTTGATCACCTCTGCGGTTTTAATTTTTTGTGCTATAAACAAAAAAAGAGCGTCAATTTTGAAAAAAGCGCAATATTTTTTACTTTTTGCTATAATAAATATCCCCCAAAAATATATAAAAAAACATTTTTTTCCTCAGTTTAGGCCAATATGTATTCTACATATTTTTGGTAAAAAAAATCGCAATAAGCGTATATTGATTGGTTTGCGCAAAAGTTATAGTATCTACAAAATAGGGGATAGTTTTATGGCATTTTTATTAATTTTTTTAAATTAGTAATGGCGGCAATCTGCGATTTTTTTTTTTTTTTTTTTTCCAGGGCTGCAACATTATGGCGGACGCGTTGGACACTTTTGACACTATTTTCGGACCATTGTCATTTATACAGCGATCAGGGCTATAAAAATGCACTGATTACTGTGTAAATGACACTGGCAGGGAAGGGGTTAACCACTAGGGGGCGAGGGGTTAAGTGTGTCTTAGGGAGTGATTCTAACTGTGTGGGGGATGGGCAGATAGCAGTGATCTCTGTCATGACACAAAGCAGAACGGGGAAATGCATTGTTTACATAGGCACTTCCCTGTTCTGCGGCTCCGTGACACAATCGCCGGGAGACCGACGGACATCAAATCCGCCGGTCCCGTGGGCACGGTCATGCTGTACGTAGCAGCGCGCACGTAGCTGCTATCCTCAACTCTTAAAGAGGATGTACAGGTACGCCCATTTTCCCACCACTGCCATTGTGCCAACGTATATCGGCGTGCAGCGGTCGGCAAGTGGTTAATGTCTAAACCACTGGCAACAAAAGTGAGTACACCCCTAAGTGAAAATGTCCAAATTGGGCCCAATTAGCCATTTTCCCTCCCTGGTGTCATGTGACTCATTAGTGTTACAAGGCCTCACTTGTGAATGTGGAGCAGGTGTGTTCAATTTGGTGTTATCGCTCTCACTCTCTCATACTGGTTATTGGAAGTTCAACATGGCACCTAATGGCAAAGAACTCTCTGAGGATCTGAAAAAAATAATTGTTGTTCTACATAAAGATGGACTAGGCTTAAAGAAGATTGCCAGGACCCTGAAACTGAGCTGCAGCACGGTGGCCAAGACCATACAGCGGTTTAGCAGGACAGGTTCCACTCAGAACAGGCCTCACCATGGTCGACCAAAGAAGTTAAATGCACATGCTCAGCTTCATATCCAGAGGTTGTCTTTGGGAAATAGACATATGAGTGCTGCCAGCATTGCTGCAGAGGTTGAAGGGATGAGAGGTCAGCCTATCAGTGCTCAGACCATATGCCACACACTGCATCAAATTGGTCTGCATGGCTGTCATCCCAGAAGGAAGCCTCTTCTAAAGATGATGCACAAAAAAGCCTGAAAACAGTTTGCTGAAGACAAGCAGATTAAGGACAAGATTACAGACTAGATTACTGGAACCATGTTCTGTGGTCTGGTGAGACCAAGATAAACGTATTTGGCTCAGATGGTGTCAAGCGTGTGTGGTGGCAACCAGGTGAGGAGTACAAAGACAAGTTTGTCTTGCCTACAGTCAAGCATGGTGATGGGATTGTCGTGGTCTGGGGCTGCATGAGTGCTGCCAGCACTGGGGAGCTACAGTTCATTGAGGGACCCATGAATGCCAACATGTACTGTGACTATATACAAGATTTTAGTAATAAGAACGATATCATTAGCAGTAATCAGCATGGATTCATGAAGAATCGTTCTTGCCAAACCAATCTATTAACCTTCTATGAGGAGGTGAGTTGCCATCTAGATAAAGCAAGGCCCGTAGACGTGGTGTATCTGGATTTTGCAAAAGCATTTGACACAGTTCCCCATAAACGTTTACTGTACAAAATAAGGTCCGTTGGCATGGACCATAGGGTGAGTACATGGATTGAAAACTGGCTACAAGGGCGAGTTCAGAGGGTGGTGATAAATGGGGAGTACTCGGAATGGTCAGGGGTGGGTAGTGGGGTTCCCCAGGGTTCTGTGCTGGGACCAATCCTATTTAATTTGTTTATAAACGATCTGGAGGATGGGATAAACAGTTCAATCTCTGTATTTGCAGACAATACTAAGCTAAGCAGGGCAATAACTTCTCCGCAGGATGTGGAAACCTTGCAAAAAGACCTGAACAAATTCATGGGGTGGGCGACTACATGGCAAATGAGGTTCAATGTAGAAAAATGTAAAATAATGCATTTGGGTGGCTAAAATATGAATGCAATCTATACACTGGGGGCAGAACCTCTGGGGGAATCAAGGATGGAAAAGAACCTGGGGGTCCTAGTAGATGACAGGCTCAGCAATGGCATGCAATGCCAAGCTGCTGCTAATAAAGCAAACAGAATATTGGCATGCATTAAAAGGGGGATCAACGCAAGAGATAAAACGATAATTCTCCCACTCTACAAGGCTCTGGTCCGGCCACACCTAGAGTATGCTGTCCAGTTCTGGGCGCCAGTCCTCAGGAAGGATATACTGGAAATGGAGCAAGTGCAAAGAAGGGCAACAAAGCTAATAAAGGGTCTGGAGGATATTAGTTATGAGGAAAGGTTGCAAGCACTGAACTTATTCTCTCTGGAGAAGAGACGCTTGAGAGGGGATATGATTTCAATTTACAAATACTGTACTGGTGACCCCACAATAGGGATAAAACTTTTTCACAGAAGAGAGTTTAATAAGACTCGTGGCCACTCATTACAATTAGAAGAAAAGAGGTTTAACCTTAAACTACGTAGAGGGTTCTTTACTGTAAGAGCGGCAAGGATGTGGAATTCCCTTCCACAGGCGGTGGTCTCAGCGGGGAGCATTGATAGCTTCAAGAAACTATTAGATAATCACCTGAATGACCGCAACATACAGGGATATACAATGTAATACTGACACATAATCACACAGGTTGGACTTGATGGACTTGTGTCTTTTTTCAACCTCACCTACTATGTAACTATGTAACATATTGAAGTAGAGCATGATCCCCTCTCTTCAGAGACTGGGTCACAGGGCAGTATACCAACATAACGATCCCAAACATACCTCCAAGATGACCACTGCCTTGCTAAAAAAGCTGAGGGTAAAGGTGATGGATTGGCCAAGCATATCTCCAGACCTAAACCCTATTGAGCATCTGTGGGGCTTACACAAACAGAAGGTGGAGGAGCGCAAGGTCTCTAACATTCACCAGCTTGGTGATGACGTCATGAAGGAGTGGAAGAGGACTCCAGTGGCAAACTTTGAAGCTCTGGTGAACTCCATGTCCAACAGGGTTAAGGCAGTGCTGGAAAATAATGGTGGCCTCAAAAATTATTGACAGTTTGTGCCCAATTTGGACATTTTCGCTTATTTTTGCTTACATTGTAGCAAAGTGTCATTTCTTCAGTGTTGTCACATGAAAAGATATAATACAATATTTACAACAATGTGAGGGGTGTACTCACTTTTATGAGCTACTGTAGGTAAAGCAGCCATTCTCAACTAGGGATGGGCGAACGGTTCGGCCCGAGCATAAATTCGGGCCGAACTTTGGTTGTTTGGGCGTTCGGTGACCAACGAACATTATGCGGTGTTTGTGGCAAATTCGAAAGCCGCGGAACCCCGTTAAAGTCTATGGGACACTAACATGAAAAACCAAAAGTGCTAATTTTAAAGGCTTATATGCAAGATTTTGTCATAAAAAGTGTTTGGGGACCTGGGTCCTGCCCCAGGGGACATGGATCAATGCAAAAAAAAGTTTTAAAAAACAGCCGTTGTTTCAGGAGCAGTGATTTTAATAATACTTAAAGTGAAACAATAAAAATGAAATATTTTAAATATCGTGCTTGGGGGGTGTCTGTAGTATGCCTGTAAAGTGGTGCAGTTTCCCGGTGTTTAGAACAGTACCACAGCAAAATTACATTTCTTAAGGAAAAAATGTCATTAAAAACTGATTTTGGCTGTAATGAATTGTCGGCTCCCTTCAATATAGATAAAACTAATTGAAAAAATGGCATGGGTTCCCCCCGAGTCCATTACCAGGCCCTTTGGGTCTGTTTTGAATATTAAGGGGAACCTTGAACCAAAAAAATTGCGTGGGGGTCCCCCCAAAATCCATACCAGGACCTTCAGGTCTGGTATAGATATTAAGGGGAACCCTGCGCCAAATTTGCGGGGTTCCCCTTAATACTCATACCAGACCCAAAGGGCCTGGTAATGAACTGGGGGGGACCCATGCCGTAAGGGATCCGACAATTCATTACAGCTGAGATTAGTTTTCAATAACATTTTTTCCTTTAGCAATGTGATTTTGCTGTGGTACTGTTCTAAACACAGGAAAACTGTGCCACTTTTACAGGCATAGACTTGTGTTTGCATGTTCGTCTGAATGTTTTACCTGTTCGCAAGTTCTGGTGCGAACCGAACCGGGGGGTGTCTGGCTCATCCCTATTCTCAACCAGGGTTCCTCCAGAGGTTGCTGTGGGTTCCTTGAGCTGTGGCTGATGAACCACCTATTTGAAGATGCCTACAGAGTTCAAGAGTCCACTTAGCAAAGCCAGCAGTATGACACCAAATATCTTTATGGGTGGCATTCTGGGCCCCACTTTAAGGGGGACATTCTTCCTATTGACCACCAATATAAGGGGCATTGTTCCTATTGAGTCCTGATGAATTGGTTTTAGTAAGGGTTCCTCGAGGCATGAAAATTATTTTTGGGGTTCCTCAAGGTTAAAATGTTGAGAAATCCTGGTGTAAAGTATAGTTCTTACACAGCATAGTAAATATACACCATGAAATGGGAAAACAATTCTATCTAAAAGTTTTTTTTTTAACTGCTTCCGGACCAGCCCGTATGTATATGTGTGTATGTGTGTATATATATATACGGCGGGAGACCCGATGCGCGTGGCCAGCAGGCGCGATCCCCACTGGCCGCCCGCGATCACGTGCACGAGAGCGGGAACGGGGATTTGTGTGTGTAAACACACAAATCCCTGTCCTGTCAGGGGAGGAAAAACAGATTGTGTGTTCCTACTAAGTAGGAACAATGATCTGTCTTCTCCCCCAGTCAGTCCAATCCCCTCACAGTTAGAACACATCTGGGAAACACACATTTAACCCCTTGATTGCCCCCTAGTGTTAACCCCTTCCCTGCCAGTGACAATTATACAGTAATCAGTGGCTATTTTTAGCTCTGATCACTGTATAAATGTCACTGGTCCCAAAAAAGTGTCAAAAGTGTCTGAACTGTCCACCGCAATGTCGCAGTCCTGATAAAAATCGCTGATCACCGCCATTACTAGTAAAAAATAATAATAATAAAAATTACATAAATCTATCCCCTATTTTGTAGAAGCTATATCTTTTGCGCAAACCACTCAATATACACTTATTGAGATTTTTTTTTTTTTTACCAAAAATATGTAGAAGAATACATATTGGCCTAAACTGATGAAGTCATTTTATTTTAATTGGGATTATTATTATAGCAAAAATTTAAAAATATTGTGTTTTTTTTTAAAATTGCCGCTCTTCTTTTGTTTATAGTGCAAAAAATAAAACCCGCAGAGGTGATCAAATACCACCAAAAGGAAGCCCTATTTGTGGGAAAAAAAGGACCTAAATTTTGTTTGGGTACAACATCGCACTTACCGCTCAATTGTCAGTTAAAACGATGCAGTGCCGTATCGCAGAAAATGGCCTGGTCAGGAAGGGGGTAAATTCTTCCGGGGCTTAAGTGGTTAAAAAAATAAAAATTATTATTTATATTAAACAGGAACCAAATATGTATATTCTGATAAACTATAACAACACATTTCTATACCAATAAAAGAAAACCGCTTTTACTGATTTTGTAAACAATGTGTTTTCCTAAATAATTCATAAAGATTTCAATTTTTTTCATTTGCATTATGCACAGCTACTGCACAAATAATTTTTTAAACTCATTTTAGGTATTTTAAATCTGGTCTGGAAATAAATAAAAGAGAATGAACAGCTTAGATGCAGATCACGTAGAATATGTTTGTGGTGCTTAATATAGACTACATGACTATTCAGAAACAAAAGGGTTATTTAATATAATTTACTTGGACAAAATATCTTGTCTAGATTGATTACAATCTGTCAGAGATTAGAAAGATCATTAGATGACAGGTCATAATTTGGTTGAATTATTGAAACCCGAAGTGAATCTATTTTTGATGTAAGACAGTAATCTTACCTACCACACAGAAAAAAATAATAATTTGCCCCTATCTGAGTTTGGCAGAAAATGTCCATAAAAAAGAGAAAGTAATATGAGTTTGATGATCCTCATTATTCCTTGAAAAACCTGACATGTTCTAACCCACCAATTTACTTTGGCAGATCTCTAATTGAGCATTATAGTTTCAACCTTATAGTCCTTATAGTTGAGTTTCTGTAATTTAGGTATCTGTCTATAAAACATTTAAGCAATATTGCAAAACTTTAAGCAGCAAATTAAATTAATTTATTGACTTAACATTCCAGTATGTATCTAAGGGATATACAAGGGATACAATTTGTATGGGCTCAGAATGTATGAATACTAAAAGTGTAGAAACACTACAGGTATAACGTTGCAATGTTTTTTATCTTTCTCCCATTGGTCACTTTTTTTTAAAATAAAAATAATAAACATGTTATACTTACCTGCTCTGTGCAAGCTGTTTGCACAGAGCAGCCCCGATCCTCCTCTTCTGGGGTCCCCGCCGATGCTCCTGGCTCCTCCCCTTTATTTGATGCCCCCACAGAGAACTGCTTTCCATGGGGGCACCTGCGCGGGCTCGCTCCTGAGTGTTGCATCCATTGACACAGACAGCGGCACTCGCCCCCCCGTTCCCGTGTCACTGGATTTGATTGACAGCAGTGGGAGCCAATGGCTCCTGCTGCTATTAATCTATCCAATGAGGACAGAGAAAGTCGATGGGCTCGTGCACATCACTGGATCAGATGGGCTCAGGTAAGAAAAAGGGGGGCTCTGGGGGCAACTGCAGCAAAGAAGGAGGCATTAAGGTGAAAATTCTTGAGACTTTACAATCACTTTAGGTACACCATTGGTTACTGCAAAATTCACACGTATATTCAATGTGATGCCTGGATGTAAAATGAATGCGTATTTGCCAGACATTTATGAATTGTGAAGCCCATTGGCTCACTTCTGCCTAGAAGCACTAGGGTCCTCAGTTGCCAACCTTGAGACTGCATTGAATTTGCATGTTTTGCCTGTGCTTATATGGATTTCCCCCCCACACCCAAAGATGCGATGTCCTAGTATGTTTGTCCTATTATGTTAGTGTATGCACTACAGTATGCACTAGGTGGGGACCTTAGATTGTAAGCTCCTGGACTAATATGAATGTACATGCACTACATAAAGTGTTGGGGTTATTAGCAAATACATAATAATAATAATAATAATAATAATAATAATAATAAGCCTAGATAAATGTGAATTGTGCAGCAGGGATATCTGTCAGTCAGTATGCAAGTAAGCGTGATTTCTATCGTAAATCTAAAGTGCTTTATTCTAAAGTAATGTGCATTGCCCACCAAACATTTATGTTGCTGCACTGCCTGACAGTTATACAAGTAGCCTGATGCTGATGCCAGATAGATACTGCAGTACTGCAAGAAGAGGTGTATCCTAATGAACTGTCTGATAGGAAGATGTGTATATAAATGCATCCTGTAAGAAAATAATAGGAAATATTAACTGTCTTCAAAGGGTGTATCTGCCCAATCTTTACTGTATGCCTTAAAATGGCATTAAAAGTAATTTTTCGGGCTAAAAAAAAAAAAAAAAAGATATTACACTTACCTGCTCAGAGCAATGATATTGCACAAAGTGGTCCCTTACCTCCTTTTTGGCAGGTAACTGCCAGTGCTTCCTTTTCCTCCCCTCCTTCCAGTGCCCCCACAGCAAATGCGGTGCTGAGGGGTGCACCCGATCTGGGCTGTGTGCATCCATAGATAGACACAGCACTGGTAAGCCCCACCCCCTCTCGCTATGCACAGGCAGTAAGACTCTTTGGCTTCCGCTGCTGCTTGTTTCATGATAAGAATGAGTGGTGGGGATTTTTTTACCTTAATGAAGAGAATGCATTAAGGTAAAAACAATTAGACATTAGAGGAAATATTTTTTGGTGAATCTGTCGCAAAGCTTCTTACCTTGGAATTCTGTCAGTAACAGCACTTCCTATTTTCGTCTGACAAAGCCAAGCTGCTGCCTTGCAATTACACCAATGTTGTCAGCCTGCTGTGAGTTCTCGTTCAGTTGGCCATTAGACAGTCTATCAGGTCTACTCTGTTCTGAGATTGATTAATCATGACTTTCTGAATGAGGTTTTTAAAGGATAAGTTCACCTTTTAAGAAAAAATAATACATGTACATATGTTTGCAGAAAAAAAGTGTATTTTTTTGTTTCTTATCTGCAGGCAGGGCTGGTGGAAGGATTTTTAGGCAAAGGTACATTTTGCCATACCATCCTCCCGCCACCTCCTCCCACCACCCCCTTCACCTACCATCCTCTCACCACCCCTCCACAACGGCAGTCCTGGAGACATTTTTTACATTTAAAAAAATTTTGTTTACATGTTTTAAAAATAATTTTAGGCCTGAAGATTACTTAAATCCCCCAAAATATGTATTTTTTTTTTAAAGCAGATACCCTACAGAATAAATGATGGTAAGTCTATTTTTTTTATGTTACATGACATTAGCGCAACTGTTTATGAAAGGCAACATTTCACTTAAAAATACATTAACCACTTGCCGACCGCTGCACACCGATATACGTCAGCGCAATGACAGCGGTGGGCAAATGGGCATAAGTGTACGTCCCCTTTAAGAGGCGGGGCTAGCAGGCATCCGTGCGAGCCCGCCACGTACAGCGTGACTATGCCCGTGGGACGATCGAGTCACGGAGCAGCAGGACGGGGAAGTGCCTATGTAAACAAGGCATTTCCCCGTTCTGCCTTGTGTCATGACAGAGATCACTGCTCCCTGTCATCGGGAGCAGTGATCGCCTGTCATGTGAGTTGAAGCCCCATCCCCCCCACAGTTAGAATCACTCCCTAGGACACACTTAACCTCTTCATTGCCCCCTAGTGGTTAACCCCTTCCCTGCTAGTGTCATTTACACTGTAATCCGTGCATTTTTATAGCACTGATCGCTGTATAAAAAAAAAAAAAGATTATAATAAAAAGCGATAAAACTATCCCCTATTTTGTAGACGCTATAACTTTTGTGCAAACCAATCAATATACCCTTTTTGCAATTTTTTATTTTTATTGGCCTAAACTGAGGAAAATTTTTTTTTTTTTTTTATATATTTTTGGGGGATATTTATTATAGCAAAATTAAAAAATATTGCGTTTTTTTTCCAAAATTGTCACTCTTTTTTTGTTTATAGCGCAAAGAATAAAAACCGCAGAGAGAGAAAGCGCTATTTGAGGAAAAAAAAAGGACATTAATTTTGTTTGGGTTCAACATCGCACGACCGCGCAATTGTCAGTTAAAGCGACGGAGTGCCAAATCGCAAAAAGTGCTCTGGTCAGGAAAGGGGTAAAATCTTCCGGGGCTGAAGTGGTTAAAGTTAATTTCTCTGCACATAAATGCAATTTATTACCTAATTTTTTGGGTAAAATATAAAAGATAAGGTTGTGCTAAGTAAATAGATACACATGTCAAACCTTAAAATTGAGTGCGCCTGCAAAGATTTAAAAACCCCTACAGGTCATAAGTTTAGAGTTGCGCAAAAGCACTGGTGCTAAAATTATTGGTGCTTGCTTATATATAACATGTGTAGGACAATCGCTGTTTTCATACATAGGTGCCCCAGCGCATGCATTTTTTGTGGGTGTTTGTGTGTGTGTGTGGGGGGGCTAAACACCCTTTACATTTTTTCTAATTTTTTTATGTCCCCTTATGAACCTAAAACTATTTATTAAATTTGTATTTATTTTTACATAACTTTTATTGCTATCACATAGGGGACCAATGTCCCCCTATGTGATAGCATATAGGTGACAAGTTCTCTTTATGGAGAGACCCTGGATGTCTCCTCTCTGATTCACTGCCACTGATGGAACACAGACCGTGTTCCATTGGCTACTTCCCCCAGCACTGAACTCGGAGAATGACAGCTCCGGTCCAGAAAGTGGCATCATACACGTCAGTTCCTGGTATGTTTACAGAAGGGAGTGGATGGAGGTCCGCTGAGCTTCACCACCCTTCCCAGCGAAACCCACCATGACAACACTGGGCCCTCAGGCGGGACAGCGGAGCCTGGTGCACATGGTGGGGGGTCATGCAGTGGAGCGGTACATGGTAGAAGTGATAAGTGGCTTCACAGCCACTTGTATCACTTCCACAGGAAAGCCGTCAGTCCGCTTTACTAAAGTACACACACTACCGACCACTATGCGTAAAACAACACATTATAAAAATCTGAATCCCCCACCCCCCCTATCCTGGTGCCCTAAGGCAGCTGCTTAAGCCACCTTATGGTAGCGCTGGCCCTGCCCGCAGGAGCCTAGAAAGCATTGCACTCGTGATCACTGGATTAGTGATTCAATGTCAGGCTTCTGTAGATAAGACCTGCAGCTTTCAGCTCATACCTTTGAAATGGACTGAGTGTTCACAAGCTGCAGGGCTTGTAAATAAACTACAAGCGTGCTCATCAGCACCCTCGCAGTTCATTCAGAACTGCAAGCTGTCAGCCATGGTGGCTGATGGTAGTTGTAGTCTATTGATTCACAGGAAACTGTGAATGAATGATGTGGCCATGTGAGTTGAGTCTGTTTTTGTTACAGCGGGTGCAGAGAGAACATCCCCACTTGCTGTCACACAGAGGTGGGGAGCGGGGGGAGATTCCGCAGGAGCTGGAACATGATACATGTTCAACCATAAATACAGGTAGAACATGTACCATGTTCTAAAAGGTGAACCTAGCCTTTAAACCAATTTCCTATCCATTTATACTTTTAATTATCTAAGCCAAAAATCCTACTTCTTACATTAGCCCTGTAAATCCGAGAAGTAGCTAGAATTTATTCTTGCATAATTGCACAATTCTGTGGTTGAGTGTAATTGATCACAACTACATGCTGTAGACTATATAACAGGTGGCATTTTATTCCATCCATTTAGCAATTCACCACAACTCCTTGGGGCCAATTTTTGAATTAAAGGTATATCTGATTTTTAAAAGTTAGCACCTAAAAGTTACAGTAGATCACTAAACAGACACTAGCACACAGAAGAAGAAAAGCAAGGTCACGCGACCTTCCAAAGTCACAAGACCACCATCTCCCATAATTGCAAAGTGCTCTCTGCAGCGTTATGCAGAAAATGCTTTGTGGAATACTGAAGACCCCACTGTGCACTCTGCATTTTAAAAATTGTAAAATTAGTCTTTAAATTAAAAAAACACAGTGTGGAATAAAAATGTTGATGTCTATCAGAGGGCAGATGGCAATATCCTTAACAAATCATCCCAATATGATTAATCTCTAGTAATAGTTCAAGTTGTCGTAGTATATAGTAGAGTGAAGTTATATTGCGCTACTAAAATAGACTGTGTAGCACTTGCCTTAGCAGAATGTGCCACATATCCCTCTCCATTACAACAAGGGAATTTTAGTCCTTACCAAGCCAAGATGACAACTTTCACACTTTCCATCCTCCTCTTGGGCAATCAACCTTTACGCCTTCCATGGTGATCGGATTAGGGTGATTTAGGGTGTGAAAATAAAAGCTGGGGTATCTTCCTGACTGTAACAGACCACCTGGCCCGGCTGTATGCCTCCACCAAACAGTGCCTCCTGCCCTCTAAACCCTTCCAGCAGACCGATAGCTAACACCAGCCCTTTACCCCAAGCATCATACATGAGGTAAAAACTAAAAGGAATAATTTTATTGAACAGAAATACAGGTTTTTATACACCTCAAAAACAGGAGCAATCCCCACATGAACAATAAAAACAAATATTACACATAGAGGTAAACATCCCACAATGGTTAGGTAACATGGAAAAGTTGACACCAGACTAATCACATCAGGAGGATTAGCAAATAGACAGAAACAATAAGTTACTTAATTAACAATGGTAGTAAGATTTATCAGTAAACACATGACACCCTAATAAACAGATTACACATAACCACAGGAGACCTCAGCATCAGGTTGATTTGAGCTGATTATAATCTTCTGCTTAGAGTCTCTGTGTTAGGATGGAGTTAACCTGCTGGTGGCACTGTGCTGTTCTGGGCTGTTTGCTGCAGCTCCAGTGTCCACCAGCAGGTGCCTCACAGGAGTCAGCAGGCTGTACCAATTAGTGACATTAGTGTTCAGCTGCCAGGGGGCTACTTAAGGTTGCTCCTCCCTTCCCCCAGCGCGTCACGATTCTGGTTCCCTCCTTGCTGTCTGTTGTTCCTGATGCCTAGCCTGATATAGCCTGTACCCCTCTCCCTTTTTCCTGCCTCCCTCTGCTGTGCTTCTGTTCGATTACCCTGTCAAGACCCCCCCCCCCCCTTGCAACCTTGCATTCCCTGTACCCTTGAGTTTTGTATATAGTTAGTTGCTCGGTTCAACAGTTCTTATCAGTGGGGTTTGGTTAGTGTGGTTGAGGTTGTTCATGATTATTGTTTGCTGTGCTCATGGTTTGCTGTGTTTCACTGTAAATACATATATCACTTTAAGGATATATACTTGTTTGTTTGGTCTCAGTTTCCTTGTGCAGCTATGTGTTTGGTCTCCTTGCTTTAGAAAACCTGACACTCTGAGTCTAGGAGGTGGGTAAAGCAGTCAATGCAGGTTTGGGGAAGGAGGCCCCAAATCTGTATCTGGGTCTTCCAGTTCTCAGAGTTTGTTCCATCTCGGGGAGACATGGACTTGAATCCAAAGCAAAACTACTCCATAGTTCCCCTAGGCACACACCTCCCAAAAAATAAGTCCCTTCAAACCCCAGGGCCCATAGTCAGTAGATAAGAGGCTAGCCTGCAGTCCCCTCTAAAAGCCCTCGTCCCATTTTTGGTCTGTCACACTGACATTCTAGGAACTAAAGAAATGGCTTTGTAAGCCATTAATTGTCTTCAAAATTACAGAACAAGTCAAAGTATATATGACTAACTACTACTAGATATAACTTAACCCTGAAAAATGAGATACAGACATTCTGATGTGACAGCTGTGAGCTTAATCTGAGATCTGTGGCTATGAGTTGAACTAAGTGAAAGAGTCTACTGTTCTGATTCAATGAAAGCCACTTAAAACATCAATATGTAAAAGACCTACACTGTAAACAGCTCCCTCAAGCTTGGTTGGTACCTGGGGGAGTTCCTAGGTGCCCTGGTTGGTGACCCCTAGGCCTTTAAGATTGAAATTACAGCACCTTGGGTCAAAGTGATATTCCTAAACAATCCAAAAATATCAGCCCTACCAAAGTTAACCCTGGTAAACCCCCAAATCCTCTTTTAACAAATAAATTTTTTTTGATCATGTTGCTTCAGAAAAGAGATGAGGCTGGCTCTCGTTGCGTATCTTGCTAAATTAAGCATTGTACTACCATACTATAACTGTGTGAATGGATTTCAAGGGACAGTCTGTCTGAGATATAATTGATGGTGCTAAATAATGAACACTAGAAGGGTGACAAGCTTGCAACTCTTATCCCACCTTTACTGAAACTAGGACATTTGACAGCCTATAAGTTAATAAGAAACGAGACAGCCACAGGGCAAAGAGCAGGATGGTGCCTGCGCAGCACAGCCATGCCAAACAGTTGCTAAAGGATTTACTGTGGTAGTCTTGTGAGTGCATCTGTGAAGTTGCTTTTCCTAGTATTTGCTCCTCAGAGTCCTTTACTTGCATTTTCCAATTTGCTCTAACAAAAAAAAAAAAATCCTGTTGTCCAAGGACATCAGATAACTCCCAGAATCAACATTCTATGGCATCATTTCTTATACATATTAGTAATTCTAATTTTTGCCTTTAGTAATGCATCCAGCCCTTTTGGAAAAAAATTATATCTAGTAATACCAGTCTTTGGGAAAAGTGTACTCCCTTTTTCACAGTTTCACAGAAAGCTCCACCACCCTTTTGTACACCCACTGAAGTGAAGTGAAATACATGCTAAATGTAGACATGGGCCATCATGTGACTCTCTCCCTTTTCATCTTACTCCCAGGTTGCAGTGCTAGCTATCTGAGTAATAAATAACCGGGTATGTGTGCTGTCAGATGGTGGGGGAGCCCTGTATAAGTGCCAGCCAGATCAATCTTATCTAGTGGGGGTAAGGAGCAGAAGATGGGAAGCAGGCAGTAGCACAGGCTCACCTCAAATCTCTATTGCTTCAGTAACAAAGGTTACCCTTTGTATCTGTTATAGTGAACTTAAGCATTTACATGCATACAACACTGCTTATGCACCTCTGCTGTTCACAAACACATGCTACATGACACCTCATCAGCCTCTCCTCTAACTTCACCTGTAACTTCAAGACTTTCTGAGCTGTGCCAGCACAAGGCTTTCTAGATTTATATAGTGGCAGGCAGGGACAGTAGCAAAGGAGAGTATAGCACCCCAGAATAACAAATGTTCCCAAACCAGTTCTGCACAAATTAGGAAGGGATTTAGACCACATAGCTGAGAATACCTGTCCTGCACTTTGGTTTGGTGGCTTGGTTGATTAAAGCTGAACCTGTATGAAAAACACAAAGGTACCTGACAATACTGTATACATTAAAGTGGATCTTCACCCTTTGAATCAAGTTTATTCCTCTTGATTTAGCCTCCCTCCACTACACAATTATATTTCTTCCTTTTTTTTTGTTTACTTACTTTTTTTCCATTGAATAGGTTTTGGCCTGCCCATGCCCCCCCGCCCCCCACCATCTTCCCTCTTCACCTAGGCAAATTATGTCAGAGCCTCCAGTGCCTCCTGGAATATGTGACGTGCCTATCCCAGGATGCATTAGGAGCACTCATTTTATTACATTCGCTAAAGGAGGGGGGGAGTCAACTGGCACAACATCGGGAGGCTGTGCCTGAAATCAGAAGAATTGGCAACCTCCAAATGACAGTACAGGGGAACATGGTTGTGCAGGACCAGAGATGCAGCTGCAAAGGAGAGGATCTCAGCAAGACAAAACTGGATCTACTGGGTGGGTGAGCATCTGAATTGAGAACAACCCATCATCAGATAAGCAGATAAAAAAATAATGGGGGGAGTGTGAAGTTCCTCTTAAACATAAATGTCGGACCTCATGTGTATATAAATGTTTTCCTTTTTCTAGGTTTTTTAATTTAACTCATCACTTTGGCTCAAGGGCATGTAAGTGACATATAGACTGTGTTATTGAGAGATGTATGCTAGAATGTGGAAAGTAGTTTTGGGCTTACAAAGCATGTTCCCCTTATCTCTCACATCTGTATTAACTGCTCTCTGCACCCCACTTAAATACTGCATATCTGTCAGGGCTGGGCTCAGCCCTCCCTTCTCAGTGCTCAGGTTGCCCAGCTGTCAATTAATTCCCAACACTGGCAATTCTGGCTATTTAAACTGCCTGGTTCATTTCTTCTGTGCCTTCACCTTAGTCAAACATATCTAGAGACTCTCTGCTGTGTTCCTGTTGAAGACTTGCCTGTCTCCATGTCTCTTCTGGTTCTTGATCCTGTCTGCTGCCTCTGACTATGCTGATCTCTCACTTCCTGATTTACTGGCTTGTTCTGACTACTCACTTTGGCTATCGAAACCCGGTTATGTTTTGACTACGTTTGCTATTTGTACCATTTTTAACATTTTATCAAAAGGTGTGATTTTTACTGCATTTTCTGTCTCCGTCTGATTCATGGTTCCTGACAATATCTAAATTACAATTGTCATTGACAATTATCATTATTGTTATCGTCCTGTATTTAAAATAGATATTATGATATAGTTGCCTGTTTCATGTAGAATTTAGATTATTGCATTTATAATCATGTTTACTTTTTAAATACACATTAATACTGCACCATACATGTACTGTAGGTGTAATTAAAAAGCTATTTCATTTAAATAAAATATACCTATTTAATGATGTTGCAATTTTCAAATATTTTTAAAATTTTAAAGTTAAGCTCAGTATTTTCTTAGTACTGAATTCTACAATGGCATTTGATTCCACATCAATCTTTACACACTAAACCAATGTCCCTGCAAAAGTAATAAACTGGTCTATAAGTGGCAGTTAAAGTTAAAGACAGCTGTTTTTCAGTTTTGTATTAAGCACCAGTCTAGTCAATGGGAAATTATAAGCATAATTTTAAGAATGACATGATTGTCTACCAAGCCAATAATAATACTGAAAGGAACTTGAGGAATTCTGTTAAAATAATGAATTACTTTTTAACCATTACATGGATGAAAAATAAACATTCAAAAGCAACCTAGTCCAACTAATCAGTATTTTACATCTTTCATGTTTTTGTTGCATTGCTTCATTTCAAAAGAAATGAAGTGAGCTGGTTTTAGGGGGCACGTTATATTTCAAACAATTTGAAGTGGAATGATCGTTAAAGAATAACTGTACTTTTAAAACATACTAGCTTCTTTAGTTGTCCTGGGAGGGACAACAAGCAATTTTGCAGATGTAAACTTTTACTTCTGCCCTTTCTTTCCTTGTACTGTCAGAGGTTCAGGCTAGTGTTAGCATTATTTTCTATACAACAGTCTATTTCCAATCATGCAGTATAGAAATAATAATTTATGGTTGCTGTTGCCAAACAGGTGTATGTAGCAGGTCCCTTCTTCTTTGTTCTCAGCTCTCTTCTGAAGACAGGTTTCTCTGTATTTTTAATCAATATTTCTAAGTCAATATAATTTCTGTTTTGCCTACCTGTATTTTATTGTATTTTTTGGTATTAATGCAGTGGTTGGCACATAGAGGACAGACACTTCTGCACACAGGGGCCCAGCTCATCTGAAATTCCTCTTCTTTGAAAAACATATTCTTTCTTCTTCCAGGAACTCAACAGCCATTTTTTTTGTTTATCTCTCTATTTATAGGTTTATTTTTTAATTTTAATTTTTTATTATAGACAGGGCCACAACACAGGGGAAGGACAGCCAGTAGTAAATGGAGGATAGTGTTAGGTTCAACTCTTAAACAAGTTGCTTAAGTTTATATTGCTTTGTCAAATTATTGCTTCTTATAGGAATTAAGACACAGAGTCAGAAATCCATGTATCAGTTTCTGAGCATAATGGACTGCTCCCTTTACTTCTTTCAAAGGCCTTTTATAGGCAATTATACAAACAATAGCATCAGCACAACCCCCACAAAGGGCAAGGGTAAACAACAACAGGAGTCACCTGGGCTACAGGCACAAGCTCCAACACCATGGCAATACAGTTACAAGGCAACAAAAGCAGCTTCAATCGAGTTCAGCAGCCAAAAGTTACATTCATAACAGATTTACACGTAGGCATTATATTAAGTGAGAACTCTAAATTAAATCCCTGACCTTATCAATTTCCCCCTTTGACATCATCCTCTCCTTCCCCCTGGGTCCTCATGAATAAGTTCTAGTCAGTTTTTCCCCAGAGTCCTTTCCCTGACCGCGAGTTGTCAGAGGGGTAGAACCCATCCCCCTAGGTATTACCAACATCTTAAAATTCAAGAAGAGGAGTTTTATAGGAGTAGGGTGATGTCAATACACATTTATTGGTATGCCCTGTCTATTCTCCTAATTTTCCTATTTATTTTCCTGTATACACATATATTCGTGATTGTAAGTGATATTAATATTAGAATAATAATTACCATTGGACTTAACAACCAGTGAAAGGTATTGGTTGCTGTAGAAGACATTCCACTAAATATATCCCACCAATGTGGTGCAGTATCCTGTTGTATCTGTGAGGAAAGATGTACTAGTCTACCTTTGTCAATTATTGCAGATACATGGTTATTCTGTAGGGTATGTTCTAGTGTTTCTATGTGTTGTCTTAACAACTCTGATTGTTCCAAAACCTGTTTTAGTGGGTCTAAAGAAATTATAAAGGGTGTAGTGTCAGTGAGATTATGTACCTCATAGACTGAAGAGAATATCTTATCGGCGTCTGGTTCAAAAAGATAGGTGTCGTTACCCCATTGTAAAATTTAATCTTTTTTATACATCCCGCAAACGGCGCCGATTTGTTTAATGACATGGTGCGGTTATCATTAGTAATGATACAAATATGCTGGGGTCCTATTTCTATGAATCTATTGTTCACATTTATCGGTGTTCTTTGCATTTTGCATATGCTAGTTTGGTATTTTAACAAGCAAGGTTCATATACTGGGGAACTTCTGCCACATACTATTCCCTTATTAGTTCCTTCACATAGAGTTAAATCATGGGTTCTGTTTCCTTTATCTACATATTTCCCATATATTTCTGGATACCAAAACTCGTCTTTAATTACTAGTGGCATGACCACTATTTTACACATTTCCATTACATCTGCTACCCGGTATGCTTCGAACCTTTCTACACACCATTTCTCCTCACATTCTATCTTTTCCCCTTTTACTTGGAACCATACACCATCGTCAGTTAAACCCTTAAAATATTTCATCCAGGTATGATAATTTCCCAACTGTAGTTCAGTCCTGGCCCTATTTATTTGTATATGATAGGTTAAGAGGTTAAAAGAGCACTGTGTGAAATTTACAAACTGTTGACTTTGATTCCACAGCTGGAGCTCTGCTCCTATCGTGTGATTTATTAACCCTCCCAAAAATTGTAATAGGGGTATTTCTTGCAGTTGGGTTTCAAAAGTGGTGGGTAACCATTTGCTTGTGATAGTCAAGCTGTCAGCTATGTGTCCCCCTGCATGCTTCCATCTGTTGTTCATTTCTTCTATCTCGACTGAGTTTAAAATTCCCATCCCTGTACCTGTCAGTCCCAATAGTGTGTCGTACCATTCTCGTTTATACCTACACTCCGGTATCGGGGGAAAGGTGATATTGAATTTTATTTTTGTTTTCTGTTGTGATGTTGATACATTTATGCAAGTGTTTGGTATGGGTGTTAATATGGAAGATTCAATTGTTGGCGTTACTTCTTCCTCCATTTGTATGTGAAACCCATAAGTCTGTGCCATCCAGTACCACCCATCAACTCTCTCTTCCCTCCACCAAGATGCACAGAGGAAAGTACTGGATTGATTAACGGTAATATCTGTCAGATTGAACATCCCTTCGGTTATATTCCCTCCTTCTGCCATGACTGTTAATATTTGGTACATTTGTCCCACTACCCGTTCCCGGGCTTGTTTCCATGTCTGTGAAAGGGATATTTTATGACACCTATGGTTCTTACTATTGTTAAAGGGGAAACCCATATTATCGTTCCACTGGAAAGTTACAGTTACTTCTGAGAGGGGGTCTGCCTGTATCCATGCTATACCTACATCTACATGAAACGGTCGCCTATGTCCTTCAACAGTATAATTACCCACAGTGTAATCCTTATTTATCTCATATCCTGATACATTTGCCACTTTAGGGTCATCTATGCTCCATTCGAAAGTCATTGTTTCCTCTACTTCAAGTACATTAATACCAGGAGTCCATGCATATATTTGTAAAACAACAATCTTCAACAAAAAAAATATGTAAGTAGATATTTCATCATGTTGTTTTCTCGGGTTGTTTCTTGCAATGTGATGCGTGTATCCAGGTAGGTTTTCCTTCCAGCTTTACTGAGGTGGATGTGGTCAAGAGTACTTGGTAAGGACCTTCAAACCTGGGTTCTAATGTCTTTCTGGTGTGTTTCTTTACATATACATAATCCCCTGGTAACAGCGTATGTGTACCTGTTATTGAATTAGGGTCTGGAAGAGAAGAATACACACTTTTGTGGATCTTAGTTAGACGTTGTTGTAATTGTATCACATATGCAGTCAAACTATCACATTGCAATTGCATACTCTGTGGAAAGTATAAACCTAATCTAGGTGCATTCCCAAAAAGTATTTTGTATGGGGATAATCCTGTTTTTCCTGTTGGAGTGTACCTTACAGAGAATAAAGCCAGAGGCAGGCATTCTGGCCAAGGCTTGTTTAACTCTTGCATGGCTTTTTGTATTTTTAACTTTATTGTCCCATTTACTCTCTCCACTGATCCTGAACTCTGTGGGTGGTAAGGGGTGTGAAAACTTTGTTGAACCCCTAACATGGTCATCACATTCTGCATGATTTCTCCTGTAAAGTGTGTCCCCCTATCTGATTCTATGGTTTCAGGAAGACCAAACCTAGGTATTAACTCAGTGATCAGTTTCTTAGCTGTGGCTTTAGCTGTAGCCGATTTTACTGGATAACTTTCGGGCCAACCTGAGAATAAATCGATACACACGAGGACAAATTCAAAGGGGCCGCTCTTAGGCATTTGTATGTAATCAATTTGCAGTCTCTGGAAGGGGTATTGGGCCCGGACCTGGTGTTTTCGTGGGGTTTTCACTTTCTGTCCTGGGTTATTCAGGAGACAGATTTGGCAGGCTGCACAGTAGTTTCTTGCAGTGCTACTGAATCCAGGGGCGAGCCATCCTTGGTTCACAATCCTATACATGGAATTGGAACTGACGTGTGTGGGTTGGTGAACTGCCGCTGCCATTGCTGGGTACAGAGAGGCAGGTAGGCATATTTTGCCTCCTTCCCTCCATACATTGTCAAGGTCTGGTGCTGCTCCCATCCTGACCCACTTATCTTTCTCGCTCTCCCCTGCTTGCTCCTGTAATTTACTCAGCTGCTGCCATGTTGGTTCTGGGATACTCACCTCTACCGCTGCTAAGGTCTCAGGGCTTCCTTCCCCTAGAGCTGCCTGTTTTGCAGTCAAATCTGCAAATGCATTTCCTTTTGCCTCAATTGTTTTTGCGCTCGTGTGTGCCGCTATCTTCATGATGGCCACTCGTTTAACCTTTTGAAGATTGTTCAGGACTCTCTTAATCCCTTCTCCATGTTTTACAGGTGTACCTGCTGCTGTCAGATAACCTCTAGCCCTCCATATGTGGCCATAATCGTGCGCTACACCATAAGCGTAGGCAGAGTCAGTGTAAATATTTCCCTCTCGTCCTTTTAAGTATTCTAGGGCTTGTTCTAAAGCTTTTAATTCTGTTTCTTGTGCTGACATGTGGGCTGGTAAGGGCTGTGCTTCAATCACCCGGGTATCAGTCACTACAGCATACCCTGTGTGATATTTACCCTTGTCATCAGCAAACCTGCTGCCATCTATGTACAAAGTGTGCTCAGCGTTTAAAATTGGTGTATCTGTAACATGTGGGAATCCCATTGTCTCCTGTTCCATGAGCTGAAAACAATCGTGTTCATCTACTTCTTTAAACAAAAGAGTGTCAGTGTCCTCATTTCTTTTCTCACTAGTACTATTAGTACTATCATTCCCCCTTGCCAAATCTGGTGACTGAAGAGGCAAAAAGGTGGCCAAATTTAAGGTTGTACAGCGCTGAAAAGTGACATTTGGAGGTAAGAGTAAAGTACACTGTAACCTTAATTGCCTAGCCATTGAAATGTGTTTGGGCTGTACCTGAGACAAGATTGCATGTATTTTAGAAGAGCAAAAAGATATATTGGTGGGCTCAAGACTTTATAGGCACAATAATGAGGGTAATATAAATATATAGTCTTGAGCCCACCAATATATCTTTTTGCTCTTCTAAACTATTGTATATAAGACGTGGCACCTGTAACTTATCCTGTATCCGCATGACCACTATGCGATGATACGATTTTAATCTAATAAAAAAAAGATTGCATGTATGTCATGTGTGGTATGCACTACAACTGGATTGTCTAGAACAATCTCTGATGACTTATCTATGATAATTGACACTGCAGCTACCGCCCGTACACAAGACGGTGAACCTCTAGATACTGGATCTAATGCTGCTGGAAAGTAAGCGACTGGTCTTTGTTTTACATGTGCCTGTGTCAGAACACCTGTGGCATGTCCAGTGATCTCAGCAATGTACAGATTAAATATCTTAGTGTAATCTGGAATACCAATAGCCGGGGCAGAAATCAACAACTTTTTCAAAGTGATAAACAATTCATAAGCTACTTCTGTAAGCATATACGGTACAATTTTCAAACAATCGTATAATGGCTGCATCAAAGCGCTAGCATGTGGTATCCACTGTCTACAATATGACACGATACCTAAAAACATACGCAATTGTTTGAAATTCCGTGGGGGTAACATTCCCTTTATCACTTGAACCCTCTCCTCAGTGAGATGTCTCATACCCTGTGATATACAATGTCCCAAAAAGATAACTTTTTCCTGACACACTTGCAACTTTTTCTTATTAACCTTGCAACCTTTTTCTGCCAAAAATCGCAACAAATTAAGGGTGATGTGCAGGCTTTCAGTCTTTCACTTATCTGTGGAATTAATCCTTCCATAAACTGTCTATTGAAGGCTCGGATCGTGACTGGCAGAGCCAAATCCAATCCCTCATCTGCCATCATACTTTCCATAGATAAGTAAAATTCTGATACAGTCTGTCCTGGCATTTGTTTCATGGGTGATATTGACCCCCTCTCCTGTTGTTTTGCCTGACAGAAAGCTTCTAATCTAGCAATAAAAGGGGCCCTTGAGTCTATATGTCTGACATGTCCTGTCTCCAGTATTGCCATCCCCCTCAGCTCGATCTGCAGGTCAGTCATAAACTGGTTAAACAGGGTCAGAGTCATTTTATGTCTGCATAAATCCTCCCCATCCTGCCAGGTTGCTTCATGTGTATTCATTAACTGTGTCACAAATCTACAGAAAGCAGCTGGCTTTGCTATAATGCGTGTATCAGTGCGTACGGGAGCTACAGTTTCTGGATGAGGTTTTTGTGCCCCACAATGCTGACAAACCCATCCTCTCCCCTCAAGTACAGGATATATCTTGTGTGGTTTGCGTTCTACGTCAGTATATGGGGGTGGGATGGCTGAGCTAAGATTATTTAAAATTTCAACATTTTTTTTTTTTTTTGTTCTTCTATCTTTCATATCACAACCATCACAGTCTGGATTATATTTCCACCCCTCTTCTTTTGCTCTATTTGAAACCTTAATTAAGCATTGAACCTGACTCATCCATTGCTTCTCTAACACCTCTCCTTGTCTGTCCCTTTTTATTTCACTCCATACATCCAGGTCTAAACCCGCTGCTCCTTTCACCTTAAATTTACGAAAGACATCCTTTAAGTCCTATGCTTCATCTTTCCCACAGATGTTTTTAATTATCTGTGGCACCGTATAGTGCGCCACAATTCCCTGACGGGGTTTTGTGTTCCTCTGGCCCATTCTAACAGTCCTGCTTAGGTAGCGTGTGGGACACTTAGTGTACAATATAATGTGGCTACAACTATACAATAATGAATAATTACTTTATATGCTAGCCCAATAACAAACCAGCTAAGTTACACTAGTTCCTCGTTGCCTTCCTCCTAGGGTGCTAGAATACTAAAAATCTCTCCGGAATGAGATTTCTGAAATCGAATTACTTTATATGCTAGCCCAACTAACAAATAATTACTTTATATGCTAGCCCAATAACAAACCAGAATGCGGCTACAACATATACAAAAATGCGGCTACAACATATACAAGCATTCCTTTAAGTGGCCAGGTATCCGACTAGATCTCCGGACTTTATGGAGATCTTATTCCCTCCCCGTATCTGGGATCCCTCTCATGCACTCTTATCCCTGCTTTATGGAGCAGACAGGGCTTATACTCTCAACCCGTCTATGGTTTATGAGTTAGATGTGAGGTTAAGCATAAGCGTCAGACCCCCAAAGTCCTCTTGCGAGGTAAGGGCGCATTCCGTTGCTTAGTTCGGCAATCCCCTTCTAACTCATACCATCCTTGACAAGGCTCATTCACTTTCTCAACAAGACAGACAGACACAGACAACAAACAAACAAATAATTCCAGCAATATAAACTAAAATATGCAGTAATTCTAGACTCACCACTACAGAGGCTGGTGTTTTAAAACCAGGAGAACCGTAACTGACAGAACGGATAGGCACAAATCAGGGGAGCACAGAATATAAGAAAAATAAAGCTTTTTCTTACCTGCGCAGGTTTTCGATCTGTGGTTCCCGGAATGCCTGTCCTTTTGTTCCGTCAGCGTAGCTCAGCCACCTCTTGTAGCAACTTGGTGAGTCCCTCGTCCGGGCGCCAAAATGTTAGGTTCAACTCTTAAACAAGTTGCTTAAGTTTATATTGCTTTGTCAAATTATTGCTTCTTATAGGAATTAAGACACAGAGTCAGAAATCCGTGTATCAATTTCTGAGCATAATGGACTGCTCCCTTTACTTCTTTCAAAGGCCTTTTATAGGCAATTATACAAACAATAGCATCAGCACAACCCCCACAAAGGGCAAGGGTAAACAACAACAGGAGTCACCTGGGCTACAGGCACAAGCTCCAACACCATGGCAATACAGTTACAAGGCAACAAAAGCAGCTTCAATCGAGTTCAGCAGCCAAAAGTTACATTCATAACAGATTTACACGTAGGCATTATATTAAGTGAGAACTCTAAATTAAATCCCTGACCTTATCAATAGTAATCCTATGATCAGGGGTAAGGGCAGGTAGCAGCAAAAAATTAAGTGTAGAATCATACAGCCAAAGGCTACCTGACCTTTTTCACATTGGGTTAATACGTTGTAAAAAAATGACAGGTATAAACGTAAAGGAAAGATAGTGGTGTTGCCACATGAAGGTAGTAGGTGGAAAACATTATTAATTTGATCTCTTCCTCCACTTCTTCCACTTATAACATCTCCTTTTCTTCCTCCCTCTGCTTCTCCTTTTTCATACTTCTCTCGCTCTTCCTCCTTCTATGTGTTTATGGTACAAGAGTAGGCTCTGGAGAAAGCTGGGATGTTTTTCAGCCTGCCAATGGCTCATCATGCAGGTTGCCAGCAACATTTATGTTCCTTTTGCCTTTTGAAGAGGTGACAAAAAATTGGGAGCTGCAATAAGGAAGGGATTAGTGGCACAATGGGACTGATTTACTAAAGGCAAATAGGCTTTTCACTTTGCAAGGGAGGTTGAACTTTGCAAGTTAATTTTTTGCCAAAGCTTGGTGAATGAGGTAAAGTTTTTGCTGACTTTTATCAACCAAATATGTACAAGCAAAAATGTGTTTGTTTTTTCTAATTTTCTTTATGGTTGGGTATTCTTTCAAAAGTAAAATTTCACCACATTCACTAGGCTCTGGGACAAACTTGCATCCAAAGAGCAACTTACCTTGCATAGTGCACAGCCTACTTGCCTTAGTAAATCAACCCCGATCTCTCTTATATTTAGGGCCAGGTTCCTGGCCTGGATTGTCCTACGTTAACATACTCCTACCCGTCATCACATTTTTTACATTCCTTTTATTCACTGTGTTTTAAATTTCCTGTTTTCAAATATAAGGCCAAATTGGGCAGGGACAGAATTTTGAATATCAAGACTAATGGTTAATTATAGAGTGCTAAAGTGTCACAGGTAAATAATCAAACAAAAAATTATATATACATAAACCATTAATCTTATAAGGGAATGCAGTATTAACAGTGCTTCAAACAAATTCACAAATGAAAATTAGTTATGAAAAAGTCCTATATTAATCAAGTCCATAGTGAAAGTGGTTGATATTAAAGTTCTAAGATGTCCAATATTGTGACTTTGTGATGGTGCTCCAAACAATGGCACAGTAACTTCAGACATGTGTGATTGTGCTCACCTCAGGGTATGTAACCCCTGGGGGGGCAAGACAGTGGAGGAGACAGTATACATGCTCTCTGAGCAGCTGCTGATGCACACAAGTTTTTAAGCCTATTGGAGTGGATTTTGGATTGGTGCACTGGAAGCAGCATAAAAGTGTAAGTATGCTGACGTTTTTTACTTTTGATAAACTTTGTGTCTAAACGATAATACCTCAGGGTATGTGACCGCACAACTAAGTTTGTTCTGGAAAAGCAGCTGAACCACCTCTGGGCTGTATGTGTAATGGTCTCTCCAGGGATCCCCAGGTAAATCCAGTGATGCTTTCCTCGATTCAAATTAAAAATAGGCTGGATAGTGTATTATCGTTTAGACACAAAGTTTATTAAAAGTAAAAAACGTCAGAGTACTTACACTTTTATGGTGCTTCCAGTGCACCAATCCAAAATCCACTCCAATAGGCTTAAAACCTTGTGTGCATCAGCAGCTGCTCAGAGAGCATGTATACTGTCTCCTCCACTGTCCTACCCCCCCCCCAAGGGTCAAATACCCTGAGGTGAGCACAATCACACAGGGGGAGCACGTGTTTGAAGTCACTGTACCATTGTTTGGAGCACCGTCACAAAATTGGACAACTTAGAACTTGAATATCAACCACTTTAACTGTGGACTTGCTGAATATAGGACTTTTTCATAACTAATTAGCATTTTTTGAATTTGTATATACGATATATATATACACGAGATATATATATATATATATATATATATATATATATATATATATATATATATATATATATATATATACATACAATTAATCTGGTAAGTGAATGCAGTATTAACAGTGATTCACTGTTAATACTGCATTCACTTACCAGATTAATTGTGTGTATATATATATATATATATATATATATATATATATATATATATATATACCGTATTTATCAGCGTATAACATGCACTTTTTTCCCCTTAAAATGAGGGGAAAATCGCGGGTGCGTGTTATATGCCGATCCCCCCCCCACTGATTGTGAGCGGAGCGAGCGCCGGCCGCCGATATAAATACATAACCGACTGTGCTCGGCTAGTTCCGCTCACAGTCACGCCCAGTCCCGCCCTATGATGGACATAACACAGGGACTGGGCGTGACTGTGAGCGGAGCTGGCCGAACCTAGCCGAGTACACTCGGCTATGTATGTATATGGGCGGCGCTCGGCTCCGCTCACAGTCACGCCCAGTCCCACCATTGGACCTGTGTTATGTCCATCATAGGGCTGGACTGGGCGGGACTATGAGAGGAGCCGAGAAGAGCCGGCTCTGTGTATCTCGGCGCCGGCGGCGCCATTTTCAAACTGCAGTGACACTGACAGGTCACTGCAGTTTAACTGCAACCTGGGCAAGGCTGCAAATGTCACTGACAAGGCTCGCAGATGGACACTGACAAGGCTGCAAGGCTGCAGATGGACACTGATAAGGCTGCAAATGACACTGGCAAGGCTGCAAAAGACACTGGCAAGGCTGCAAAGGCTGCAAATGACACTGGACAAGCATGCAGATGGACGCTGTGCAAGGCTGCAGATGGACACTGATAAGGCTGCATTGATGGGCATTTAAATGTAAGTTTTTTTGCTTAAAAAGATTTTTTCCTTAAAATTCCCTCCTAAATTTGGGGTGCGTGTTATACGCCGATAAATACGGTATATATAATGTTGTTTGATTATTTACCTGTGACACTTTGGCACTTTATAATTACCCATTAGTGGTCTTGATACTATGTTATTGAGGACGCATTCACACATATTTTTGATAAGCTGTATCCACAAGGTCAACGGGGAATCCCTTTTCAAGAAATGTTTCTTTTAGGATTAGACCTTCAGTGTCATAATCACTCTTCAATGTACAGTTCTTGTTTAGCCTACAGAACTGACTCTTAGGTTATTATCACCATTACTCCTTCATTTTAACATACCCCCCTGTTTTAATTTGAATCTATGGGCGTTTTCATGCCACATTTTACACACTTTCATATGATGATATCTCAATGTTACCAATATCATGCATGTGAAACCCTTCCCCCCCCCCCTATGTTACCCATTTGCTGATTATCTGTTATGTGCATGCACTTTTCATGATCTGTCAGTCCTAGATATTAGGCACTCTGATCGTCATACAGATCGTTTTTAAACTTTTATTATCACCATCCTTGATTTTATTTTATTTTATTCCATTTTCCTCCATTGTTCTGTTTTTTAGTATGCTGTTGCAGGTATTCGCTTACATTCATATGTATTTACTAGTCTTATTGTTATTATACCTTGTTGCCCCCGCCCCCCGGCCAATCCACTGCCAGTGTGCTTGCATAAATCTTCCCCAGCCATCAGTTTAGTCCGAGGTTGAGAAAGGAACGAATGACGGTTCCGAAACGCGTCCCTCATTGATGACATCACATCCCCTCTCTGGCCCTTCGTTTGCGGTTCAGGCTGGTCACAGAGCCGCTCATCGGATGACATCACTTCCGGGTTCGCAGCCCTCACACGCTGATGACGCCGGCTTCACAGTGGCTCTCTGTGCTTTACACCGCTGCTGACAGTGACCACATCCATCCTCCTGAAGGCTTCCTCTGATCGTGACCCCTTCCTATGCAGCCTTACCCACGATGTGCCTGTTAACCACTCCTATTTTGTAAGTGTTTTTAACCCAGTTGGGGTATTAAAATTGTTTACCTTCTGCACTTAGAGGCGCCTTTGTTTGTTTTTCATGGCTTTTTTTTATTCAGCCCACAGACTGCATGAAAAAAAGAACATTACAATATATGCCCAACAAGGACCAGCAACGTACTGCTATGTTGCTGGACATTGAGTGGTTATACCAGAATGATGACTGCAGGTTTAGGTATCATCTTGGTATCATTCTTTTCATCCAGTGGTTGGCTTTCATGTAAAAACAGTCCTAGCTGCTAATTAGCCTCTAGACTGCTTACAAGCAGTGGGAGGGAACACCCTCCCCCACCGTCTTTCATGGTTTTCTCGGGCTCTCCTGTCCCAACAGGAAACCCGAGAATTTGGCCGGTGGTTCCACCAGCTGACCATAGATCTGATCGGAGGCCAGAATGGCTCTAATCATCTCTATGGCCTAAGAAACCGTAAGCTATGAGCATTTCATGACTTAGGTTTCGCCGGATATAAACAGCACCATTGGGAAAGCATTTTATCACACCGATCTTCGTGTGGTCCGATGCTTTGAGGGCAGAGGGACTAATAGACCCCAATTTTTTCAAAAAAGAGTACCTGTCACTACCTATTGCTATCATAAGGGATATTTACGTTCCCTGAGATAACAATAAAAATGATAAAAAAATGAAAGGAACAGTTTAAAAAGAAAATAAAAAAGAAAAATTAAATAATAAAGAAAGAACACCCCTGTCCCCCCGTGCTCACACACAAGGGCGAACGCAAGCGTCGGTCTGGGGTCATATGTAAACAGCAATTGCACCATGCATGTGAGGTATCACCGCAAAGGTCAGATTGAGGGTACTAAATCTAAAGTGGTAACCTGTATAGGATTTTAAAGGCTTTTAAAAATGTATGTAGTTTGGTCACCGCTGCCCGTTTGTGCGCAATTTTAAGCATGTCGTGTTTGGTATCCATGCACTCGGCATAAGATCCTCTTTTTTGATTCATCAAACATTTGGGCAATATAGTGTTTTAGTGCATTAAAATAAAAAAACAAAAAATTGCGTTTGAAAAATCGCTGCGCAAATACTGTGAAAAAAACTGCAACACCCACTGTGCCTCTACTGTGGGGACAGTTAGTGTTACGTACCACAGATACCAGGGTGCCTTTACGAGGCTCTGTGGCTTACGCAGCATTTCCAAATGTGTGCAGACTAAACCCCTGCTCTTAACGCATACTGTTAGACAGGTTTACTTGGTAGTCTGCAGGCTGGTTGGTAAGTTAAGCTTGGTTTTTTCCTTGGATTTATCCTTGGCCTTGTTTATAACTGTTGTTAGCCTGCTTCTTGTTAGCAACTCTTCTTACCGTGATAGCCAGCTATAGATGGGGGCAAGTGGCCTTCCCCTTTTTGTATCACATATGTGGAATTACACCCCAAAATACATTCTGCTGCTTCTCCTGAGTACGAGGATACCACATGCGTGAGATTTTTTTGGGAGCCTGGCCATGTACAGGACCCTGAAAACCAATCACCGCCTTCAGGCTTTCTAATGGTGTCAACTTTTGATTTCACTCCTCAATGCCTATCACAGTTTCAGAGGCCATGAAATGTCCAGATAGAACAAACCCCCACAAATTACCCCATTTTGGAAAGTAGACACCCCAAGGTATTTGCTAAGATACATGATGAGTATTTTGCAGCTCTCATTTGTTTTTGAAAATGTCGAAAGAAAAGAAACCATTTTTTTTCTTTTTTCAATTTTCAAAACTTTGTGACAAAAAGCGAGATCTGCAAAATACTCAACTGGCCTCTCAGCAAATAGTTTGGGGTGTATACTTTCCAAAATGGGGTCATTTGGATCATCCCCTTACTCAGGAGAAGCAGCAGAATGTATTTTGGGGTGTAATTCCACATATGCCCATGGCATGTTTGAACAATCTATCATTTAGTGACAACTGTGTGCAAAAAAAAAAAAATGGATTCAACATGTCTCTCAGCAAATAACTTGGGGTGTCTACTTTCCAAAATGGGGTCATTTGGGGGGGTTGTGTTATCTTGGCATTTTATGGCCTTCGATACTGTGATAGCTAGTGAGGAGTGAAATCAAAAATTTACACCCTTAGAAATCCTGAAGGCAGTGCTTGGTTTTCGGGGTTCTGTACGCGGCTAGGCTCCCAAGAAGTCTCCCACATGTGGTATCCCCATACTCAGGAGAAGCAGCAGAATGCATTTTGGGGTGTAATTCCACATATAACAATGGCATGTGTGAGCAATATATCATTTAGTGACAACTTTGTGTAATTTTTTTTTTGTCATTTTTCAATCACTTGTGACAAAAAAATAAAATATTCAGTGAGCTCAACATGCCTCTCAGCAATTTCCCTGGGGTGTCTACTTTCCAAAATGGGGTCATTTGGGGGGGGGGGGGGAGTGTACTGCCCCGCCATTTTAGAACCTAACAAAATGAAATTGGCAGTCATAAACTATAAGCTGCGTAAATTCCAGAAAATGTACTCTAGTTTGTAGATGCTATAACTTTTGCGCAAATCAATAAATATACGTTTATTGACATTCTTTTTTACCAAACACATGTGGCTGAGTAAATTTTAGCCTAAATGTATGACTAAAATTAAGTTTATTGGATTTTTTTTATAACAAAAACTAGAAAATATAATTTTTCTTCAAAACGTTCAGTCTTTTTCCATTTATATCACAAAAAATAAACATCGCAGAGGCAATCAAATACCTTTATAGGAAAAAAAGCCCGAAGGATGGAGCTGCACTAGAAAAAAAATTTGTATAAAAAATTTTTTTTGAATCAAGAAAAAGCTGCCAGCAACTTATAGTCTAGTACCTAACTAAAACAACAAAATCAACCAAAATAGATGCAGCGCTAATACAAGTATATGAATATAACAAATATTTTGTGAACAAAAACAAAAAAACATAAATAATTAGTGAACATATGCTTGGTGAAAAATGAGTGTCACTTTTCATTTGTCACTCATTTTTCACCAAACATATGGTCACTAATTATTTATGTTTTTTTTGTTTTTTTTATCACATATGATTTGAAATACTATTGGAAGTTTGCTTTAGTTATAGTTTTTTATTCTTTCACTAGCATAAACATATTATGAACATTCTTTTTTCACAAAAGGATCGTTCACAAAATATTTGTTATATTCATATATTTGTATTAGCACTGCATTTGTTTTTGTTAATTTAATCAAATACCATTAAAAGAAAGCTCTATTTGTGGGGAAAAAAAGGAAGCAAATTTTGTTTGGGTACAGCATTGCATGACCGCACAACTACTAGTTAAAGCAGCGCAGTGCCAAATTGGTCATTGAGGAGCCAAATCTTCCAGGGGTGAAGTGGTTAAATATCATGCCTGGGGGGTGTCCTTAGTATGCCTGTAAAGTAGTGCATCTTTCCCATGTTTATAACAGTGCCACAGCAAAATGACATTTCTAAAGGAAAAAATGTCATTTAAAAATGCTCGCGGCTGTAATGTATTGTCGGATCCTGGCAATATAGATAAAAATACCACAAAATACAAACAAAATGGCGTGGATGTCCCCCCAAAATCCATACCAGACCCTTCAGGTCTGGTATTATGGATATTAAGGGGAACCCCACACCAACATTTTTAAAAAAATGGTGTGGGGGTCCCCCAGGCACTATATACTCTGAACAGCAGTATATATACCATAAGGCCTGCCCTATATACTCTGCAGAAAATTGGGCCTTAGGTGTTTGTGGTACCAGAACACTGTAAGCCCTCACAGATACTCTTTTTGGGTGCAGGAATGTGCCCTGCTGTGAAACATGACTGCCAGTTTCTTGTCCTTCTGTGGCACCCTCTCTCTAGGCTCACGTTACTCCCTTCCTCGACTTGGGAACCAACATTGGAGCCTTCAAATCGCTGTGCATCCTCCAGCAGAATATAACCGACACTGTGGTCGAATAATTATGGGGACTCATCCGTGCATGATGGTGGGGCTACTGAAGGAGTGACTGTAAACAAGGAGCCGGTGGAATAGGCCGCTTTGGTAGCTGCATTGGAAGGCAAACTACTCTGAGCAGAGGATGAGGAGGATGAGGATGTTATCCACTCCACCAACTCTTCTGCATGTTCTGGCTCAATAACACTGCCAGCAGCAGCAAAAAAGGACAAGCATGCCCCACAGCCACCTGCAAAGGATGCACTTTGTCCATGACCACCACTGTTGACTGTAGACACAGAGGCTGCTTGCCCTCTTTTAGTGGCCTGTGAGCGCCTGCCTCTCTTTGGCGGCCTTACGGACATGATGTATTTTTTCTTTTGCAACACCACACTACACTGTATTGTATACTGTGTACACCACCAGAAGTGTAGTAGAAACTGTACACACTGTATTAGATAATGTGTGTACGTGACCTGCACTGTATTAGCAACTGTACACCACGGAATGCACTGTAGATATAGGCTACACTGGATGCAGAGTATATATAATATATCAAATACACTGCCACTAACTGAATCACCTGCCTGCTAACTCAAGCTATCTCTCTGTCCACGCCAACAACACTACACACAGCCGCTCTGTAAGCAGCCTTATATAGTGTGGGGCATGGACTGAGTCCCCCTGAGCCATGATTGGCCAAAGTCACCCTGCCTTTGGCCAGTTATGGCTCTTTCAGCAGAGCGCGCTGTGATTGGCCAAAACAAGTCAGGTGCATGCTTTGGCCAATCATCATACAGCAATTCACTGCAAACTCGTAGTGCATTATGGGGCATTCCACTGCACTTGAATTTTCTATGAATGCCCCATATGTTCAGTTCGTTTTAGAACAAACGAACGCCCGGTGTTCGAATTGAACTTTCGTTCGACTCGAATCGTGGGCTCATCCCTAGTTAAGAACTGTTCCAGAGAGGTTTTTTTATCACTCAAGAAAACATTCACGGCAACTGAATTTAGGGTTTGTGTGCCACCACAAGTTTTAGCCTCCCTTCAGTCCTTGTTGGTTTTATCCAGGGACTAGAGGGTAAAGACAGCAGCATATTTTAAGCATACAGTCCTATAACCATAGGCCATCTGGGGTCTTACATGAAATAAATATGTGGTGGTTTTGGATTTCCCCTATTTCTTATAAATATGTATTATCTTGTCTATTCATAAAGTTAGCTAGTCTATCAAAGTTCTGATAACATTAATGGTGATTATACAATAAAAATGTTAGCTATAAATATAAACTCAATGTCACGCCTTGACGGAGAATTTATCCTGGGACCTGGTGTTCTTGGTACAGTTCCCTACTGCCTGAGCCACCGAGGAACTTCTTTCAGAGTACAGCTTGCTACCCGATGCTGTTTACTAATGGATTCTGACTCCACCCTGTGGCCAGCTGTAGGCAGTCATCTAATCTTGTGACCTATAAATAGTCACTTCCCCTTTCTATCCTTGCCCTAGTATAGGTTCCATTTCCTGCTTCTTGGTGTTTGATATTGTATTTCTGGTTGCTGACTACTGCTTGTTGGGTTACTGCTTTGGATTACGCTGATCGTTGTTGCCAACCCTGCCTGATCGTTTTGGATTGCCTATTCTTCTGCCTGGTTCCTGACTTTGGCCACTCCTAACACTGAGTTACTTGCTCGTTGTTCCTCGATATTGTCAGGAATCATGAATCAGACTGAGACAGAAGTGCCATAAAAATCACGCTATTTAATAAAATGGTAATAAGGTATAAATAGAGCAAACGTAGTCAAAATATAGCCAGAGTTCAGTAACCAGGACAGGTAGTCAGAACAAGCCAGAGAAACAGGAGTCCAGAGATCAGCAAAATCAGGTGCAGCAAACAGGATCAGGAATCAGAAGGGAAGTCAGCCAAGCAAAGCTTTTACAGGAAAACACAGCAGAGAGAGTCTGGATATGTTGACCAAGGCAAAGACGATCTGATCCAATTAATTTTCTATAACCAGCAGCTCTAGCTGAGGAGCAGGAAATGAAGACCAGGTGAGTCACTGTGGAAGGAAGAGTCTTTTGGCAATTAACCATCAGCTGAGCACAGAACTGAGAAGGAAGGGCTGAGCCCAGCCCTGACAGATATAGTCTGTTTGCACTTCCCATTGTGGTCCCTATTTCTGGCTGCAGGATCTCAACCATCCCTCCACCTGATACTGGGATAAGAAGGCTACCGGTCAGGAAACCGGAGTGACGGTTGGAATCTCCTGGCAGGCCTGACACTCAATGCAAAGGTCTGGTTTATTTTCAAAGAAAGTAGACAATTAACATAAAACACTAAAAGAATAATACAGAGCATATAAAACAAAAAAAAGGAGGGGTGATACGATATCGTAAGTCCTTCCTTTTGGGTTCTGTATGCTGGCTGTGCTCCAAGAAAGAGGAAAAACTGTAGCTGGCCATTACCTTGTATAGCATTTTCAGACACAACCCACACAAACACCCTCTGTTTGTGCGTGTAGTCCTCTGAGCAATGAGACACCATAAGAGGCCATCCTTCCTAATCACCAGGAAGTATATTCTTCCCCCAAACATCTTCCAGGAAGTAAATTTTGCTCTCCACCAGGTGGCAGCATCTTCCAGTAACAGCTCGCCTTTGATCTTGCTGTAATTCAGGAAACCAGTCATTTTAATTTGCACCTCACCAGGAGGTCTTAGCTGATGCTATTCTATCCCTCATACATCACATCAGGAGGCATATGCAAAAACTTCCTTTAGGAGATGAATTTGCATTTATGACTCCATGTTACAAACACCCTGCTGGGTAAACTTTCTGTACTGGTATTCTAAGATGACTTCCAACATAGGCCAAATGGCTTTATTAATCAGGCAGTAAAAATCTATGAATGTCTAATATACAAAAAAACATGTTGACTTCCAACAGGTCAAATTGTGAGTAGACATGGCAGGTTGCCCCAAGAATTGCATAAAATAAATTTGTCCTATGCATTCAAGGACCAGGTTTAGGAGCAGGAGAATGCTGAAGCTGTAAAAGAATAGGTGAAAAGATGGTGAATCACAGGAATAGAAAGGATTGAAGGAGACAGCCAAGGAGATACTAAGCAAATCAGCAGGAGTCAGATGCATTGAGAGATTAGGACCATACATGGGAAAAAAAGCAAAGTGTAAGAAAAACATAGATTGTCTGGCAATTTTTTTTGGTTCATACAGTATATGTCTTACATTTTTTATTAAAATCATTATTTCACCCCACCCCCAAATGATACCCATCTATTTCTCCTGGAATGCAGATCGTAGCCTTAAAACAAGGTTGTAGATATGTGGACTCCAATCTACTCCAGTCTTTAACAAGGGCCATTCAGCCCCGTGTTTTGTGCTAATCATAATGCATAATCTGTGGTGCATTGTTTTGTGATGCTATTCATTTTTAATGGCACCCCAATGCATAACTACAGTAGTGGGAAACACTCACCTGCTGCTAATGCACCATGATGCAAATGCTATGCCTTGCAATGTGCTACATTAAAAAAGGGCTATGTCCATTTCTTTGGGCGTGAATGTGTGTCGACAACCCTTTTACTAAGTTTAACTGTCTTAACAGTGCATCTTAACTTAGGATAAGGCATTGCTGTAACATATCTGCATTGTGTGCATGAACACACAATTAGTGTTTCAAGAAAAGAGGCCCATATGCTGTGGCCATTTTGTATATTCTTAGCATAAGGTTCCCTGATAAGCACACTCTTGAACCCTGCACTCTGTACATAGTACACGCCTGAACCTTGCACTCTGTGAATCACACACTCCTGAACCCTACACTCTGTACATAGCACACTCCTGAACCCTGCACTCTGTACATAGCACACTCCTAAACCCTGCACTCTGTACATAGCGCACTCCTGAACACTGTACTCCACTCTTTGTGTAATGGACACTTCCACAGTTTATGCAGAACAATTTGGATTGGAAGCTTTTTATTCTTTTTTTTAATGATTGTGCTGGGGTTTGTGTGTGTCTGTGAGACTCTTTTCTTGTGGCACAGCAATCAAAACATATTTTATAGGTACAAGGAAACTTGGGTTTTGTTTAACCACATCCATTAAGCCCCTCCCATTGTTAAGAGTTTGACCACACCCACTTTTGCCGTAGCGCGTCGCTACCACCCTCAAGTGTCCCTCATTCTGAAGTTCAAAAGTTGGGAGGTATGCGCATTGTAGTACAGTGAAGGAAAATGCTCTCTATGGTGCAACAATAAAAATTCACTGGCTTTAAAGGCAGACTGGCCTGTTTAAATCTCCTAAGGAACAACAGCCTCTCTGGTACCTTCTCCAACACATGGGAGGTGTTGAGGGACCATGACAATTCCTCTGTTATAGAAACTCTGAAGAATTGAATGTTATACACAGTCTCCACCTCCACTACATTTATATGCAGAGGGAATTGGGTGGTCTTCCTGGATCTCCTGTAGTTAGCTATTATCATTTTAGTTTTTGTAGTAGTTAGTATAAAGTTGTCTGTACACCACTCAACCAGATGTTGAACTTCCTCTTTATTAGGGTCTCCTCATTGTCATGTATAAGTCTGTTTGGAGTTGTATTATTTGAGAATTTCACTATAGTATTAGAGGCATGAATAGGAATGCAATAATGTGTAAACAGGGCTGGACTGAGCACATAGCCCAGTGGTACTCCTGTGTTTAAAACAAGTGTGGAGACAAATCATTTCCCTATTCTCACAATTTGTTGTCTGGTTGTTAACCTCTTCCGGTCCGCTCTATAGCCCAAAGACGGCTACAGCGCAGACCTACTTTGCCGGGAGGTTGTTCATAGACGTCCTCCCATGCTTGAGCAGCCTACGCCCCCGCTCTGTGATCAGCGAGTCTATGAGAGTCGGCTGATCACAGATCGGAGTAAGGGGCCAATCCCGACCCCTTACCAGGTGATCAGCTGTCAGCCATTGACAGCTGATCATGTGATGTAAATAGAGCCGGTAATCAGCTATTTTTTCTCCTCACGCTGGTAGTGTGAGGAGAAAAAAAAAGCCGATCACCGGCGGCTGTGAGAGGGACATCAGTCCCGATTGTGGAGAGCCTCTGCAGAGGCTTCTGTGCCCACCTGTGCCACCTACCAGTGCACAACAGTGCCACCTGTCAGTGCCCACCAGCGCCACCTACCAGTGCCCACAGTACCACCCATCAGTGCACACAATGTCACCTATCAGTGCCCTCAGTGTCACCTATCAGTGCCCACAGTGCCACCTATAAATGTCACCAATCAATGCCTCATCACCAGTGCTGCCTATCAATACCACCTACCAGTGCCCATCAGTGCCACCTACCCGAGTCCATCAGTGCCACCTACCAGAGTCTATCAGTGCCCATCAGTGCCATCTTATCTGTGCCTATCAGTGTCGCCTTATCTATGCCTATCAGTATTGCCTTATCTGTGCCCATCAGTGCAGCCCATCAGTGCCTATCAGTGCAGTCTCATCAGCAAATATAAATAAAGGAGAAAAATTACCCATTTACAAAATTTTATAACAAACTATGAAACATGTTTTTTTTCAAAAATTTCTGTCTTTTTTTGTTTGTTTAGCAAAAAATAAAAACCCAAGTGGTGATGAAATGCCACCAAAAGAAAGCCCCATTTGTGTGGAAAAAAAGGATAAAAATTTCATTTGAGTACAGTGTAGCATGACAGCGCAATTGTCATTCAAAGTGTGACAGCGCTAAAAGCTGAAAATTGGTCTGGGCAGGAGGGGGGGTTAGTGCCCAGTAAGCAAGTGGTTAAGAAATATAATATTCATGAACAGAGTAAGGTGCCTAGGCCCAGGTTTTTAAAATTGTACACCAGTTTGTGGGGTTTTATTGTACTGAAGGCAGAACTAAAATCAATAAATGACAGTTTAACATAAGTATCTGAGTGCTCAAGATGGGTCAAGGCTGTATGCAATGCAATAGTCAGTAGATCTGTTCACTCGGTAAGCGGTAAGCGAACTGATTATAAAGATAAGTGGGGATGCTGGCCTTGATGTGTGATAGTACATGTCACTCAAAGCACTTCATAATCACTGAAGTTAAAGCAACTGGTAGTCATTCAGACTCATTGCTGATTTTTTTGTTTACAGGAACAATATTAGTGAATGTAAAACAGGTAGGGACAGCAGCTTGTCGCACTGACAGATTGGAAATGTTGGTAACAACTTCTGCTAACTGATAAGCACATACCCTGGGTGCCACTCCATTTGGCCCTGCTGCCTTGTTGATCTCAAAATATTAACTTTGTAACCTTAAAAAAACTGCCTTTAGAAATCTGTATACAGTGAGACATGCTGGCAAACATACTGAAAAAATAGAATTTAGTTTAGAAATGCACGTGACTTCTTTGTCTGATTATAAGCCTTGAGAAATTTTCATATTTGGATCATTTGGCTGTAATTATTCCTTGGTGAGAGCAGGAGCTGAAGTCATCTTTTACTCTACTTTACTTTAGCTTACTCACATTCATGCAACAGGAAGTCGTTGTCTGTGTGCAGCTGGCCAACATTTTGTTGAAGTCTACTAGAGCCTGATAAGTCAGTCAATCCTGTTTGTCTTGCACCAATCTATTCACATGCTGATCCAACTGATACAGGTTTGGGATGCATTTGAGCGGTACTATTTTCTTTGTTTAGGACTACATATGTACTTATTCCTTATATTTAATATTGGGCTATAGGGGTTCTCTTTTTATTATAGTTTTCTATTTTTCATTTGTGCAAACTAGGTTTCCAAAGAAAACTGTATTACACAATCCCACACCCCCCAGTGGGCTTGGAGGTGCAAAATAGTCAGGTTCACTAGTACAGACAATTTGGCTGATTAACTAGTTGAGAATCTACACTTTGCAGCCCCCTAGTGGAAGACTCTGATGACATTCTGTTGAGTGGCTAATGCAGCTCTGATATGCATTTTAAATATGGAACTACTAAATGCATAAAACAAAACCAACAATGTCAGGGGAACTAAAATGCAGTCTGGTTGTAGTGTCGTGTAGAAGGAGAGGTAGAGAAATAAAATCAATCTTGAGGCTCCCCAGGTTATCATCAAGTGAAATCCCTGAACAAAAAGGAAAAGAGGCTTAAACTGGCAACATAGAATATCCAAACAATTATGGAGGTGGTAAAACAAAACATAATTTGTGAAGAGGTGGACAGATTGGATACTGACATCATGGAATTGTCAGAAACCTATGCTAAAGAAGAAAATGAATACATGTTACCCTGACAAAAATATATATAAGAAATGAAAACCTCAATTTGCAGAGTACGGAAACATGGGGCCTTACCAATAGTTGAGAAACTAGAACTACATGTGCAAAATGTGGTAATAAAAAGTCCTCCTGCTCAAAAATGGCAGTCTGCACATACACCTACATTTAATGACTGCAAGGACACCCAGTTGGACAGGCCAGGATTAGCCCTTATGTCAGTAATAGCACACAAACTATTATACTAAATAGAGTAATAGGAAGCAGTAGTTCCTTATAGTAGAGCCTAATAAAAGTACATGAATGTGTTTACCTGGATCTGTATGAAAATGACATCTATCCTGTCCTGCTAAATTTGGGTAAGAACAAAAATATACAGTGATAACTCAGTTCACGAACTTAATTGGTTCCACGACTCTGGTCGCAAATCGAGGCAAATTTTCCCATAGGGTTCAATGTAAATCAGGTTAATCAGTTCTTATTTTTGCGGTTCAAAAAATGAAACAAAGTACTGTACAGTACAGTATGAAGAGAGAGAGCATTAACCTTGCTTGAGACGACTTCTGGCGTGGAGGAAGGTGGGTGGGAAGCGGTTATTGTCACCTGCATTACCTCTCTGCACATTTTTGTCACATTCATTACTGCTCCTCACTTTCTTCTTGCCACCATGATTGCTCTGAATTTTCTTTGGAGCCATACTGGATATCCAGTACAGTACAGTATGTGATAAAAAGCACACAAAAAAGCTTTACAGCAAGTGTGCACAGGGATGTACAGTATAGTACTGTACAGTATGTGCTAAAAAGTGCACCAAAAAGCTTCTCAATACTGTAAGTGTCTTCACAGTACACTTTCAGTGTCTCTCTGTGACTGCGAACTCACCTACAGGAAGTTGCGACCACGTGTCAGAGCAGGGAAGATGGCCACGGCTCATGTTTGTGAACCGAAGCGGAGTTCGCGCCCCAAAGCAAATTTTTGTGAACTCTTCTGTTCGCGAACCAAGTTGTTCGTGAACAGAAGCGTTGGTGACCCGAGGTATCACTGTACTGTAAGATCATGTAAGAATGAAAAGGAGATATCTTACAGGCTAAACCTGTAATTAGAGTTTGACAAAGAATGGACCTTTATGTTTATTTCTGTTTATCTGACAGACATGCTGTAACAACACATTTTGATCACTTACAACGGGTATCGTTAAACTGTCCATTAAGTAGTAAGCTGAGATGTGTATGATATCTATAATGTCTGAAGGCTGCCAGTTGTTGAACATTTTCTCTTTTTTTTTTTTTGTAAAAACACACAAAAAATTATTTAATAAAGAAATACCTATTCTTAATAAAGAAAGCATTTTATAAAAAAAAAAACAAAAACATGGCCCGCAGTGTAAATCAATCATCAACCAAATCGTCCATTGAATAGATCCATCTTAAACCATAATGAATTATGCCCTGTGTCAACACAAACACAATGGCTCACACACAATGATCCTCTTCCGTTTGATTCTCACCGCAAATGACAGTTTCCTTCCCAGTGCTGAACGTCATCAAGCCGGGCAGTGATGCTGGCAGATGTAAATGACCAGATATAGTCATGACCATATTGGGCCAATGGCATCACTCGGGATTCCCACAGCCTAGTTTACTATGTTAAGCAAGCTGGTGCGCAGGCCAGGTAATTTTTTATTAGTAGTAATACTGCCAGTAATCACTAGGCGCCCGCGCTATAGCCGAAAGACGGCTACAATTGAATTGCCGGGAGGGCGTCCCTGGACATCCTCCTGTTTACTCCCTCCCTGCGCGCCGCTGTGGGCGCGCATCGGGGAAAATCTGTGTTGGCCATGTCCCTTGGACACAGCCAATCACAGATCGTGCTAAATGGCCAATCACAGCAGCCATTTAGCACTCAGCATGTCCAATGAGAGATGATCTCAAGTGTAAACATATGAGATCATCTCTCATTGCCAGCTCTCCCTCCTCACACAGAGACCATGTGTGAGGAGGGAGAGCGACCTGTGCTGCAGATCTGTGAGTGAAAACTGCATAAAACACAGTGCCCACAGTACATAACAGTGCCACCTGTCCCCAGTGCCACCTGTCCCCAGTGCCACCTGTCCCCAGTGCCACCTGTCCCCAGTGCCACCTTTCAGTGACACCTGTCAGTGCCATCTGTCCCCAGTGCCACCTGTCAGTGCCATCTGTCATCAGTGCCACCTGTCAGTGTCACGTGCCATCTGTTATCAGTGTCACGTGTCATCAGTGCCGCGTATCAGTGCCATCTGTCATCAGTGCCTCATATTAGTGTCATCTGTCATCAGTGCCACATATTAGTGCCATCTGTCAGTGCCACGTATTAGTGCCATCTGTCATCAGTGCCACGTATCAGTGCCATCTGTCATCAATGCCACATCAGTGTCATGTGTCATCAGTGCCATCTATCATCAGTTTCACGTGTCATCAGTGCCACATATTAGTGCCATCTGTCATCAGTGCCAGATCAGTGTCACGTGCCATCAGTGTCACGTATTAGTGCCATCTGTCATCAGTACCACATCAGTGTCAGATGCCATCAGTGCCACGTATCAGTGCCATCTGTCATCAGTGTCACGTGTCATTGTCCTGGTGCCTTCAAAAGTGTAATAGGTAGTCAACAAGTTAGATGTGTAATTTATGCTCCTAGAACACCTGATGGTGCTCTCTGCATGTTGGGCCTCTCTATGTGGCTAAGCTGTGAAAAAGTCCCACACATGTGGTATCGCCATACTCAGGAGGAGTAGCAGATTGTATTGTGGGCCGTTATTTGTGGTATACACATGCCATGTGACAATGACAATTTTGTGGGAAAAAAAATCTTCATTTTGCAAAGAATTGTGGGAAAAAATGACAACATCAAAAACCTCACCATGCATGTTACTAAATACCTTGGAATGTATACTTTCAAAAAAGAGGTCATTTGGGGGGTATTTGTACTTTCTTGGCTTGTTAGGGTTGCAAGAAATGCCACCAGTACATCAGGTGTGATCAATTTTAATGATTTACAAAATTTTATCAGACAAACTAAGAAAAATTAGTTTTTTTCAAAATGTTCAGTAAAAAAAGGACAAGAAATTCATTTGGGTATAGTATTACATGACTGAGTAATTGTCATTCAAAATGTGAGAGCACTGAAAGCTGAAAATTCGTCTGGGCAGGAGGGGGGTTTAAGTGCCCAGTAGGCAAGTGTTTAAATAATACATCTCTGGCTGGACAGTAGTGGTAGCTAGAGGTTCGGATTGGTAAACACGTCAAATCTGGCCATTTAGTTTGGTCATTTAGCAAACTTTGAATAGTTATGCTATGTACACATGATAGGATTTTCCGACAACAAAACTGTGGATTTATTTCCGACGGATGTTGGCTGAAACTTGTCTTGCATACACACGGTCGCACAAATGTTGTTGGAAATTCCGAACGTCAAGAACGCGGTGACGTACAACACATACAACGAGCCGAGAAAAATAAAGTTCAATAGCCAGTGCGGCTCTTCTGCTTGATTCCGAGCATGCGTGGAATTTTGTGCGTCGGAAATGTGTACACACGATTGGAATTTCCAGGATTTTGTTGTCGGAAAATTTGAGAACCAAATTTTTGTTGTCAGAAATTCCAACAACAAATGTCCGATGGAGCCTACACAGGGTCGGAATTTCCGACAACTAGCTCACATCAAACATTTGTTGTCTGAAAATTCTATCGTGTGTACAGGGCATTAGGGTTTGAACACAGCATTGACATGAAGCCCATCCCTAGAAATTACAAGAACAATCAAAAGAATTGGTCGATGAGTGAAACAAAAATAATTGATAGATTTGATGAGAAACACAAATTAGGAGAAAGGAAAAATAACATTGAAAAATGTACATGGAAGTAAAGATTCTAGCATCAAAAATGTATCAATGGAAATCTAATTAAAAAATAAGGGAGAGGTATTAACCACAGAGACATGAGATACACAGATGGGAAGAATACATGGAAGAACTATATGGAAGTAGAAGACCCAAGAAAAATGGCCTACAACATGAGGCTGTTGAAATAACACTTTATGAGAAAATGAAAGCAATACAAAGCTTGGGAACACAGCCACAGGCATTGATGTGATACCAGTGAAATATGTTAAAACAGCTTGAAACAAAGTAAAAGAACCATTGTGCTCAAATTGTAAGAGGCATTTACAAACGTGAGGGAATTCTCAAAGAATGGCTACTGAATAATTTCATAGCAATCCCGAAGAAAAATTAAAATGGATACCACACACGATGAAGGTCTTAATCATATTAATCTACAACCCCATCAGTTCAAACTCCAAGCCAAATTTGTCATAGCAATATGGCTTTTAGCAAAACATTGGCACCATTGAGAGCATCACCACAATAGAAACTCTGTCAGAAAAGCATATGAAAAAGGTGTGTGTTTGTAGGACTTTATATGAAGCACAGCACACAGCTGGGAATGAACAAATCAATGATTATATAGTAATGCATGTTTAATATTGCAAAGGCGTACACATAGGACAGTAAAATTATATATCATAAATTTCAGTATAAAACATCTATACAATTCATATATATTACACAAGTATTCCAACATTATAACATAGAAATGAACCTAGGGTATGTGTACCCAAAGTCAATAGGCATGGTAGCATATAAACATGATAATTGATGGGAACAGTTCATAATAAAAAAAATATTGAATAAAATGTTGCACATGACTACTGTGACACAGTATCATAGGAAAGCTTGACGCGTTTCGTGGACAACTTGCCACTCATCAGGAGCAGGTGCAGATAGGACATATCTATAATAAAATAAATGCCAAAATAGTAAGATGGTAAATGAAAAAAGGGAAGGAAAAAGAGGGGGAACAACAAGGAATCCCAACCAATCTTACCTAATTGTAGTATAAAAATATAGATATTGATAACAATGCTGGAGGCACTGTGGGAAACGTCATCCCTGGGAGCTGAGGTGGCAATAACTGCAGCAAACCTGTGGCACCAACAACAGTGAGTGAATATTAGAAAATGATCCCCAATTATCAGCTGTATTGTATAAATGGTGCTATATAAAATTCCAAGGAATGTCTGTAAAAATAATATTAAATTATTAAGGCGATGGCACAACTGATAAACTGAGGATAGAAAGGGAAGAAATTGTAACCCAAACAGCCATAAAGCAAAGACAGGACGCCAAGTGAAAAATAGTATATTTCAACGAGATTGTGTGATGAGAACAAAGGTAGCAGTGTAGAAATTGGTAAGGGAGATAAGCCACAATTTTACCTTGAATGTGAAATAGAGAAATACTCCAGAATGGTGCAACAGTGTCTCAGGAATGAAACAAACCAGAGTGTCAGCTCAGTGAAGTTGTGGTATAGGTACCGGCAATCAGCAGCGGGTGACCACCATCGTCACGCTGCGTAATCAAAGAGGGGGCGGCGCCAGCGTCTGAGCGGCATATGATGCTCGGCGGTTGTCATTCACCCTCATTGTAGACGCAGTTGGGTAAACACCATGTCAGTGCTTGGCATATGGGCATGGCGTCGTCCCACAGTGAATGCCTACCCATCCCCCCATGTCTAATGTAGACAGGCAGAGGGAGGGAGGAACCGGTGCGTGTCACAGCTCCCAGGTTTGAGGAAAGCAGAGCCATCCCCAGCATAAATCCAAAAGTGGCCCTTGAATCATGGTGAAAAACATAATGGCAGAGGGGTGTCACAGATAATTCTAATATATAAAAGATAATAAATAGTTGTGTGCTTCCATCATATTATGGCACAACTGATAAAGTGAGGATAGAAATGGAAGCAATTATAATCCAGACTGGTAAGGGAGATACAATCAAAATAAGTAATTGTGTATGCGCTAGGTAAAAATAAATACCGTGATAAAAATATGGATAACACCAAAAATTTATATCGTAGCGTAAAATATATAAATCACGTTAAAAATATACAATAATAATCAGTGCCATTCATTTGTGAAAACCAATAAATGAATATATATATATAAATAATCTATAAATCACGTTAAAAATATTCAATAATAATAAGTGCTATTCACTTATAAAAACCAGTGAATAAATATATATAAATACAACATGCAACATGCAAAACGTGAAAAAATCCAAGTGATGATGAAAAAAAATTTATATTATTGAAGTGTCCAAAAATTCAATAAAAATAATCAATAAAATATGGTATATAAAGTGCAGGCATTAGTGTCCAAAAAAATATATATAGGCATTCCTCATGTTCTTCCTATATGGTGTACGAAATACAGCATGCTTTGGTGCCCTCCGGTGACCCCCAATAGCTCATGCGCTCACCTCTGAGCGTGTGACACAGTGATTAAACAGTGTCTATACACTCAGTGGAGCCACTCCTGGGCTCATATAGGATCTGTTGGGAATGATCTGCACCTCTCTCAGATAATCATCAATGGTAACATATGTAGGAAAGAAAGAAACTCCATAGTGTAATACCGTCAGAAATTTATTAAATTTTAAAACCACTTCCCTCCAGGAGGGTACTCACAAGGTATGGGTGCGTCAGTGCACCATCCTATCCATAGTGTAATACACAGGGATACAGGAACAAAAGTCTGGCGTGCGGTGTGGTGTCTAATCCTCTGCTTGTCTGTAGCTCCGTCCTGCCCCTCCCCTACGCGTCTTCGGCACAGGGATAGCGTGCCTTCATCTGGGGGATCTTATCCCTGTGCCGAAGATGCATAGGGGAGGGGCAGGACGGAGCTACAGACAAGCAGAGGATTACACACCACACCGCACGCCAGACTTTTGTTCCTGTATCCCTGTGTATTACACTATGGATAGGATGGTGCACTGACGCACCCATACCTTGTGAGTACCCTCCTGGAGGGAAGTGGTTTTATAATTTAATAAATTTCTGATGGTATTACACTATGGAGTTTCTTTCTTTCCTACATATGTTACCATTGATGATTATCTGAGAGAGGTGCAGATCATTCCCAACAGATCCTATATGAGCCCAGGAGTGGCTCCACTGCGTGTATAGACACTGTTTAATCACTGTGTCACACGCTCAGAGGTGAGCGCATGAGCTATTGGGGGTCAATGGAGGGCACCAAAGCATGCCGTATTTCGTACACCATATAGGAAGAACATGAGGAATGCCTATATATATTTTTTTGGACACTAATGCCTGCACTTTATATACCATATTTTATTGATTATTTTTATTGAATTTTTAGACACTTCAATAATATTAATTTTTTTTTCATCATCACTTGGATTTTTTCATGTTTTGCATGTTGCATGTTGTATTTATATATATTTATTCACTGGTTTTTATAAGTGAATAGCACTTATTATTATTGAATATTTTTAACGTGATTTATAGATTATTTATATATATATATTCATTTATTGGTTTTCACAAATGAATGGCACTGATTATTATTGTATATTTTTAACGTGATTTATATATTTTACGCTACGATATAAATTTTTGGTGTTATCCATATTTTTATCACGGTATTTATTTTTACCTAGCGCATACACAATTACTTATTTTGATTTTGTCACATACACGATATGAAACGTGGATAGTGTGTGCAGCTGATTGAAGCATTTGGATTCACTTTATAGGCATCAATCCATTTGTGGCTCACAAGATCTTTATGTAATTATTGGTAAGGGAGATAAGCCACCTAATACCTTGAATGTGAAATAGAGGAATACTCCAGAATGGTGCAACAGTGTCTCAGGAATGAAACAAACCAGAGTGTCAGCTCAGTGGAGGTGTGGTATAAGTACCGGCAATCAGCCGCAGGTGACCACCAACGTCATGCTGCGTACTCAAAGCAAAGCAGATCAACAAGCAACAGGAAACAAATCTATGCTTTAAATTTGTCAAGGCATTTGATTGAGTTGAGCATGACATCCTCATAGAAACACTCTTGAAAAGAGATGTATGTGAAAAAGATAGTTAGTCTCATAAACACTATCTATAACAAAGATCAACGAATGGATACCTAACCTGAGCATGCAATAACAGTAGAAAGAGGGCATGCATCAAAAACATGATCTGTCTCCAATGTTGTTCAATACCTATACAGATGAAGTTTTTCAAGGCATTTGTAAAGGTGGTACATTCCAGTGTATGAATCCAAGATCATAAAGAAAATAGGCTAGGCAGACAATATGGTTTTGCTTTTTGAATCCGAAGAAGATATCAACCCTTACCTATTGAAATAGCAGAAATGGGCAAAAAAGCTTCTAAGTACTGCAAAGAGTCAGTAAAGCAAACCCATGTCTGTTGGAAGGGATATTTAAGGGAAAATGCCACATTTTTAGCTATATTGCAAGAAATTTAGCTGGAAAGGCACTTTGTAAGTTTGAAGAAGAGAGTGGAAAGAGAAAAAAAAAAACATGATGTAATGCAGAACATGCAAAAGGCAAAGTCAAATGGAAAGTTCTGATGGAAGTAATGTTCCAATCTGAAGTTCACCAAAGACCACAAGCAGTCATGGTGATGGTTTTTTGTAAGTGTGCTATAATCACTTCAATTATCTAATTGTGTAAAAATCTAATTCCTGTTTACCTATTTTATATGCATGGGGTATTTAAAGTGAATATGAATTTGCTTTTAACATGATTGGATAATTAAAGTGAACATTCTCAACTCAATATATTGAATGAAGATTCTCAACTCTTTTCGCAAATCAGGCTCTATGTAATTTTTTAAGGTTTTATAATTTTAAGGTTTTAGGAAAACTGCATATTTTTGATACTGATATATATAGATGAAATAAATCAACCAGCGCAAAAAATTCCTAACCCCTAAAAACAAATGCAGCTAGCACAAAAGATCATTACATAATCCAAACAGAATATTTATACAAAAGGGTCCAGCTCATGAAATAATTATGTACTAGTTAAAACAGTCCAATATGGTCCAGCAGAAAGAGAGGAGCACTACAGAATGCAGCAGTCACCAAAGAATATTTTGCATGTCAGAGCACACTTGAGGTAAAAAATTGTGACAAACCCTCCACCTCCAAAGCACTCGCTTCGCTCACCTCAAATAACAAACCACTGAGCTAACAGATGGTCAGTAAAGCAGGTCCCATTAGGGAAATATCCTCCAGAGACAGGCAGGGACTCCAGTCGATTCTCCCAGGGAGTAAAGTGAGAACAAAGATAGATCTAAGTGCACACTGTAGGCCAGTTTAAAACGACTTTTTATTTTTACTACTCACCAACATCTCTTGTAAACACATATTGCCAGAGTGCAACTGGCTGCGCAGGAGACACAGCGGGTGATGTCAGTGCGTGGCTCCTCCCCTGTATGTGTTACGTTTAAAGAACTTCATCAGTGGGGCGGAGCCTGTGTGCATCACCCGTCCTCTTAAAACCATGTCACGTGGTCATGTATACCCTGACGTGAACGGGAGGCATGGCTACGCCACTTCCACAGCATGGTAAGAAGCTTTATCACGCAGTACTACTGCAGGCAAAGAACAATCTCACATTGTTAATTCACAAGAAATAAACCAGTAGGTCACAACATTGACCCCTAGTGGCTGAATATAAAAATACTCGTTGGACATGAAAAGATATAAGTAAAAAATAGATTTTAAAAGCCGCACACCACCCGCTGTCTTCCCGAATTTCCAAACACCTCCATCACAATAAATAGGCAATTAATAAACCATAAGTAGACCCTAAAAAATATTGGAATAAAAATAATACAAGGAAAACAATAAAAAAAAAAAAGGAGAAATGTATCTGTCAGAAATAAAACAATTTAAATCAAAATCAATATTTAACCCTTCAGGGGAGAGTACCTTAGCCTCAAAGATCCAGAACGATTCTCTCTGGCAAAGGCGGCAAATGTAATTGCCCCCCGCCAGTGTCTAGAAACTTGTTCAATGCCACAAAATTTGAGATCCCTGGGGTCCCTTCTGTGACATAATCTGAAATGCTTTTCTGTTATGTAATGGTCTGTTATTTAAGGTGAGCGAAGCGAGTGCTTTGGAGGTGGAGGGTTTGTCACCATTTTTACCTGAAGTGTGCTCCGACACGTGGAACCTTCTTTGGTCATTGCTGGGATCTGTAGTCCTCCTCTCTTTCTGCTGGACCATATTGGACTGTTTTAACTAGTACATAATTATTTCATGCGTTGCACCCTTTTGTATATATATATATATATATATATATATATATATATATATATATATATATATATAATATTATACTATATTGTCAAAAGTATTGGGATGCATGCCTTTACACGCACATGAACTTTATTGGCATCCCAGTCTTAGTCCGCAGGGTTCAGTATTGAAATGGTCCACACTTTGCAGCTATAACAGAATTTAACTCTTCTGGGAAGGCTGTCCCACATGGTTTAGGAGTGTGTCTATGGGAATGTTTGACCATTTTTCCAGAAGCGCATTTGTGAGGTCAGGCACTGATGTTAGACGAGAAGGCCTGGCTTGCAGTCTCTGCTCTAATTTATCCCAAAGTTGACTTTTTGGACAATTTTGTGGGAACAGGTTGGGGATGGCCCCTTCCTGTTCCAACATGACTGCACACCAGTGCACAAAGCAAGGTCCATAAACACATAGATGAGCGAGTTTGGGGTGGGGGGACTTGATTGACCTGCACATCAACCCAAAAGAACACCTTTGAGATGAATTAGAGCAGAGACTGCGAGACAGGCCTTCTCATCCACATCAGTGCCTGACCTCACAAATATGCTTCTGGAAGAATGGTCAAATATTCCCATAGACACACTCCTAAACCTTGTGGACAGCCTTCCCAGAAGAGTTGAAGCTGTTATAGCTGCAAAGGATGGGCCAACTCAATATTGAACCCTACGGACTAAAACTTGGATGACATTAAAGTTCATGTGCGTATAAAGGCAGGTGTCCCAATACTTTTGACAATATAAATATATAGATATAGAGATATCAATGTCTATAAAAGAAGATCTGTCTCAGTCAGTCTTTTATGGCATCATAGCAACCAGATTAAACTACCTTGTTTCAGTGCACATACATCTAATTGGTTACTAAGAGGCTACTTCAGCTGTCTAAGACCATTCTCTCAGGACATTTGATTAATTAGGCATATAGTAATCTCCCTCCTATTGTGTTGCATTCTTGTGATTTACACAATGTAAGAATTGAGCTGTTCTTGTGTAGTGGTACCTAGAACTGCTTCCATGTATGCTACGTATGCTGTCTTAGTTACTTACACCACTAGCCTAGAATTTTAATTTAGCAAAACACAGACCACAAAAATACTGGAAGAAAAGACAGTTGTGAGCATATTGGATTGCTAAATGTTGAAATGCTAATGTGACTCTGTGATGATGGTGAGCAATTCTCAAATGATAGTTTGAGGAACTGTCAGTCTCTGGCTGTTACAGGGAAATCCTAATTACAAGTGTCATTTTAACAGTGTTCTTCTCACTTCGGGTCAATCAAAAGTTATGCAAAAGGTACCCTAACTCTCAAGCAAATAATGTATTTCGGTGTATAAATTATTTTGTTACAACACAGAATATTACTATTTTCTATTGCACTGCAATCCCATAGATCTAATTTTTTTTCTACTCTTAATATGACAAGTTATTTTCTCCTTAATTCTCCTTACTCAGCAATGAAAGATCACTCCAGTTTAATGGACCTAGACAGTAATTACTCAAGTGATACTCATAAAAGGTTATCCTTGGCTACAGGTTGTTCCAAGTGCCCATATGGCTGTATGTTGTGCTCCCTGGGGTTTAAAAGACACAAGACATTCCAGAAACTGTTATATATAACTGTCCAGTCATTTTGTTACAGGAGCTAACAGCATGTACTTTATAATGAGATCAATACTTTAAATTGGCTCTCATGCCATCGAACATTATTAAATTTGTGTTTTACACATTTTAGGTACTTCACTAAATCACAGGGGTGTTAAAAAAACAAAGATAACACTATAGTAGTTAGCGCAACTGTCTTGCTATCGGTTATATACCACTGACACAGGGGTATTGAATCATCTACTGGCACCACGGAAAAGCCCCTTTTTATGCAACACATTGATATGTAGCAGAGGGCATCATATACTAATGCCCACTAGTGGTGAAGCACTGTAAATACAACTGCATGTCAAGCAGGGGGCACTTAGTAAACCACTGATTTAGAAGTAATGGACATTACCCTATGGATTTTGGTAAGTTCTTTTTGTAAACCAGGAGATTACTAATTGTTGTCTAAAGGATAAAAATTGGGTTTTATATGGCATATTTTGTATTGGAAATAGCAAAATGCTCTAAGTATATCAGCCAAGCTGAAGAAAGAGCATTCCTTAATTTAGGGCTAATGAATATTTGGTAAACTCAAAGAGATTTTAGTATATTGTATGTAAATCATCTGCATACCCAAATCATATTCTATCTTCAAGTAACACAATTCTTGGGATTTGGGGATATTTACAATTAACTATTCTTAAATGGACAGTTGTCTTTACATATCTGGCAGACTCACCAACTTAGAGATCCCGTGCCACTCCTTTTCTGCCCAGCATTATTTAACCACCTTTCTGCGAGCCCAGTGTGTTAGGCTTCATCTGCACTCTGAGCTAACAGGACAATGCTGCAGGGAATGAAGCCACATAAAGATTATTAACAGCATTTCAAATTCATTCCTGAAGGAAGAAAAGGGTGGAGAGGACTTGTTACATTACGTGACTTGGCCAAAAACACTTAGAAAAAAGGCATGTATGTAGAATTTGTTTTGAAAAAAGTTGGCATTGCTGAGGGAGTGGTTGGCCATAGATGGACGGAAAAAACAAATGGTTTGCCACATTCACACAAGCAAGGTAGATGGAAGAATCCAACTGGCTAATGTATTCTGACCATTGGGGACTCCTCCACTGTCATAATACACTGTCTGATTGTCTGCAGCCCACTAATTCAGATTTTTTTTTTAACAACATTCTTGTTTGACAGAAGTCGATTGTTAGATTGACATCTGTCAAGCAAGAACGGCTGTAGATGGATTGAAATTCATCCAGTCCCTGCTGAAGCTGCTGAATTTCGATCCATCTATGACCAGCTTAAGCCTAAAGCTGGGCTTTAAATGGCCACATCTTGAATTTACAGTCTGAATGTCTGTTGGTTGAACTGGAAGCCCTTGTGTCTTTTTTCAACCAGATTGACTATGTAACTTGATTTACAGACTCCTAGCAATTTTAGCAATAACTATATTTTGCAAGGTACTACCTGATTTAAGAGATTGTTTAGTAATGGTTGTCTTGGCAAACATAGAGAATGTTTCACAAAAATTGTACATACAGACAATGTTTAGCTCCGTTTCAATGGTGTCTGTTTCAGCAAATTTATGAAAATAGTAATGTTTACTAGACATGTGCATTCATTTTCATCCAAATGCATTTTCGTCCGAATTTCGGGTATTTTCGTTATCGTTTTAACAAACGATACCGAACGTGCAGAATCCGAAAACCGAAACATCCGACATAAACAAATGCTTTATTTTGTTTTCGTTGTGACAACAGTTCAATATAGATAGGAGATGACGCTGACAATAGCATTCTGTGTCCATCAAACCTGTGGTCAAATGTGTCTAACCTTAGCTCTATTAGTCCAAGATTATTCTACATAGAGAGAAAAGATTCGACATAGAGAGAAAAGATGTGAAATTATAGAGACAATAGCAAATAAGGTCAAATGTGCCTAACCTAACTCTATTAGTCCAAGATTATTCGACATAGAGAGAAAAGTTTCGACATGAAGATTCAACGAAGCAGTCACAGCGAGCGGACATTTATAGTCAAACGCTCCACCCATAGGCTATAGAAGAATTCTAATGTTGGTTGACTAATAATAATAATTAATAAATATAATTATTACTAGTGTCATACAACATTAAAATTCTACTATAGTTTGTAGGTGGAACATTAGACCGGAAATGTACGATTGCGGCGTCGTACAGTTTAGGTGCTCCGTCAAATCTTCTTAGAACATTTGACAGACACCATAAGCCTTCAATGACAGAAACTACCTTAATTATTTCGGATTTTCGTACAAATGCATTTTTTAACTAAACAAAATAAATAAAAACGAATTTCATGAGTAACTAAATAAATTTATTTTTCGGACGAAAACTAAATTCCGAAACGATGTGCACATGTCTAATGTTTACTTTCAATATATTCTGTTTACTGTAAAGGAAAACAGTGGCTACATTTTGACTATCCAACTTTATTAGTATCAATAACCAAAGGAATATTTTAGTTTACTGAGTTGTTACAGAATCCCAGGAGACTGCTCCTTGATCACTGCTGTTGTAGTAAATCTTGTCTGTTCATTCATTTGTGCCTAGTTGATTTCTGCCTTCTAAATTCATCTTGGAGCACAGTAGGTGTAATGCTGATTGACACAATTGACACAAAGCATAATGAAACTTTTCTCCTGAAGATGTGAATGGTCAATGAACCATTTTATTGAAGGAAGAGTAAATAAATAAAGATGCCACAAAATAATACACTGAGCTGATTTAAACACTTCCAGTCAGTCAGGGGATGGAGATTGTTCAGATGTACAACAGAATGTTAACATGTTTTTCAAGATGTTGATTTTACTGTTTGTATGAGGAAAATAATAAGTACATTTACTATCAATTTGTCTGCTTAGGAATACAAAAACATAGGCTTCATATAGTATTACAATTGTAATGTAACCACAGGTCTGTTCACAAGGTTACAAAATTATTAGTTTGCTCTCTTTTTCTTTTTCAAATATTCTATTCTATATTGTATAAAAGCTTCAGGCTGGGTTCACACTATTGCGGACTGGATGCGGGTTGCCCGCATCCAATTTGCAAAAACTGGAAGTTTTAATCAGCTCTCTATAGAGCCGGTTCACATATCTCCGCTGCGGCTCTGGTGCGAATTTGCGCAGGAGCCCTGTGCGTCTTTTGGTCCATTTCAGGTCCGAATTCAGCCAAAAATTTGGGCTGAAATCAGACCTGAAACGGTGAACGGGGACACACCAGACCCCTGCTGTGAGCCGCATGCAAAGATAGTGTGAACCCAGCCTCAAGTGTCAAGTGTACTATTTCTATTCCTGAGTTGAGCATATTTAGTTTCCAACATTATTTATATTTTTCAAAGGTCTCATGTTTATAACACCACATTACAAGTATTATTTGAACCAAAGGCTCCTATCTCTTCCTCTGTATTCTGTACATTTGGCAGTTTTCACCAGTTTTGTTCTAGTCTTTCATAGTCTATTTTATTATCCTATAAATTGGTGGAAATATGGGAGGAAAGTTGGGAAAATTTTAAATATATCTATTTATAAGTAGAGCCATTACATTTAAAAAAAAAATCAATATAGATATGTTTACACGTTGACTTAATAGCAAGTATGGTATAAATGCATAATAAAAGTACAATGTTTTGGGGGAGGGATGCCTTATAACATTTTTTTACTTGACTGAGGCTTTTTCTAGCTGAGATCTTTTTACACGTATTTGTCAATGGTGAAGCAAATAGGTCCTAATTTCCAGGATCACTGTGAAGTCAGTGTGCCAGTTCAGTGTGTCAGCATTACTTAGGGACAGGGTCTTTAATAGAGATGGTTGTAATGCTTGCCCCCAGGGACAAGGCATCATTAGGACACAGTTCTAACATTTCTTGAATTCAGTACATTTTCAACATGTATCCAACTGATCACCTTATGTTTTCTCACACAGGGTCTAATGGAAAGATCTGTGCATTTCCTCAGAAGACAACCAAGTTGTAGTGGATTCAAATCTTGCACAGAGTTTGGCAGTCTCTGAACCCTCTCTTCTGTCAACTACTTTTAGCTCATCCCAGTATTGCCTTTTCACAGGTTCTGCAGGAGGCATATCTACACAACTGTCTTTTGAAAAAAAAAAATTTTTTTGTTACTGAAGCAACCCTTTTTTACAATTAAACAAAGCATAAATGATCTTCATCTTTGTGTCAAACGTGATAACCCTTACTTACAGTCAGTATTAAACTTCAGGTTGTCATCTGTCTTTGATACACTTTTACTCCCTATCTGTACATTGAAGGATATTCTCTACCCATTCCTAATAGGGAGAATATTTCAGTCCCCCCCCCAAAAAAAAAGAATCAATTGCTCCGGTTTAAAACAGCGGTTATAGGTGCATGCATTTGAACTATATGTTAAATCCACATTACTGTGTCAAGGAACCTCTGGCAAATGTGGCCCCTTACTCTAAACTATTTTTGTTTCCCAAAATTTATAGCAATGCATACACAGAGAACAAGCTCACCTGGAGGCAATAATTTTCTCTTTAAATAAATGGCAACACACCTGAAACCCAGACATTGCTTTTGCAACACAGCTGAAAACCTCCAGTGGGTTTTTTCACCAAATTAAAAAAAGCAACATTATGAGAAACTCTGATCTGTCTGAAACTAGCTAAAAGGGAAAGGTGTGCATGGGCTGGGCAAAGCAGTTCAAATGGTATCTCCAGCACATCTCAGACAGATCAGAATGGCTGCCATTGTTGCTTTTTTGGATTGTTGCAGACACACAGTGGAAGTCTTCAGCTACATTTCAAATGTCATGTCTGGGCCTTTTGTGTGTGGCTGTATCTTTAAGGAGGGTGGGGCAATATATGTTCGAAACATAGTTGCAAAGTCAAATAGTTTTGAGTTGGAGACCACATTTATCAGAGGAAACTTGACAGCAGAGTGGCTTCCACATATGTTTGCAGATGTACGCAACTAAAACTTCCATTTTAGTAGTTAAAACAGATTAGTTATTTTTTTATTATTTTTTGCTGGATAACTTGAAAGTGTTTTAAACAGAAAACAAATCTAGCGTGGTCAGCTCTGTGTGAAAGAAGTGGAAGAAGGCAATTTGCTAGGATCTCAACATAGATTTTTTAGCTTAATAGTAAACATGTAAATTGGGCAATATTTGAGGGGTCTGTTACTTACTATGGGAGGATTAGTGGTAGTAGATCTCACTGACAGAAGTAATTTCTCTGAACACTCATTATTCTAACTAGACCCAAACTTCTTGCAGTCTGTACAACGGCAAATTGCTTACATTCTTCCTTCTAAACTATGTGTTTTATGAAAATCTACTTTCTTCCAAAAACGTAGTTATGGCTGATTGTCTATTAATACTTTATTTAGGATCTTGGTCTTCAGTGGGGATATTATATGGTTCTGAGTTCTAAAATGTTAGGCTATTTCTTAAGCTATAGCTAGATGTTTGTCCATTGGCAATAAATCCAGAATAGTATAAATGTTTAGAGTGATATGCCACGTATACACTATCGGATTTTCCGACAACAAAACCGTGGATTTTTTTTCCAAAGGATGTTGGCTCAAATTTGTCTTGCATACACACGGTCACACAAATGTTGTCGGAAATTCTGACGTCAAGAATGCAGTGACGTACAACACGTATAACGGGACTATAAAAAAGGAAGTTCAATAGCCAGTGCGCCACCCTTTGGGCTCCTTCTGCTAATCTCGTGTTTATCTCGTATTAGTAGACGTTTGGTGAGAGACGGTTCGCGCTTTTCAGCCTCATGCCTTTCAGTTCATTTCTGCTTTTCAGTTTGTGCTTGTGGGTTTGTATCTGTTCTTCCGTGCGTGTTGTCAGTTCGTTCTTGTATTTCAGTGCATTCTATTTAATAGTTCGCTTCTGTTTTTCAGTGCGTTCTTGTCCGCTCGTTTATGATTTTCAGCTCGTTCTTCTCAGGCTCTTTCTGATTTTCAGTGCGTTCTGTTAGTTCGTTCTGACCAGCCAACCATTTTCAAGCCATGTTGCGGGTACATACTCGTCGTAGAGTTTGTGCTGTGCTTGGGCTTGGTGTTGGAGTTCTTGCTTTGACCCAAGTCCAGTCCATGAACAGGGTGAGGAGGAGTTCATGGACGAAGAATTGGTTGCTCCAGCTTGACCAATTCTCGCACATGCCTTTGTTGTGGGAGATCCAGTAGAATAATCCTGATGATTTCAGGAACTATCTCCGGATGACGGACCCCGTTTTTCACCGTCTGTTGGCTTTGCTGTCCCCTTATATTACGAAGCAGGACACCTGCACGCGGCAAGCCATCACTCCCGAGCAGAGGCTCGTCACCATCTTGCAGTACTTGGCGACGGGGAGAAGTCTTTAGGATATCAAGTTTACGACTGGAATCTCCCCCCAGGCTCTGGGAATCATTATTCCAGAAACCCGTTCTGCCATCATACAGGTCCTGCAGAAAGACTATATTAAGGTAAGTTTTATCCTTTAACATCGCATTCTATGTATTTAATGCTTGCTAATGTATTGTATTTCTTTCATCATTCCATAATTACCATGATTGTAATATTCTGTGAATGTCCTCTTTGTCCTCATGCATGCTGTAAGATTTTAATGCTCCTTTTTTGTCCTTCATGTAAATTTGCCTTCACTAACCTCCCCAACATGCTATCCTGGGCCCATACACACCTAGCCTAGTAACTTCACAATGTATTTTGTCAGCTCCATTGTAGTGCTTACCCTAAACACCCCCTAAAACATGTCCAAATGTTATTGTTGGCCTTAAATTCAGGCAGAGTGCAAGAGGCTTTTTTGGGGGGGCCCAAACTCATTTGGAACCCTCCCTCCCCCCAACTGCTAAGTCAACCGATACCAATACTCTATCTGCTGCCAAACCCATACACACTATACCTACCTCTTTTGTGGTCAGATTTATGGATGAATTCACCAAAGCATGTAGTGCAAGTGCCTGCCTGAACACTTTCAAATGGTACTGTTTCAAGTTTTGTTCTCCTATTATCTTGATAGGTAATTGCAGAATGTAAAAATGTGTTTCAATTTGTACAGTGTGTATTCATATTTTTGTATTATGACACTTCTTACCTGTCCAGTGAGCTGCCAATAGTGTAAGTAAGGAGGGGCTGGCCAAAGTAATACACATTATTTATGCATTCAGCTCTCAATGAAGTAGAGAGGGCTACCTGTCCAAAACATCTCCCCCCCTAAAAATTTTTACAATGGGCCATCAGAGGGGGTGAGGAATCTGATAAGTGGATCTTATACTTTTGACTTTAAATACTCATGTCAAGAAATGTTCTACTTATGTTGGCCAAGAATGTTTGTGTATAATCTGCTTGCAATGTTATGTGCAAAAGTACTAATTTTTTTTTCTTGTTTGACTCCACAGTTTCTGTCAAACCCACAGGAGTGGCAGACTGTGGCCACCCAGTTTGCCCAGCAGTGGGACTTCCCCAACTGCGGTGGGGCAATAGATGGGAAGCATGTCCGCATCATCACACCCCCCAACTCAGGGTCATACTATTATAATTATAAGGAGTATAATAGTATAGTGTTGTTGGCGGTGGTGTCGGCGACATATGAGTTTCTGTATGTGGACGTGGGGAAAAATGGCCGGATGCCGGATGGTGGAGTCATCGCCCAGATGGAGTTTTACAGACGGCTCCGGAACGGCAGCTTGGGCTTGCCACCTCCGGAAGACAATGTGGCGGGACTCCCATTCATCTTTGTCACAAATGAAGCTTTTGCGCTGGGGGACCATCTTCTGCAGCCATTCCTGATGCGGATGCGTTTAAATTCAAGATGGTGCTGCTATAAGACCTACAAACAGTACAAAATATTTTACAGCGCACACATACAAGAATGACATTTCCTGCAGGGCTAGTTAAAAACACCTGAACATATTCAAAAAATACAGGGGTTTGGTCACACTATATGGTCATATAGTGCTAAGCCCACTTACTGCGACAAAGTACCCCGAGCACCATCTTGAATTTAAACGCATTGTATGGTGTGCCCCCCAAATATGTTCTTGTATATTGTAATAGGCCCTGTCCAGGTTTTTTGGGCTGGAGCACCCCTACCCCTCCTCATTACCTCCTATTTAGTGGCCACCAGTGTTTAGGATGTATACCTTCAGTTCTCCCACATAGAGGAGTTCAGCTCCCATGGTTGAGACAAAGGATCTTCCATTCTATTACTAGTGTAGGACCCACTAATTCGGGGTACTTTGTCGCAGTAAGTGGGCTTAGCACTATATGACCATATAGTGTGACCAAACCCCTGTATTTTTTGAATATGTTCAGGTGTTTTTAACTAGCCCTGCAGGAAATGTCATTCTTGTATGTGTGCGCTGTAAAATATTTTGTATTATTCCTGATGCGGACCCTCACCCCGGACCAGAGGATTTTTAATTACAGAATTAATTAATTAATTCTGGCCAAAGCCAGAAGAGTGGTTGAAAATGCCTTTGGAATAATGGCCAGCCGGTTTTGCCTTTTTCTCACAGCTATCAACATGGCAGAATATAAAATCAATCACATTGTTCTTTCATGCTGCATATTACATAACTTTTTGCGAAAACATGCATCAAACTATGTGGCCTCAGTTGGGACTGAGGCCAGCTTGCCGGATGCAACAACTCTGATGGCTCGTGAACCTTGCCGGCCTGGCTTGTGCCTGCAAAGTTCGGCAAAATTATCTTGAGTACTTTGCGGGTAGGGGGGCCATTGATATGCCAGAGAATATATAAACATGTTTAAAATATATATATTTTTTTTAGAAACTGAACTCATATTTCATTTGATTTACTGCTTGTGTTTCTTATCTGTCTCCTAGGTTCTCCAATGGCCTTTGATTTTTGGCCATTTTCTTCAATAGTGCAAACGTAACTTATTTGATACATGAGGTGACAATCTCTTCTTCAGCTAACTATTATGTTATGTGTCTGCTACACACACACATTGTTTTTGTTGTTAATGTATGTAATGCATTAATGCTAAAAATAATCATCCTTTTCAGTTCCATGAATAATTTGCTTTGAATCTCTAAAATGGCCTGATTGGGTCAAATTTTAGAGCACTGTGGGGGTTATTTACTAAAGGCAAATCCACTTTGCACTACAAGTGCACTGCAAGTGCATTTGACAATGCACTGAAACTGCACTGAAAGTGCACTTGTAGTGCAAAGTGAATTTGCCTTTAGTAACTACCCCCATTGTCACTGTAATTACACCAACTTACTCCAAAAACTGGTATTGAGCATTGAAAGAAGAAGCCACACATTGTTGAGTATAAATCATTTTACTCCAAGCACATTCACATGTGCGTTATAAAAGGGTTTTTTAACAACCAACATCTTTGGTGTATAACATTTATGTTTGACAGTAGATATAGCCTTTTTTTGGCTAAACAGCCATGTTTACAACCATAACAAATACAACAGTTCAACTTTGATAAAGTGAAGGCCATATGAGACATTAGTATGTCAAAACTGTGTTGATCTTGCCTTCATCAGATGGGGTGATGTCACCCCTATAAAAGCCAAATTTTGAATATGCACACAAATTGGGAGTCAATTTGCCTAATGTCAACATGTGCTAGCTCCCAACATGGGGGATCAATGGACGTGTTTGGGGGTGCAACCCACAAAACTCGTACATTGATATCCTGTGATGGCAGATAGAATGTTGACACACTGTGTGCATCTTCAAAATTTGGCTTTCGAATTACTTTAAAAATGTACCAAAATTAAAAAAAAAGAGCAACTTTTAAATTTTTGGTGGTTTTAGATTTTGGCTAAAACATCAGTGATGTTGGTCATTTTTTTTGTACATCAGTGAACTTTTGCTTGACCATCTCTAAATCCCGATTGCACACCATGATCTCACCAATGAGGATCTGTGCACTTGCACTGTTGAAATGAGTTTCTACTTCCACAACATCCACATCACCTAAAAATAAAATACACACCATGTATTATAAATATGCAGGCATACATCTATTACCTGAAGCTGTGGTCTCAGACACTGACCTGTTGTGGTCACTATTTCGCCCACTGAACCTCTCCCTCCACATTTTCTTCATGGTGTGTGGGGATTTCCCTTTCTTCATGAGTAGTGGGGTCCCTGGTGTCCTCAGATGTCCCGATTCTTTTCTCCCCCATGTGAATAAAAAAAAAGGTATACTTAGCACACAGATATTTGAGGCAAGAAATAGGAATATGAAACATTGCTTGGAAGTGTCGTACAATTGTCTGTTTTGGCAGAGTTCCAAGCTGAAAACATGTTTTTTCCCTTTCTAAAGCTGGAATACTTACCTTTTTTTGTTAAAGTTTCACACATGGAGAGACCCCTAGTATCCACTGGAGCACCTGTGTTGGACACCCCAAAAAGGTGTGTTCTGGTGTCCCACACTAGTGCTCCTGCGTCCAGATGTGTAAACAGCTGCTGAGTGTCCTCTCCTTACACTAAATCAAGTTTGCATTTCATTCTAGTTACAAATCCATCTAGACAACAATGTACTAAACTTCTTTTAATACAAATAGGCATGAACAAATGTAGTTAACCTACATCTGCCAAAAACATTGTATTAGTGGGCGAACGAACGATGTTTACTACGAACGATTACTGTGCCCACAAATCTGAAACTTGCCATTTTAAAATGTACAACAGTAAAGAAAAGCACATGGAGCAGCACTAAAGTAATAATAATAATAGGAACACACGACAAATACCGTATTTATCGGCGTATAACACGCGCCGGCGTATAACACGCACCCAAGTTAAGGAGGGAATTTTAAGGAAAAAAACTTTTAGGAGGGAAGTTTAAGGAAGAAAAACTTACATTAAAATGCCCATCAATGCAGCGTTATCGGTGTCCATCTGCAGCCTTGTCAGTGTCAGTGCAGCCTTGCCCCAGTGTCCATTGCAGCCTTGTCAGTGCAGGCTTGTCAGTGCAGCTTTGCCCCAGTGCAGAATTGTCAGTGCAGCCTTGCCCCAGTGTCCATTGCAGCCTTGTCAGTGCAGCTTTGCCCCAGTGCAGCCTTGTCAGTGCAGCCTTGTCAGTGCAGCCTTGTCAGTGCAGCCATGTCAGTGCAGCCTTGTCAGTGCAGCCTTGTCAGTGCAGCTTTTCTCCAGTGCAGCCTTGTCAGTGCAGCTTTTCTCCAGTGCAGCCTTGCCCCAGTGCAGCTTTGCCCCCATGCAGCCTTGCCCCAGTGCAGCCTTGCCCCAGTGCAGCTTTGCCCCCATGCAGCCTTGCCCCAGTGCAGTCTTGCCCCCCCGGCTATGTGTAGCTCCGCTCCGCCGAGTCCCTGCAGTCTCGGCGCCGTATTTGAATTTCCACACGGCTGTGTATGTTGGCGGCGATCGCGGCAATTGCCGCGATCGCTCCGATCACACACAATTGGGGGGGGATCGGCCTATAACACGCACCCACGATTTTCCCCTGATTTTCAGGGGAAAAAAGTGCGTGTTATATGCCGATAAATACGGTACTTACTTTTTTGCAGCACTTTTTTGGTCCTTCTGTACTGATCGTGCTCCCTCAATTTCAGGTCTGACCAACGTTTCCTCAACTGCTCCTTGGATCGTCGTACCCCAAAATTCCTGTGCAGACTTCTCACAAGTTTAGTCATGATCTTGGCCTTTCTCCCATTTGGGTTTCTGTATGGTCCATACTTCCCATCATAGTCGACCCTCTTCAAGATGTCCATCATCTCCAATATCTCTACAAAGGACATATTTGAGGCCTTATATCTCCTCCTGGATCGGGAACTGCGTTTCGTCATTGCTGCTCTCTGCAAGCACCTTCTCTGTCTCTATGTGCTCTCCCACTGCACCAAAAGAGAAGGGGCGGGGAATACACTAGAAAGAAGGTCAGGGGTGGAGTTTCATGTATGCGCAGTGTAAATAAAGCATAACACGCGTGCGTCGTACGTACGATCTGTGAGCAAAGGACAGAACAGCGTAAGCGCCGATCATGCAAGCGAAGGTACAATTTTAACTTGGGGCATCAGTGGTTAGTGGCCTATACTGCTTATAGATTGAGGCCTTTATTGGGACAAGATTAGAAGAATTTAGCCTGACATTAGAGTTTGTCTTGTGTTGTGTCTTGCAGAGAATATGGATAAATTTACCAATCCAGATTTCTTGACAAACTTTATTCATAAATACAGAGAGCTGCCCTGTCTGTGGCAAGTAAAAAAACAATATTATTCCAACATTATTATTATTATTATTATTCCAACTAAAGAGGAATGCAGTGCTGGAGCAACTGTTGGAATTGGTGAAGCCAGTGACTCCCACGGAAGACAGCAACCTATTTGAAGGCCAGAATTAGTGTCCTGAGGAGCACATATAATATGGAGCGCAAAAAGGTCCAGGATTCCATGAGATCAGGAGCAGTAGCAGATGATATTTATGTCCCCAGGCTGTGGTACTACGACAGACTGCGTTTTTTGTCAGACCAGAGTGAACCCAGGCCATCACTATCTACTCTTCCTCCTACACTTCCTTCCACACTTCCTTCCACATCAGATGACACTTCCAACGTGCAACCTGGGCTTTCCACCCAGGAAGATGTGGAGGAGCCCAGCTTGAGCCAGGTATAGCATTGTTCAACATATTTCTTGTCAAAAAATTAATGATGTTAACTAGATGTTATTATTGATCACTAATTTCTGATTTAACAAAGTGGTTTATATATCAATAGACAATAGTAGCCAAAAATGTTTGGGACAAGAATGAAAAATGTTCTTTTCTATTTGTTAACATTCAATTTGCAACAGTCATGAGCTCAAAATTGTGTGTGATTGATGAGAAAAAAAATAAAACTATGTCCCATTTTCATACACAGGAAAGTCTCGGCCAGGAGGAGGCTGTGGAAAGTGGCAGCCAGGAGGTGGCCGTGACCAGTAGCCTGACCGAATCCCAGGTTCCTCCCCTCCGCCTTCCAACAAAAAGGATCAGGAAGGCGAAGAACGTGGAGGAGTCAGTGACTACTTTGATTCGGCAGGCTACTGCGGTCCTCACAACCACCCCTAGTGTCCACGAGTCCTTTGGCTGTATGACGGCCAGTAAAATGCAAGGAATGGAGGAGGGCCAATGCCTCATCTGTGAGGAGGTCATACCTCAGGCCCTAAATAAGAGGGTGAGGGGCCAACTCACCAATAAAAGCCACGTCTGTGAGTTGGACCATATTACTCCACCACCTTTAGCAACACCTCCAACACCACAGCCACACAACCCACCACAGCAGCCTGGAAAGAAGCATGGAAGGAAGTCTTGAGAGTGATGGCCTGGGTTTGGTGTGGTCTGGCAAAAAACGCAGGTTGTTGTAAGACCACAGCCTGGGGACATATATGCCATCTGCTGCTGTTCCTGATCTCTCAGAGTCCTGGACCGTATTGTGCTCCCTATTAAATGGACTCCTCAGGTTACCAATTTTGCCTGTCAAATAATCGATGTCTGCTCTGGGGTACAAAGGCTTCACCAATTCCAACTGTTTCTCCAGCGTTGCCTTCCTCTTTATTTTGGTATGACACCTAATAAATTTTTAATTTTTGTTTTGACAAAATTGTTTGTGAGTAGGCAGGTACATTTCAAAAATACAATGTCAAATTAACAAGGGACACCAACACCAACCAACCTCTTTGAGGTTAAAAAATACAAGATAATAATGATGTTGTGGTAACTTGACACACAAAACGACAAAAACTATTTTATGGAGATCACTATAAAAAAAAAAAAAAATTCTGGAGATCAGCAGAAAAAAAAGGAGATCACTAGAAAAAAAAATATTATTCTGGAGATCTTGATAAAAAAAAAGGAGATCGCTAGAAAAAATGTAAAAAATGATTATTCTGGAGACCTTGAGAAAAAAAACAAACAAAAACAAAGATTATTCAGGAGATCACGAGAAAGAATAAAAAATCCATTTGTCTGAACTCTGTGAATATCAGCAGCAAAGCAACTTCATTATTCTAGCATTATAAAAAAGAAGAGAATGCGCTGCATTGAAAGATTTAAAAAATGTGCAGCGTGATGAATGTGCTATCTCCATTATGAACGCTAGTTTTACAAAACCGAGCGCTTCCGTCTCGTACTTGATTCCTAGCATGCGTGGAATTTTGTGCGTCTGACTTGTGTACACACACTCTAAATTTCCGACAACAGGTTTCGTTGTCGGAAAATTTGAGAACCTGCTCTCAAACATTTGTGTGCGGAAATTCCGACAGCAAATGTTCGATGGAGCATACACACAGTCGGAATTTCCAACAACAAGCTCACATCGAACATTTCCCGTCGGAAATTCCGATCGTGTGTACGCGGAAATAATCATAGAAAATAAATATAAAGCATTTAACTTGATTTTAATGTAGGTTTTATTTAACCACCTCAATACCAGACATTTTCAACCCCTTCCTGCCCGGGCCATTTTTACGTTTACAGCACTGTCACACTTTGACAATTACTCAGTCATGCAACACTCTACCCAAATGAAAATTGCATAAATTTTTGAGACATATAGAGCTTTCTTTTGGTGGTATTTAAAGTGTTTGTAAAGGTTCCATTTTTTTTAAAAATAAAAAACATGTTATAATTACCTGATCTGTGCAATGCTTTTGCACAGAGCAGCTCAAATTCTCTTCTTCTCGGGTCACCCGTCAGCGATCATGGTCCCTCCCCCTGCTTAGTGCCCACATAGCAAGCTGCTTGCTTCAGGGGCACTCGTGTATGCTCGCTCCCTAGCTGCCTCTGTGTCTATGAGATTGACAGCATCTCAGGCTGTATCTCAGCCAATGAGGAGGGGGAGACCTGGGAGAGCTTCTGCTCTCGTGCACATTGCTGGATCGGGATCAGGCTCAGGTGAGTATAAGAGGGGCTGAGGGGGAGCTGCACACTGAAGTTTTTTTACCTTGCTGGATAGAATCCATCAAGGCAAAAAACATTCAGCCTTTACAACCACTTTAATCACCAGTGTTGTTTTTTAATGTTTTGCTCCTTAAATGAAAAAATGGTTTTCTTTGTTTCTGCTATAAAATAAATAATCTTTCTTGATAAATGTTTATAGTGGTCCTCTGCGCTACTATAAGTGAACTCAATAAAAATAAAAATACTAAAGTGGAAATGCAGCAAAACCTAATAATGTTCACAACCACACCAATAAAAATCAATCAAAATTACAGTGATCTTGCGCATAACCTAGCAATCTATCCATAAGTAGAAGTAATCCAGTCGTTCAAGATAGTGTAGATGAAATTATGAAATTTCAAAACTTGACAATGTATCCAGTGAAAGAAACCGCTGACACCACACCAATGTGCTCACAGAACTCTCATCTCATGGGCATAGGTTAAATGCCTTTATAAATCCAATGGGAACAATGAGTTGCACTTCCAGGATCCAGGAACGGCAGCAAGATATTATAGATCAAATCTTTCTTGATAAATTTAGGCCAACGCGCATTCTGTTACATTTCTTTAGTGAAAAGTAGCCCAAATCAATGTATATTATTTAGTCTGTGTGAAAGTTATAAGGGTTAGACTGTGTACTTTGTAAAGTGCAGTTGCACTCTGCAAGAGCAGTTGCTCCAGAGCTTAGTAAATGCTCTGTTTACTTCCATCATCCAATCATGTGTAAGTAAAAATGCATTTTTTTTAGTTTTCCTTGCACATTGGGTATTCTTTGCAAAGTGAAGCTTTACCTCATTTACTAAGGTTTGGAGCAACTGCACTTGCAGAGTGCACAGTCTATTTGCCTTTAGTAAATCAACCCCATAGAGTCTACAAACTATGGTATATATATATATATATATATATATATATATATATATATATATATATATATATATATATATATATATATATATTTGAAAATTGATCAATCCTGATGTACTGATGTCCTATCTCATTTCTTGAGGCCCTTAAAATGCCAGAATAGTACACATATCCCACAAATCCCCCTTTTTAGAAAGTAGATAGTCCAAGGTACTTAAGATGCACCATGAGTTGTTTTAAGTTGTGATTTTTTTTTTTACTTTTTTTTGGGAAACTTAAACAATTAAGTACATTTTTTCCCCACAAAAGTTGTAATTTTAAGTTGTCTCACACACATCATAGGAATACCTATAAATACACCCCAAAACATGTTTTGCGTTGCCTTCCTGGGTATGGGGATACCACATGTGTGAGACTTTTTCACAGCCTAGATGCAGAGAGGGGCCCAAAAGGAGCACATCTGGCCTTTCACGGAACATAAATTACCTATCACAATTTTGGAGGCCCCGGAGCACCAGGACAGTGGAAATACCCACAAAATGACAATTTTACACAAAGTTGTCAATTAATAAGATATTTCTAGCACACATCATAGGGATATTTAGAATTGCATTCAAAAACACATTTTGCTACTCCTTCTGAGTAAGGAGATACCACATATGTGAGACTTTTCACAGCCTAGCCACACACAGGGGCCCCAAATCCAAGCAGCACCTTCAGGCTTTTTAAGGGCCTTAATTTATGCATTTAATTTTCTAACTAATTATCACATTTTTTGAAGCCCTGGAGCACTGGGACAGTAAAAGTAAAAACCACCCAAAAAATGACCACATTTTGGAGGGTAAATACCCCAAGGTATTTTCTAAGAGGCATTGGGAGTCTTTTGAAGACTCAATTTTTTGTCAGTAGCTTTTGGAAAATGCATAATGAAAATAAAAATTATTTTTTTTTACACAGACTTGTCAATTTAATAAGATATTTCTCACATACAACATGGGTATATTTAGAATTACAACCCAAAACACATTCTGCTACTCCTTCTGAGTATGGCTGCTGTACCATGTGATTACTGTGATCAATCACAGAGGTCACAATAGTAAACAATGCTGTCATGAATTGTGGTGTTAACTTCTGATCATGTAATTCCTGTGATTGGTCACAGCGATCATATGTTACATGGGCCAATCACAGCCACCTGGTACCAATCACTGTAATCAGATCAGCCGCTGCACTCCCAAGGTGGCGCGTGCGAGGAACTTGATCAGGAAGACATCATATAATGTCCTCTCAGAATAAGAGAGATCCCTGGGGGTGGGAATATTTAAAAAAATATGTTTTTTTTCCTTTTTATCCCTTAAAACATGTAACAATAGTTAATCAGGTTTTTCCTTACTGGAGTATTGTCTCTTTGTAAAGCTGGCCAGAGCACTTAGACATGCAGGCATGATTCAAACTAGGAACGAATGGTCTTCAGAGTCCTGCCAAACATTCCATGAATTTGGATTGGGTGTCTAACTTGTCCAGTCAAATGCTGCTACTGACAATGGCCTGACAGTGGTGTATGTGGCACCCATAAACATGACATTTTCACTTGATCTGGCTAAAAACAGTAATAGATTATTAATTGTAAAAAGTATTTTTGTTTAAAACAAGAGCGGTATAATACAATTCATTGTAACTTGGACTAGTTAATTATAAACTCAGTAGTTAGTTTTAGAGAACCTATTATTTTTTATTATGTTTTATTGATTTTTTTCTAAAAGTCACAGTTCCAACAAATGTTATGATGCTGCAATAGTTGGGTGCTAGTTTTCTCTATATGTTTAAGTGGTTTAAAAAAAAAATCTCCTTCATGTTCCAACTAAAATTATTGATCTGTGAAACACACTACACTCCAGGGAAGCAATTCACTTGACATTAAATATCAAATGATGAGATGAATAGCGATCATGGCATTTTGTAATTAAGTATCTTACAAACCATTTAAATGATTGAGTGTCAAAAGGGCAAAGAACATTGTATAAGCATCTTCAATTCTATAGCATAAGCTGCACTTATAAGAAATTAAAAGGTGTAATTATGAAAAGGGTAGCTTTTAAAGCCAGTGATTAGATCCATATATTGGAAATTTGAAGTCAACAATAATAGAAAGAAATTGTATAGCTGAAATAATATCTAAAAACGGTTAGACTGGTTAGGTGCTAAACATTGTTTCTAAGTATAAGCATAATACTTGTTTTCTGATTGTTTTTACATACAGTATGCTAATAAAAGTGTACTGGTTCCAGAATAGGCAAGTTTGTGGAGCAGAGTTAATTGTTAAAGCTGATGTGCAGGCATTGGGGGGCAGTGGAAGGTGGAGAAAGGAGCTGTGAGTGTGGGGGGTTTATTCAGATTCCTAGGGAGAGATGCACTGTAAGCAGAATACCGAAAATGACTAGAAGGGATGTATTGTGAGCAGGAAGTTAAGTTGCAGAGGAAAGTTGTGAGGTAGACAGGGTTGGATGCACAGTGAATGATGGATAATGTTGTTGGAAGGGATGTGCTGTGACCTGGAGTGAGATGGGAAGTTGGGGGGAGGAATGCAGTGAAGGTGGGGGGTGAAGTTGGGTGGCCTAGAAGGGATGCACTGTGATAAGGATTTGGTTGGCTAGTGAAAGATGTGCTGCAGTTGGGAGGTGAGTAGGGAGTGAATAGAGAGTTAAAATGAATTGGAAAAGAGGATGCTCTTCTGGCAGAGGAAGGATGAGGGGTGGTGGGCTGGCTGAGGAGGGAATGTACTATGGTTGGTGGGGAGGTGAGGTGGCATGTGGACGGCATTGACCTAGGGGAAAGTAGCTAGGTGACAGTGTGAGGAGGGGTGTTTCTGGTTTTGTTTCCACTTTTGAAATGAAAACATAGACAGTGCTACATATTTCTGTGTTTCTGTTTTTGGCAGATTCTTTTTAATAGTGAAAAACATTGATTTACATATACACATATGTATATTTTATTTGTTGTTGTTATAATTAAAAATCTGCCTTCTCTTTAATAAATGAGCTACCTTAAAAAAATCCACACCACTGGCAATATATTATATTTGATTTCCCAATCTGATTTTCCAGGTGTTCATCTGAGCATTAACCAGAATTTTTCTCCTTAAATCTTTTCAAAAAAATACAAGTTTGTAAAAAACTGCATAGCCCCTGTTTTATAAATTATACATTGCTAGCACAGCTCCACCCCAGGACAGAGCCTTTGACGTAAGATGCAATCTTGGAGTAGGGTGGAAGGTAAAGCTGCAGAATACTGCCACACACAGCAGACTCTAGTTTTAAAGGGGACAGTAATAAGGATATGTACATGTTGAATGTTATACATCTCCATGCTGAAGCCTTTAGCTATATCTCCTCCTGTGGTGGCCTAAGGAACAGTGAATGCTTTATATCTGCAGTGCAGCAGTCTTTGCACACATAATTATGTGAGTGCATTTTTATCTTTGTTTCTGAATACATTTGTGGTTTAATACAGAAAGCACTATGATGGTTTAAAATATCTTTATTTCTGAACGCTACCTCTGGAATTTTGGAATTGCATATATTGTCCAATGGAACCGTGAGGGGATCCCAGCTGCATTTTACATTAAGGCATATTTTCTCTTAAAAGGATAGGTGCAATTTGACCTAATTGATTTAGGTCGAAGCATAAGGGGAGCTGCTGGTGGTGTTGGTGGCGTGTGCATCAAGAGGTGTTTAATTCTCACGGAAGATAAATGTGGAACACAGATTTGAAGGTTTCTAATTTTATGTTAACAAGCATGGGATACTTTATTTTAACTTTTTTATTTTAACCACTTCCTTACCAGGCCAATTCTGACATTTCTCTCCTACATGTAAAAATCATCATTTTTTTGCTAGAAAATTACATAGAACCCCCAAACATTATATATGTTTTTTTAGCAAAGACCCTAGAGAATACAATGGCGGTTGTTGCAACTTTTTATCTCACACGGTATTTGCGCAGGAATTTTTTGAACGCGTTTTTTGGGGAAAAAAACAGTAAAATTAGCCCAATGTTTTTGCATATTGTGAAAGATGAAGTTACGCCGAGTAAATAGATACCTAACATGTCACGCTTCAAAATTGCACACGCTCGTAGAATGGTGCCAATGTTCGGTACTTAAAAATCCCCATAGGCGACGCTTGAAATTTTTTTACTGGTTACATGTTTTGAGTTACAGAGGAGGTCTAGTGACAAAATGATTGCTCTCGCTCCAACGTTCGCGGCGATACCTCACATGTATGGTTTGAACACCGTTTTCATATGTGGGCGGGACTTACGTATGCGTTCGCTTCTGCGTGCGAGCACACGGGGACAGCGGCGCTTTAAAATTTTTATTTTTTATTGATAATTATATTTTGTTTTTTTTATTTTGACACTTTTTTGAAAAAAAAAACATTTTTTGATCACTTTTATTCCTATTACAAGGAATGTAAACATCCCTTGTAATAGGAATATAACATGACAGGTCCTCTTAATAGTGAGATATGGGGTCAATAAGACCCCATATCTCACCACTAGGCTGGGAACCCTGAAATAAAAAAAATAAATAAAACGATCACCACTTCCCAGCCGAAGCGGCACCGGTTTTTTTGAATGGAGAGGCGTGGCGTGACGTCATAACATCGCACCCGGCCTCCGATGATCATAGAGACTCCGGCGACCATCTGGTCCGCAGGAAATCTCTATGATCTACATCCGGCGTCGGCGGATCCACTCTCCGCCTCACCGATCGTCACGGTGAGTCGGAGCAAGCACTGGAGGGCAGCAGGAGGGGGGACATCCCCTCTCGCCTCTCATAGGAACAATCAAGCGGCGGAACGGCCGCTATGATCATTCCTATGGTGTAGAGATTTGCCGTCTGAAACCGGCAATATCTGAATGATGTCTATAACTACAGGCATCATTCAGATATACCCGCCCAAAGCCCAGGACGTCATATGACGTGGGCGGGCGGGAAGTGGTTAAATAAGCTTGGTTTCCAGGGGCTACAAGCAATGTATATTCCAGGCATGGACAGCTGGCAGACAAAATTTCCCAGCCAGCAGTGCCTGGACCCAGGGGAATCATCCCTACACTTGGAGGTACTCCAGAACCTGTGTCATATGTGGACCTCTTGACTCCCAGGTTCAATAATAAACTGAACAGGTTTGTCAACAAGTACAGAGATCCTCTAGCAAAAAGAAAAATGATACTCTGAAGGCTCTGTAGCATTGAGACAGCCAGAATTATGCCTCTCCTCCCCTGAAACCTCTACAGATCATCATTGCTCCAGGCTGGCCCAGCTCTCCAGCCTGAGTAAACTCCTAATAGATTTTTCCTACCCCATGTACCCCTTCCCCTGGTCTCTCTGTCAAAATCGATGGCACAACAACTTTAAGCCCATTCCCACATGCTAAGGTCCTAGGTGTAGTCCTGGACTCTAAACTCTCCTTTAAGCCCCACGTTCAATCACTGTCCAAATCTTGCTGCCTCAACCTCCACAACATATCCTAATTATGCCCCTTTCTAACCAATGACACAACAAAGCTCTTAATTCACTCACTGGTCATCTCTCGCTTCAACTACTGCAACTCACTTCTTATTGGCTTACCCCTACATAGTCTATCCCGCTTCAATCCATCATGAATGCTGTTGCCAGACTCATCTGTCTGCTACTCCTCTCTGTAAATCCTTCCACTGGCTTCTGCTCATCCAACAAATTAAATTCAAAATACTAACAACAACTTACAAAGCCATCCACAACTCAGCCCCCAGCTACATCACTAGCCTTGTCTCAAAATACCAACCTAATTGTTCTCTTCATTCCTCTTAAGACCTCCTGCTCACTAGCTCCCTCATCACCTCCTCTCATGCTCGCCTCCAGGACTTTTCCAGAGTCTTTCCCATTCTATGGAACTTCTTACCCCAATCTGTCCGATTATCTCCTACTCTATTAGCTTTTAGACGATTCCTGAAAACCCTCTTCTTCAGAGAAGCCTATCCTACCCACACCTAACAACTGTATTTTAATTTTCTCCATCAGCTCCTCCACCCCAACAGTTATTACCTTTTGTTTCACTTGACCCTCCCTTCTAGATTGGAAGCTCTAACAAGCTGGGCCCTCTGATTCCTCCTGTATTGAATTGTATTGTAACTGTACTGTTTGCCCTCATATTGTAAAGCACTGTGCAAACTGTTGGCACTATATAAAGCCTGTATTATAGTAATAATAATAATAATAATAATAATAATAATAGATTCCCCATGGACTTTTTCAGAGTGTCAAGATCCCTTGTGCAAAGGATCAGTTTACAACCCTGCTTCTTGGTCCCTTGCTTTAACAGGATGAATGGTGAAGCCTAGGTTTTTAAGAACAGGGGCATCTCTGAATCATTGATCTGCATGATACTTAAAGACAGGAAGTCTAATCATCTCATATACAGTAGAAACCATATTGCACTTGGTGGGGAGGAAATAAGATTTCATCACAGGAAGTTCTCTTTGGGACTAATCCTGGCCTTTTAGCAAATGGCCCAGAACAGCAATTAGCCCTTAACGGCATCAAGGGTCAGTATTGAGGCCTAGAGCTTTCTCCCCTCTTGAGGTACTCTGAACCTTTCACCTCACCTTTCAATAGTGTTCTTCTGTCCCCCTGTCTGTCTCCAGTTCACTAGAAAGAGATGTGCCTCAATTGTGTTATTTCAGGCAGTGCAAGTTTACCTCACAACCACTATATTCATTAGAAAAACTGATTCTCTTTTTTGTCATTCCTGCTCATCCCCAAAAAGTGAATCCTGCTCATTACACCATTTTTTTTTGGCTAAGACAGACTTTCATCCAAGCTGATGGTCACAAAAATCAGGTACCACACTTTTCCTGTCACTATTTGGACTTTCTGGCATCAAGCAAATAGTTTGAACCCCCTAGGGTGTGCTGTGACTCAAACATGGGTGTAACATGTAACACATTCCAAAAGGTGATCATATCCTTTAACCATAGACAGGGTAATTTAAATAGGGGGGACATCTAGACTTGGCAGTAAATAATATAATTCCAAATCTATTTTTTAACAAACTTGTGAATTGGGGGGGGTAGTGAAAGGAAATCTGATGGTATGCTACTAAATTGACTTGAGACATTTTTCCCTACCTACAGGAGGTAGATGAGACATCGGTCAGGGAAATAACATGTGGCTGGTTTATTTCACTAATTGACAATCTTTCAACTGACTTTATACTCCTGCAGAACCAAAATGTAAGCTGTTCAATGCAAACATAATGTTTTTAATATCCCCATAACAGAATGTGTTAGGAATCTGTTAAAACACTTGCAAAAAATCTGTAGGTGTTGGTGTAAATTTCTAAAAGTTTACTATTTTTATCATCAAAATTACCAATCTAAGGCCTCATGTACACTGCTGCTGGTAAATGGACGTTTAGGAGCAGCTGGGCATTTTTTTCAGCTGCCCATGAACTCTCCTCTATGTTATTTTATCAGTACATGTACACAAGGTCATTTATAGTCGTTTATAGGCAGTTGAGTTTAGAAGCATTTTTTGGAATGCAAAAAAATGGGTTCAGGATGGTCGTTCAGAGGCATTTGAGATGCCAAATGCTTGTAACTGCTTGTAAACTCATGTAAAAGCTGTAACCTGAGTTTAGGCATGTTTTCATTAATGAGCATTCCTAAAGAGGAACATGTCAGATATGGTAGAAACACAATTTTCACCACATGCTGTTGCCTGCAAGGGGGGGTGAGACAGACAGACAAAGAGAGAGACACAGGCATAGAGAGAGACAGGCAGAGAGAGAGAGACAGGCAGAGAGAGAGAGACAGGCAGAGAGAGAGACACAGGCAGAGAGAGACAGGCAGAGAGAAATAGACAGGCAGAGAGAGAGTGAGACAGGCACAGCCACAGCGAGAGAGATAGAGACAGGCAGAGAGAGAGAGAAAGGCAGCCAAAGAGAGAGAGAGGCAGAGAGAAAGAGACAGGCAGAGAGAGAGAGAGAGAGAGAGGGGCACATAGAGAGACAGAGAGAGAGACAGGCAGACAGAGAGACAGGCAGAGAGAGAGAGGGGGGAGAGACAGGCAGAGAGAGAGGGGGGCCGAGAGAGAGGCAGAGAGTGAGAGAGGCAGAGAGAGAGAGACGGGCAGAGAGAGAGAGAGAGAGACACAGGCACAGAGAGAGAGAGAGGCAGAGATAGAGAGGCAGAGAGAGAGGGGGGAGAGAGAGAAGGAGGCACAGAGAGAGAGAGGCACAGCGAGAGAGAGGCACAGAGAGAGAGAGCACAGAGAGAGACAGGCAGAGAGAGAGACAGGCACAGAGAGACAGGCAGAGAGACGGGGGGAGAGACAGACAGAGAGAGAGAAAAGGGGCCGAGAGAGAGGCAGAGAGTGGGAGAGAGAGACAGGCTGAGAGAGAGAGAAGTAGAGATAGAGAGGCAGAGAGAGAGGGGGAGAGAGAGAAGAAGGCAGAGAGAGAGAGGCACAGAGAAAGAGAGAGAGAGGGAGGCACAGAGAGAGAGAGAGAGAGAGAGAGCGAGAGAGAGGCACAAAGAGAGAGAGAGAGGCATGGAGAGAGAGAAAGAGAGAGAGAGAGGGGCACAGAGAGAGAGAGAGAGAGGCACAGAGAGAGAGAGAGAGAGAGAGGCACGGAGAGAGAGAAAGAGAGAGAGAGAGGGGCACAGAGAGAGAGAGACAGGCACAGACAGAGAGAGAGAGAGATTGGCAGAGCGCGACAGAGAGAATCCATAGTTAAAGCACACTATTCTCTCTTCTCACAGAATGGCTGTAATAGTTAATAATTTACATGTTTTCCCTGCATTGTGGACATTTGGGAGGGTCTCCTGAGGTTATCTTTAACCGCTAAGCCACCGCCCACCGTCATATGACGGCTGGACGAGGCTTCTATTGTTCTGGGAGGACGTCAGATGACGTCCTCGCCTTCCGAGCCACTAGGGGGCGCGCGCGCGCCGCCGGCGGCGCGCGCGCGTGCCCGCTGCGTCGCTCGGGACCCGGTGCGCGTGCCCGGCGGCCGCGATGTCCGCCGGGCACCCGCGATTGCCGGGTAACAGAGCAGGAGCGTGGATCTGTGCATGTAAACACAGATCCACGTCCTGTCAGAGAGGAGAGGAGACCGATGGCGTGTCCCTTGTACATAGGGACAGCGATCGGTCACCTCCCCCAGTCAGTCCCCTCCCCCCACAGTTAGAATCACCTCCTTAGGTAATACATTAACCCCTCGAGCGCCCCCTAGTGTTAACCCCTTCCCTGCCAGTCACATTTACACAGTAATCAATGCAATTTTATAGCATTGATCGCTGTATAAATGTGAATGGTCCCAAAAATGTGTCAAAAGTGTCCGATATGTCCGCCGCAATATCGCAGTCACAATAAAAATTGCAGATCGCCGCCATTACTAGTAAAAAATAAATAAATAATAAAAATGCTATAAATCTATCCCCTATTTTGTAGACGCTATAACTTTTGCGCAAACCAATCAATATACGCTTAGCGCAATTTTTTTTTACCAAAAATATGTAGAAGAATACGTATCGGCCTAAACTGAGGAAAAAATTTGTTAAAAAAAAAAAAAAAATTGGATATTTATTATAGCAAAAAGTAAAAAATATTGTGTTTTTTCAAAATTGTCCCTCTTCTTTTGTTTATAGCGCAATAAATAAAAACCGCAGAGGTGATCAAATACCACCAAAAGAAAGCTCTATTTGTGGGGAAAAAATGATAAAAATTTCATTAGGGTACAGTGTAACATGACCGCGCAATTGTCATTCAAAGTGCGACAGCGCTGAAAACTGAAAAATGGCTTGGGCAGGAAGGGGGTGAAAGTGCCCTGTATTGAGGTGGTTAAAAAAGCTTCTAACCTCAACTGCTGATAACTGCTGCTAAAATCAGCATGTAAAAGCTGTTAGGCCCCTTTCACACTGGCGGCTGTTCTGCCGCTGTTAAAAACATATTTTGTTCTTTTGAAATTCAGAGAATTCTGGCACAGCGTTCACTTGCAGTTGTAAATTGCGATTAGCTGCGTTTACGTGTGTTTACATGCGGCTGCGTTTAGCTGCATTTAACTGCGTTGGAACATTCTTGCCATTTCTGATGTGCTTCCTGTTGTTTTTCTTTCCTTGTTGCTGCTGCTATCTGCAGTAGAAATACTACACTGCGATTACCTGCAGTTATGTGCAGATAGCTGCAGATAGCTGCGCGAAATCGTTCCTGGACGCAGTAAACTTTATTTTTTCTATCGGCACAAAACCACATGTAATGAAACCGTCACTAAATGTAGTGTGTGGATGGGGCCATAGGAAAGCATTGTGTGAGTTTTTAGCTGCGGTAGATAACTTCATCTGTCTGCAGCTAAAAGCACAATTCTATCTGCCCGTGTGAAAGGGGCCTAAAACAGAGGTTTTTCACTGCTGTTTATCAGCTGTCAGTTTCCAGCGTTCAGAAGAGGTTTTCAACTGCCCTGTGTACATGAGGCCTAATACTTTATTTTATTCTGTTATGATTAAATTGTAACTTAGTCACCAAAACACCTGCAGTATCTTAGTCTATTTAGATCTGGTCCCTTTCATTTGTGGTAATGTGGAGTAACAAAATATATGACAGTATCTGATATACAGTTTAATTGTATGATAAAATTTATGCTATAAAAGAGTTCTTATGATCAAAGATGAAAATATAATTAAAGGTGAACCTCAATACAACACAGCAGCATATTTCCTTTGTGACTTCACAAAACATGTTAAAACTCCAATTCCATTGACTTTATGCTTGGAGAAGCCCATTCATTATATAAGTATACTAAAGGCAAATGTCATGCCTATTGTATGAAGAGAGTGAGACATATATAATGGGCCTATTTATAAAAAAAGAATTTATCTGGGAATATAGCGAGAGACATTTTTCTCATTAACTGAATAAATATCACACACAAAGTGTATACCTTTATTCTGTATATGATTAAATTCAATACAGGTGTATTCAAATTCCAAGATTGGTCTTTAACTGTGTAGCTGACTCTAAAATACAACCACTTTAGAAAGTTCATATTAAATGAGATATATTATGCCCAAATTATTTGAATATAAACAATTAATTCATAAAAATGTATTTCAATATTGTTACACACTCAAAGCTTCTATTACTTCTGGCTTACTTCTTATTTTACCACCTTCATTGAGGTACCCTTTATGGACCTTTTACTTAATTTTCACCTGTTCTAGTGTTTGGACAATGGCCTAGACACAGAAATTAGTAGTTCTTCAAATATTCCATTTGTTTTAAGCCAAAAAAAGTTTGTTTCCTATAATAAATGCTCATTTCATTACATACGAATGTGTATGCAATGTTAGTGGATATAACTTATGGTGCTTCAGCTGTTAACAAGATAAGCAAATTAATCTACCAGGATTAGATCAGGGTAAACCATGGTTTGAAGATGTCTTCAAATAATTACCAATCTGTGTGCAAATCTCTCACACACTCTTTTTTTTAAATATTATTTATTTTGTTTTAAAACAAAACCAGTCCACTACTCTGGACATCAGGGCATTCTCAAAGCAATTACATAGGAATCTCTCTGAATCCCCCCCCAAAAAAATGTTTAAAACACAGGTCACTAAAGTATGGGCGAACAGGGTCATCTGCATATGTGGTGTCACTGAAAGAATAAGGAGGGAACAGTACAGGGCAAGCAGGAGGGAACAGTACAATACATGGAGCATGGGGACAGGAGGGCAGAGTACAGGAGGGCAGAGTACAAGGGGGGGGGGGGCACAGTACAGGAGGGCAGAGTACAGGGGGGAGGGGCAGAGTACGGGGGGGTACAGAGCTCTGTGACCAGGAAAGGGCATAGTATCCAGTCTAGGAGTAAAGAGTCAGGCTTACCATGACCACCTGAAGTGAAAAGCCATCCGGGACTCCTGTGTGCAGCCCCATGTGATCTGACTGCTTTATGTTTCCCAGTGGAGGGGGAGAGATAGCACACACCCTGCATATTCAGATCTGTCTCTATGTGTGCACTGCACTTTGAGCTGCATGCGGCAGTGGGAAAATGCCAGGCTCCCGAGATGTTTACACAGAGGGTCTGCCCCCAAGTGTCATTAGACGGCACTTTAAGCATGCCCCATTCCAAGCTGGCTGGCTGTTAAACTGTGCATGTACAGTTTGAATTTGCCTGTGCCCAACGGAGCTGTCCTTATTACTGACAGGCAACTTCAGGGGCTCCCCATTCACCTCGGGCCCCTGCCCGTGCAATAAGATGGCCTTGCCTGCTCAGTGTCTCCACCCCCTAACATTCTCCGGGTGTCTGCCTCTCTTCAGTGACAGTCTTCTGCGAGTTCCGCTCACTTCTCTCCCAGCTCCTCATGCCCTTACCAGCGAAGCCGCCCCCGGCTCAGTTCTCGGGGTACAGCCGGCAGCTCAGAGTGCTGAGGCGCAGGGAGGGGGTGAAGCCTCCGCACAGTACCTCTTCTTCCTTCTACACCAAGACCTGCGCTACGCCCCTTCCCCCCATGCCCAGACATGTATCTGCTGGACCCTGCACCTCCCCAGATGCAGCAGGGGACCCCCCCCAGAGGAAGACTGTATACCAGATCTCCCTGACCCTAGTGAAGAAGCAGCTGGTGTTGGGGGAGAGACAGCTGGCGCAATGTCCGGAAGAGGAGGAGGAGGAAAGAAGACCGACACCTACCTCCAGCAACCTGGACTACGGAAAAGCTCCCAGCACTGATAAGCTCCCGGCGCCCCCTCCTCCCGGTGGAGATTAGGTAAACCAGTGGTCATGGCTGCGCCCTAGGCAGCAGTGTGCCCTGCAGCCATACATGGGTCAAAGTTCAGCAGGGAGTGGACGAATTTCAATCCAAGAATGGGCAGTCTGGTTGTACAGAAGTCGATTTATTGATCGACTTCTGTACAACCAGCCTGTTGGATTTTCCCTGCTTGATCAGCATCACAGGTTATAGCCAGCAGCACTGATCAGTATATTATTGTGGAAGGGTAGTCACCGCACTGTCGGAATATAATAGTTCAGCAAGCAAAGTTCCCTGATCCATGAATGGTTGGGGAAATCAAGTCACTTCTTTTTTTTTCCGTTCAACCCGCTGGGTAAGAACGAAAGATGTAAGATGCTTAAGACACTTGCTCTGATGTGTCAACAGATGTGAAAATTTTACAGTTTTTACTGAACAGAGGAGAAATCATCCAACGTGGACACCTATTTTAGTGACAGCTGTCTAATATAAGATTTCCTCTCACTTTCTGTGATATCCCTGGGACAATCTCCCTAATAGAACACAAACAGCAAAAAGGACATGATTGTTTTAATCATTCCAAACTCTAAAAAAAAAAGCTAAAATAAAGTTTAATAATGATATAACAATGGTATCCAATAAATCAATTTATTTCACACAGGCAAATTAATTAGTTAATATACTTCCATTATCTAATTTGCAGATTAAAACTGCAAGCTTTCAATACAAATCTAGAAATCTAAACTATCAAAAACCTGCAGTTTTAATTTACTTAGCTAACAAAAGCTGTCAGTGACTCTTTATTTAAGTGCTTCTGTTAATGCCTAACACAGTCCAACACCATTCTACTATATTTTATATAAAAAATACATGTGACAGAAGTTGGCTTATTGGGTACATTGTATCCCTTATCTAGGTAATAAGATGGTGTCATTTAGTATCATAGTTGTTTCAAAGTTATCTTGTTAACCACATAAGGACCGAGCCTCCTTCTGAGATTTGTTGTTTACAAATTAAGTTTTTTTTGCTAGAAAAATGCTTAGAACCTCCAAACATTATACATTTTTTTTTCTAGCACCCTAGAGAATAAAATGGCGGTCGTTGCAATACACCGTATTTGTGCACCGGTCTTACAAGAGCACTTTTTTTTTTAAAATACACTTTTTTTGAATTAAAAAATAAGACAACAGCAAAGTCAGCCCAATTTTTTTTATATTGTGAAAGATAATGTTACGCCGAGTAAATTGATACCCAACATGTCACGCTTTAAAACTGCACCCGCTCGTGGAATGGTGACAAACTTTTACCCTTAATCTCCATTTGCTCTCACTCTACCGATTGCGGCGATACCTCACATGTGTGGTTTGAACACTGTTTTCATATGTGGGTGCTACTCACGTATGCGTTTGTATGCACCTCTCCCGCCACCGATAAAAGTGATCTTGCGGTGAATCTTGTAGCGGACTGCCCACTGAAGAAGAGGATACCGGGGTTATGGCAGCTGCTGCCATAACAATGCTATCCTCCTTCAAACAGCTAACGTAAAACTGCGGTGGACATTCCGTAAGTGGTTAAAAAAAGACAAACTGTCAGAAGTTCTGCATATTTGGTCCAAAGTAAAGCAAACCAACCCGCTGTTTCCCTATATGACTGTGGCTATTTTTGCATCACAGGGGAAATCATACTTTCTTACTCGATGAAAGCATTATGATTAATACATTGAATTAAAATACTTCTATCATAAACAGTCAGGAACAATCTTGCTTGCTGACCTATCAAATCAATTCTGTGCCCAAAATCAACGCACAGCCTTGCAGCCCTCAGATTGTAGTAATCTTGAATACATATACAGAAAGAATAAGAAAAGGGCACCAGGCAAGTGCATCACCACAAACACCATTTATTAATTTGAATGTGAAAAAATGTTCACAAAAGCTTTATATATACCAGCATGTTGTAAAACCTAAGGGAAGTCTAAAATAAGGTCTCTTGGCACCTCCAAGAGCTGGACATCCAGTGCAGAAGACCTTTATGACTTATTCACTTTAAGGTCATCACAGAGGACAAGGGGGCACTCTTTACGTCTGGAGGAAAAGAGATTTAATTTCCAAATACAAAAAGGCTTCTTCACAGTAAGAGCTGTGAACATGTGGAATAGACTCCCTCAAGAGCTGGTTCTGTTCAGCTCAATAGATTGCTTTAACCACTTGCTTACTGGGCACTTAAACCCCCCTCCTATCCAGACCAATTTTCATCTTTCAGCGCTGACGCACTTTGAATGACAATTGCGCGGTCATACAACACTGTACCCAAATGAAATTTTTATCATTTTTGTCCCACAAATAGAGCTTTCTTTTGGTGGTATTTGATCACCTTTGCGGTTTTTATTTTTTGTTAAAAAAATGTAAAAAGACCGAATTTAAAAAAAAAAAAATATTTTTTTTTATATTTTGTTATAAAATTTTAAAAAAGGTAATTTTTCTCCTTCATTGATGTACGCTGATGAGGTGGCAGTGATGGGAACTGATGGGTGGCAATAATCGGCACTGATCTAGTACACTGATAGGCAACACTGCTACTGTAGGTGGCACTGATTGTCACCACTGGTGGGCATTGATAGGTGGCACTTGTGGGCATTGATAGGTGGCACTTGTAGGCATTGATAGGTGGCACTCATGGGCATTGATAGGTGGAAATGGCAGGTGGCACTGGCAGGGGGTACTGGTGGCACATATGAGGCATTATTGCGTCCTCCTCTTCGGGACCGATGTCCCTTGCTGATGAGCCAGCGATCGGCTTTTTTTTTCTCCTCGCACTGTCAGCGCGAGGAAAAAAAAAACAACACAGAGCTTTGTTTTGATCATGTGATCAGCTGTCATTGGCTGACAGCTGATCACTTGGTAAGGGGCCGGGACCTTACTTGGATTGGTGATCACCCAAGTCTCAGTGACTCGGTGATCACAGCACGCTCCACGTGCGCCCTGTAGGGCGCGTGCAGGGCGCGTGCACAGGGGAGGCCGTCATATGACGGCCTCCCGGGAATTCAGGTCCGCGCTGTAGCCGTCATTCGGCTATAGCGCGGATGTCAACTGGTTAAAAAAAGTCCTGGATTCTTTTCAAAATGTACATATAACTGGATACTAATATTTATACAGTAGGTGAAGTTGATCCAGGGAATATCCGATTGCCTCTCGGAGGATCAGGAAGGAATTTTTTCCGATGCTGGAGCAAATTGGATCATGCTTTGCTGGGGTTTTTTGCTTTCCTCTGGATCGACTGTGGGTATAGGATTATGTATATAGGATTGTGTATATGGGAATGTGGGATTTTGTTGGTTGAATAGATGAAGTTCTGTCTTTTTTCAACTAGACTATTATGTAACTGTGTAACTATATATATGACACACCACACATAATGCATGCATAGATCCTCTGAACTCCTCTTTTCTTCTTACATTCATAGTGGTAAAAGCTCATTTTCATAATACAACATATTCATACAGATAACTTCAAAATCCTATTGTTTCACACAAACCCAGCTTTTCTAAACTTTACAATGAGATCTGAGATACATCCTCACAAGTAATTGAATTGCTCAAAACGTTTTTCATATTTAAGAAAACACAATATCACTGTTTATATATTTTTTATACATTACCCTTCTTATGTAGCTACTGATTGGCATTGGCTAAACTGCTGATCAGTGTACTTTTAATGAACCTCTGTTACTTAGCACGTCTACTCTCTGATACTCACCTTCCAGGCACACAATTGCTGCATTGTGGCCTTTGGTAAATACTTTTTACTTCTGAGCATGGTTGAAAATGTGACCTTCTTCCAAGGTGCAGTGTTTAGCCTGAAGATTTTCAGCTGACTGAGAGGTAGAATAAGTTAACCCTGTAAAAAAACTGATTACTATCAGTGGGTGGAAGAGAGGTTCTTATGAGAGAACCTGCCAACTTTGATTTTATTATCTTTTAATTGCAAAGTACTAGTACAAATGTTCTATCTTTTTAAAAACATTTAGCAACACAGAAGAATTAAACAAAATAAGTGTACTAACTGAAATACATGCTTATATGCCAAATAGTATACATCTATGCAGGACTTAAAGCAGCAGTATTTAACCCAAAAGCAATCATTTATTATATTACAAGTTACGAATTCTTAGATATGATGGCTGCATTTGTTTCCTTTTTCAAGAATTTTTTCTTTCCTTTTTACCTGATGATCTGGCCAGGAAGTCTGTTGTTTCTCAAAAGAACAAGCTGTCCTGCAGTTAGAGGCTTGAGACAAACCATTTAACACTGGCAAGGGTGCTTAAAGCGGAGGTTCACACAAAAATGTAACCTCCGCTTTTCGGAACCCTCCCCCCCTCCGTTGTCACATTTGGCACCTTTAAGGGGGGAGGGGGGTGCAGATACCTGTATAATACAAGTATTTGCAGGTATTTGCACCCACTTCCGGGCATAGACTCCCACAGGAGTCTACGCCTCCCCCCCCCCCCGCTGTCTGCTGGGAAACACACAGGTCCCAGAGACAGCAGGGACCATCCGCATTGCGCAGCGCGACTCACGCATGAGCAGTAGGGAACAGGGAAATGAAGCCGCAAGGCTTCACTTTCTGATTCCCTTACCGAAGATGGCTGCGGCACCACCCGAGCGCCGAGCAACAGATCGGCTTCGGGTGCTGACATCGCGGGCGCCCTGGACAGGTAAGTGACCATATTTTAAAAGTCAGCAGCTGCAGTATTTGTAGCTGCTGATTTAAAAAAAAAAAAATTGGCGGACCTCTTCTTTCAAGTAGTCAGCTTTTATTTGTTTATGTAAAACTTTTATCCCAAAAGTAACAAAACTTTGGCTGTAACAGCTTCTAAAGTGATAAAGTGTTAGCTGGAGTTTGGCTTAATTTTGTGAGTGTTTCTAAACCTACCAGCGATTCTAACATTACCCTCCTCTAAACTGACAATGCTGCTTTCCAAAGGTGCTCTGTCGCTCCTCCATTCAGAGTGTAGGCACTTCAATACAAAAGGTGTGTTACTGGCTGCATCATCAGGTGAAAACAGGAAGCCACCACATGATTTGTAAGCTACAGTATATTTTTGGTTTTGGGTTTAATACTAATTTAGATAACATGACTGCATGGCATACTGGGCTCCATTCAAAATGCGGTATTGTTTCCCTTAAAATATGCAGTAAAATACTGCTCAGCTTTTTTCAAAACATTCACAAAAAAAGCTACTAAAATACCATATGAGTTATTTTATAAAGTATTACGGTATTTTAGTAGTGAAAACATGTGGTAATTTAATGTCTGACACTAGCTGGCAGATTTATTAAAATTAATAAATAGACATTGTTAAGGAGCGGGCGGCTGCCTGCATCCTTAACAACCACTAAACAACATGGTTGGTAAGGAATGGGCGGCCACCGCGTCCTTAACAACCGATGAATCATCAGCTGTCAGTGGGGTTCATCGCTGACATCTGAATGTAGATAAAAAAAGAATTGCAAACGATAAAGTCTGGAAAAAAATGGCATGGGGTCTCCTCCTCAATTCATACCAGGCCCTTTGGGTCTGGTATGGATTTTGAGGCAAACCCCCATGCCTAAATAAAAATAAAAATGGCTTGGAAAACCTGGTCTTGTTGGCAACACTTCAAAACAACTAACGAATACTACCAAATACTAACCCGTTGAAGACTGTCTATACACTTTATCAGATCAGGGGAGGAAGCCTCCCCTCTCTCTCCTCCGCTTCCCCGGAGAGCAATCACATCACCCTATACTCCCCCTCCCTCCCCCATGTCCATTATTTTTCTCTACTACCCTTACCCTACCCTATACAAACTCTCTGAATATCCCCCTGCCTTCTAGTGTGTGTAGCAAGTTCTACATATCATCTTGCTCGAGCATAGCTTAGGTCTTCTAGAATCTCCTCCCTTCGTATTGGTTGCTAGAGGTCCAATGACCACTTCCATACAGTAAATTGACAATTCTTGAGACTCCAGGCCAATTATCATTGCTACCACCACACACTGGACAAACCGCACTAGATTATATGCCTATGATACCTCCACATACAATAAACACATCCCCTATTAATATTAGGTTTAGTCCCATTCTTCTGTATGACACATATTTACTGACCCAAACAATACAGTACAAATTCAATACCCAAGCTATCTACGAAGCTCTTTAATCTTCGGTGCACTTAATTTTACACACGAGGGAATAAGATAGCATTAGGCCCACATACTGTTTCTGCAGCGAGAGGACAATGTAACTATACAAGTAAAACAATGTTTTACTTGTATTTAACCACCAAATATGTTCAAATGTACTTAATACTTCCGCTAAGTGTGTATTGAATGCCTGTTTATACCCCATTGACATGTTTTTTACACTGCTTACTGTTACTGTAATTTGGCAGAGCTTTGTATCGATATATTCTCTCTAAAATAAAAGCTTGTTTGAAATAAAAAATAAATAAAAATGGCATGGTGTCCCCCCAAAATCCATAGGATCTGTAGGCGTTTTGGAGAAATTCTTCAAATTCCACAACAGACGTACTGAAATCACAGATTCTGTTCTTGTTAACAAGGACAGAATCTGTGATTTCAGTACGTCTGTTGTGGAATTTGAAGAATTTCTCCAAAACGCCTATAGCTAAATAGATAATGTAAATACATACATGTCTGACCAACCCGTGAACTTGGAGCAGTTCCACCAGGTTCAAAAGCATACCACAGCAGACGCCATAATCTTTGAATCTGTAAAGGAAGCCGACGAGTGCAATATGTGCATATTCATATGCCAATCACCCCTGTAAGGGTAACAGGAGCTGCAAAAAGTCTTTTGTTCCAGTCAGAAGAACTGCCCTTTCAGACTGGACAACTTCATGGAGCATACAGCAATCAAATGTAATTGGTTAACTGAAACCAGAGAAGTAAAATATTAGTTCTGATTGTTTCATGGGCTCCTAAAATGTAATCAACTGAAGATGCTGTTAGTAAGCATTGCTGATCGGTTCGCTGGGAGCCTGCACTTTTGATGTGAATCCCTGGAGAAGTTGTATTGGGTGTGATTGTTATCTGGATACTGCTGTTCCAAGCCTTGAGGGTGTATGGTGGAGGCTGGATGAGCCGTGGATTAAATTACACGCCTAGCTTTCTTTGCCTTCTGGTAAGCAGATTACTTTACGACGTGGTGTTGAGTGCTTCTACATCTATGCACTTTAACCGGTGACAGGAACATTCCTCCCTTTACCTTGGACACACTATTTTAACATCATCTATTCCAGCGCCGCTCTCATAGACTCTTTGGACTTTTATGTTTGGTGATCAACAAACTTTGCTGGCTGTTTTTTTTTATTGAATAGCACAGATAATCACATTTTTTATATGTCTGGGTTCAGTCTGACCTGCCAGAAAATGCAGTCTGTCATAGTACCACAGCCTGGGGACATAAATGTCATCTGCAGCTCCTGATCTCTGGGAATCCTGGACCTTCTTGTGCTCCCTTAGATAATTGCTCCTCATGCCACCAATTAGGATCTTCAAATAGGTGATGTCTGTCGTGGGGATCACCGGCTTCACAAATTGCAGCAAATTATCCAGCGCTGCCTTCCTCTTTGTTTGGTTCTTATAATCAGGGTGGTTCACCTGCCACAGACAAGGCAGCTCCCTGAACATATCTATGAAGATTATCATAAAGTCCTGATCATTGACTAGATCCATTTTCACTACAAGACACAACACAAGACAAACCCTAATGTCAGGCTAAAGTCTCCTAATCTTGTCACAATACAGGCCTCAATCTAGAAGCAGTATAGGCCCAATTTTAAATCTTAACTTCCTTATCACGATCGGCGCCTCCAATACTCCTTCCTCCGCTCACAGATCATACATACTATGCACGCGTGTTACGCTTTATATACACTGCACATGCGTCAAACTCCGCCCGCCCCTGACGTTCTTTCTAGTCTATTCCCTGCCCCTTCTCGTTCGGCGCAGTGGGGAAGAGCACATGACGGAGACAGAGCAGGTGTCTGATAATTACACCAACGAGGAGGAGGAGGAGGAGGAGGAAAGCTCGGAGCCAGAAACGTCCCGATCCCGGAAGGGACGATTTAAGGCCTTAAATATGTCCTTTGGGGAGATGTTGGAGATGGTCGACATAATGAAGAGGGCCGACTATGACGGAAAGTATGGACCTTACCCCAACCCCAATGTCAGAAAGGCCAAGATCATGGTGAAAGTAGTCAAAAGTCTGCAGAAGAATTTCGGGGTACGACGATCCAAGGATCAACTCAGGAAGCGGTGGTCGGACCTCAAATTAAGGGAGCACAAGCAGTACAGAAGGATCAGGAGAGTGCTGCAAAAAAGTAAGTAGTTGTCCTGTGTTCCTATTCTTTATGTTTATTACGCTCGTGCTGCTCCATGTGCTTTTCTATACTGTTGTACAGTTTAAAATGGCAACTTTCATGTTCATGGGCACATTGTTCGTTCGTATGAAACATTGTTCGTTCGGCATAAAAAACCCCATTGTTTTGGCAATATGCATTTGAATACCTTTTTTCTGGCCTACTTCTCTTCAAATAATTTTGTTGTGTAGATGGGTTGTTAACTAGAATGTAATGCAAACTAGATTCTGTGTAAGGAGAGAACACTCAGCAGCTGTTTACACATCTGGACGCTGGAGCACTAGTGTGGGACAACAGAACACCCTTTTTATTAGGGGGTCCCACACAGGTGCTACAGTGTATACTATAGGGGTGTTTCCATCTGTGAAGCTTGTACAAAACAGGTAAGTATTCAAGCTTGCAACTCTTGCAACTCTAACCAAAAGACAATTGTACCCCACTTCCAAGCAATGTTTCATATTCCTATTTTTGCCATCAAATATCTGTGTGCTAAGTATACCTATTTTTTTTACATAGGGGAGAAAAGACTCGGAGGACAACCCTCATCAGAGGAGACCACAGACCCCCCACCTCTGGAAGAAGGGGAAATCCACCAAAGCCAAGCAGAGCAGGAGGAGGAAGACGTGGTGGAAATAGTCACCACAACAGGTGAGTGTCTGCGACCACAGGCTCAGGTAAGAGATGGATGCTGGCAGATTTATAATACATGGTGTGTTTTTTTATTTTTTTTTTTTGTAGGTGATCGTAATGCTGTGGATCCAGGTCATTTCAACAGTGAGAGTGCCCAGATCCTGATCGGGGAGATCATGGGGTGTAATAGGGACTTGGAAAACATCCAGAAAAACATCAATGAGGTTAAAAACAAAATGAAGAACATCATTGATATTTTAGGGAGAGTTTAAAAGACCTCTAAATCCCTTCCTTTTTTGTGGTATTTGTAATTGAAGAGTTTGTAACATTTTTTGACATTTTATAGAAAAGCCAAATTTTGAAGATGCACACAGTGTGTCAACATGTGCTCTCTGCCATCACGGGAGATCAATGTAGGCGTTTTGGGGGTGCAACCCCTTCCTCAATAATAAAGTAGCTGTGAGGAAGGGGTTGCACCCACAAAACACGTCCCTTGATCCCCCATGATGGCAGCTAGCACATGTTGACATTCTGCAATTTGTGTGCATCTTCAAAATTTGGCTTTTCCAGGGGTGACTTCACCCCATCTGAACGCAATATCAAACAAAGTTATAAATACTTATTTCTGATATTGCCTTCAATTCCTACAAAAGTTGAACTTTGTAAGTTCCATATTTGTGTATTTCTTGTTTGTTTGAAACATGCCTGTTTTACCTTAAATGGACATTTCTACTTTTATTAATGTGACCCAAAATATTGTTATACAACAAACATGTTGGTTTGTTTTAAAAACCTTTTATAAATGCACATGTCATTGTGCTGGTATTAAAAAGATTAATACTCAAGAATGTGTGGATTATTGTTTCAATGCTCCTTACATTTTGTGGTGTAAAAATTGTGGTTTTCAGTGACAATGGTGGTTATTTCCTGAGGGCAAATCCACTTTGCACTACAAGTGCAGTTTCAGTGCAGTCTCAAGTGCACTTGTAGTGCAAAGTGGATTTTCCTTTAGTAAATAAAACCCAACAGTGCTTTTTTATGTTACACAATCACGCCATTTTCAGGACTCCCCACATTTCTGTCAGGGTCAGCTAAAAGAAACACAAGCAGTATATGTCACCAAAGATTTTAGTAGTTAAAGTGCTTTTTTAAATTGAAAAATCTATCATACATTGTCTGGCAAATTGATGGCCCCCCTACCCGCAAAGTATTCAAGGTATATTAGACAGACCTCGCGGGCACTCAGGGGGGGCAAGCCAGGACGGCCAGCCTCAAGCGCCGTCAGGGTTGTTTCAGTTCCAGGAATTCCAGCCTCAGGCCCAACTGAGGCAGCATAGTTGGCAGAATTTTGCCTTAAAAAGTTGTGGAGAACACAGCATGCCAGGATTATATGATTCAGCACAAATTGTGAGTATAGCCTCAAATAATAAGGGTAATAAAATTTAAACCGTACCATCATCCAAATTAATATGTACAAGGAAAAGAGAGTGGGACATAGGGGACAGTGGCTGATGTTGGCCCCATAATGTTCACACCCTAAAATGGCTGGACTATACCGGTACAGGTAAACGATGATAGACAGAATGTATAAAAAGAATTTATTACAAACAGGAAATACATGGTATACAGATTAAAATACAAAAACAGAAATTCAAAGATCACCAAAGAATATCTGTAAATTACAAAATATTGACTGGTCTGGTTCTCGACTAGTTTCGCGATATTATCGCTTCCTCAGGAGGACCAATCTATAAGACAAATAATATGATGCAATACAAGCAAAAACAATGTACAGTACACTACAAGTAGTGATCTTAAAAACAGCATGTAGAAAGGGGAAAGAATAAAACATGATTACTAGTTCGGCTTACCCTATAATTGGGTGATCGTGTGCGGCACCGGGCCACCCAAACAACTCTCCCCCGCGGCGGACAAGGGGGATAGTTTAGAGCCCTCTAAGTAAAAAGCATAGCGTAAGTGGGGGGCTACAAAGATAGCTGGTGAAAGGATACAATGGATTTAGCCAACCACATATTGAGGGAGCGGAAAGAGAGGGGAGGGAGGGCCAAGGGAAAAAGGGGAAGGAAACTGGGGGGAGGGGGAAGGGGAGGGGGGGAAAGGGGAGGGGGGGAAAAAAGAGGGAGAAGGGGGGGCGGGAAGGGAGGAGGGAAGGAGGGTAAGGGTAATGGAACATGGGAAGGGGAAGGGGGGGGAAGAAAGGGGGGGGGAGGGGGGGGGGACTGGGAGGGACACCAGGGGAGGGGGTAGTGGAGGGAAGGACAAAAAGGGGGGAAGGGGGGGTAGGGGACAGGGTGAGGAGGAGCAGACAATGCACAGGAGCAGGGAGGGTAGAGGGAGGAAGGGAAGGGGAACAAAACAAGAGGGATTAAACTGGGCTAATAAACAATAAAAGCGTGTGATGTGGCTTACCATAATGGTTGGGACGAAGGGTAATACATATGCTAGCCACGAAAAGACTTGCGATGGCGTGGGGGTCGGGTGGCCCGTAATGAGCAGGAGAACCAACCAATTCCAAGCACTGGGGCATCATGAAGGGTACAATGTGTGGAGGTCCACCACTAAGGGTAGATAACCACAGGGTTGCATGGCAGTCTGTCAATAAATAGTATCAAATGTAACATGAGATACAGGATAAAATCCAAGTGAAGGTATCTAAAATAGATAGCGTCGGGTAGAGGATAGTATCCAAGGTAAGAGAACATAACGTACCTATAGATGTACACCAGTGAGGTGTTGAAGGCCTCCGTTCCATCCCAGCCCCACGTCAGCAGTCTATCATGGGGAGAGCTCAGATGTTCACTCACAGGCCCGAGGGCCCATTAAGTGAGCTCCCCAACCCGGAGACGCCCACGACGCCGCCAGCCGGCAAGCGTCTGACGTCACCGGGTCAGTTTCTCCGCACTGCGCAGGTGCGCGGACCGCGCTACTGCGCAAGCGCGTTCAAGGCGAGCCCGTGGGTAGGAACCCTGGGCTCCGCAAGGACAAGCAGGAGACGAACACCAGGGCGTCTTCTCCTGCCAGGAGAAACACATGTCCGCCGCTCGGAAAGGCACAGGCAGCCACGGACCACACAGGGCACCTAGGGTCAGCCGAACAAAATAAACAGAAACATTGAACATCATAACAAAAAATGGTAATAAATAAATAGCAGTATGTGTAAAAGAAATAAGAGTGGCAATAAAATGCCACTCAATCCATTAAGGTGTTGGTAAACACAAACGGGACTTGGTCCCCATAGATGGCACTACAAACAGAGGGGGGCAGCATTGGCTACTGAGAGACCTGGTTGAGAGATGAGAGCATTAATTAGTTGGGGCTACCTGTTGGTGAGTGATAGGAGTGAGAATAAGGACAGGGAACAAGGAGGGGGGGAAGGGGTGTGGGGGGAGGGGGTGTAGGGGAAGGGGGGGGGGTTTTTGGATGTGCCAATGAAAGATGAAGTATGTGTTGTAAATGAATGGAAGTGATGCGGTGAAGAGTGGTAAGGGAATGGATGGAAATTATACATGGTTGATTGGTAGTGTCAGATAATAAATGAAAAAACGTGAGCATGTGTAAAACAGTGGATCTAAGTACAACGTAGTAGGGATAGAAATCTGAAGGTAATAGTGACAACCAACAGTGAGGAAGCCATGGTAGATGGGTGGGAAGGATGGAATAAATCCTAACAATAATTAGATTAGGGGTTAGATGACATGAAGGCAGGGAACTCCATAAGGTGTCAAACTACATAATATAATATTCTAGGCTAGAAAGGGGTAATCGCAGAAGGGCGATGATATAGCAATGATAGGATTAGGTTACAAAGGGCCAACATGGGTAAGGGTCAGCTACGGATTAGGAGTATAGATAACACAATAATCACACTGGACCGGAGATTAAACGGTCCATAGTAGCACATACTCTTGGGTAAAGGGTAGTGAATATAGACTGACCAAACCCCATTCATGGCAATAATAGGTGTAATGTTAAAAGTTTGAGTTGAAACATAGTATAGTGGGGTAAATGTGAAGGAACGTCTGACTGTATGGAACTTAACCTGCGTGGTCAGTGATAGGGCTGCTCCCATGTAAGGTCCATCTAAAGGAGGGGGCTCAAACTCCGACGTAATGGGATAATTAATAAACAAAAAGGTAATCTAAGTTAGGAATTAGAGGCACTCAAGGGGAAAAAAAAGAAAACGGGTGTGTTATCCACCCAATGAATATGCACAAATTGTGAGTATAGCCTCAAATAATAAGGGTAATAAAATTTAAACCGTACCATCATCCAAATTAATATGTACAAGGAAAAGAGAGTGGGACATAGGGGACAGTGGCTGATGTTGGCCCCATAATGTTCACACCCTAAAATGGCTGGACTATACCGGTACAGGTAAACGATGATAGACAGAATGTATAAAAAGAATTTATTACAAACAGGAAATACATGGTATACAGATTAAAATGCAAAAACAGAAATTCAAAGATCACCAAAGAATATCTGTAAATTACAAAATATTGACTGGTCTGGTTCTCGACTAGTTTCGCGATATTATCGCTTCCTCAGGAGGACCAATCTATAAGACAAATAATATGATGCAATACAAGCAAAAACAATGTACAGTACACTACAAGTAGTGATCTTAAAAACAGCATGTAGAAAGGGGAAAGAATAAAACATGATTACTAGTTCGGCTTACCCTATAATTGGGTGATCGTGTGCGGCACCGGGCCACCCAAACAACTCTCCCCCGCGGCGGACAAGGGGGATAGTTTAGAGCCCTCTAAGTAAAAAGCATAGCGTAAGTGGGGGGCTACAAAGATAGCTGGTGAAAGGATACAATGGATTTAGCCAACCACATATTGAGGGAGCGGAAAGAGAGGGGAGGGAGGGCCAAGGGAAAAAGGGGAAGGAAACTGGGGGGAGGGGGAAGGGGAGGGGGGGAAAGGGGAGGGGGGGAAAAAAGAGGGAGAAGGGGGGGCGGGAAGGGAGGAGGGAAGGAGGGTAAGGGTAATGGAACATGGGAAGGGGAAGGGGGGGGAAGAAAGGGGGGGGGGAGGGGGGGGGGACTGGGAGGGACACCAGGGGAGGGGGTAGTGGAGGGAAGGACAAAAAGGGGGGAAGGGGGGGTAGGGGACAGGGTGAGGAGGAGCAGACAATGCACAGGAGCAGGGAGGGTAGAGGGAGGAAGGGAAGGGGAACAAAACAAGAGGGATTAAACTGGGCTAATAAACAATAAAAGCGTGTGATGTGGCTTACCATAATGGTTGGGACGAAGGGTAATACATATGCTAGCCACGAAAAGACTTGCGATGGCGTGGGGGTCGGGTGGCCCGTAATGAGCAGGAGAACCAACCAATTCCAAGCACTGGGGCATCATGAAGGGTACAATGTGTGGAGGTCCACCACTAAGGGTAGATAACCACAGGGTTGCATGGCAGTCTGTCAATAAATAGTATCAAATGTAACATGAGATACAGGATAAAATCCAAGTGAAGGTATCTAAAATAGATAGCGTCGGGTAGAGGATAGTATCCAAGGTAAGAGAACATAACGTACCTATAGATGTACACCAGTGAGGTGTTGAAGGCCTCCGTTCCATCCCAGCCCCACGTCAGCAGTCTATCATGGGGAGAGCTCAGATGTTCACTCACAGGCCCGAGGGCCCATTAAGTGAGCTCCCCAACCCGGAGACGCCCACGACGCCGCCAGCCGGCAAGCGTCTGACGTCACCGGGTCAGTTTCTCCGCACTGCGCAGGTGCGCGGACCGCGCTACTGCGCAAGCGCGTTCAAGGCGAGCCCGTGGGTAGGAACCCTGGGCTCCGCAAGGACAAGCAGGAGACGAACACCAGGGCGTCTTCTCCTGCCAGGAGAAACACATGTCCGCCGCTCGGAAAGGCACAGGCAGCCACGGACCACACAGGGCACCTAGGGTCAGCCGAACAAAATAAACAGAAACATTGAACATCATAACAAAAAATGGTAATAAATAAATAGCAGTATGTGTAAAAGAAATAAGAGTGGCAATAAAATGCCACTCAATCCATTAAGGTGTTGGTAAACACAAACGGGACTTGGTCCCCATAGATGGCACTACAAACAGAGGGGGGCAGCATTGGCTACTGAGAGACCTGGTTGAGAGATGAGAGCATTAATTAGTTGGGGCTACCTGTTGGTGAGTGATAGGAGTGAGAATAAGGACAGGGAACAAGGAGGGGGGGAAGGGGTGTGGGGGGAGGGGGTGTAGGGGAAGGGGGGGGGGGTTTTTGGATGTGCCAATGAAAGATGAAGTATGTGTTGTAAATGAATGGAAGTGATGCGGTGAAGAGTGGTAAGGGAATGGATGGAAATTATACATGGTTGATTGGTAGTGTCAGATAATAAATTAAAAAACGTGAGCATGTGTAAAACAGTGGATCTAAGTACAACGTAGTAGGGATAGAAATCTGAAGGTAATAGTGACAACCAACAGTGAGGAAGCCATGGTAGATGGGTGGGAAGGATGGAATAAATCCTAACAATAATTAGATTAGGGGTTAGATGACATGAAGGCAGGGAACTCCATAAGGTGTCAAACTACATAATATAATATTCTAGGCTAGAAAGGGGTAATCGCAGAAGGGCGATGATATAGCAATGATAGGATTAGGTTACAAAGGGCCAACATGGGTAAGGGTCAGCTACGGATTAGGAGTATAGATAACACAATAATCACACTGGACCGGAGATTAAACGGTCCATAGTAGCACATACACATTATATGATTCAGTTTATACTCCGCCGTGTGTATGGGTGTAAGAAATAGGCGGAACCGGCTCGCCATGATTCCAAATGTGTTCTCCACCACTCTTCTGGCTCTGGCCAGCCGGTAATGAAAAACCCTCTGGTCTGGGGTGAGGGTCCTCATAGGGAATGGCCGCATAAGATGGTCCCCCAGCGCAAACGCTTCATCTGCAACGAAGACGAATGGGAGTCCTTCCACATTATCTTCTGGAGGTGGCAAGTCCAAGCTGCCATTCTGGAGACGCCTTTAGAACTCCATCTGGGCGATGACTCCACCATCGGACATCCAGCCATTCTTCCCCACGTCCACATACAGGAACTCATAAGTAGCCGACACCACCAACATCACAATACTATTGAACCCCTTGTAGTTGTAATAGTATGACCCTGAGTTGGGTGGTGGGACGATGTGGACGTGTTTCCCATCAATTGCCCCTCCGCAGTTAGGAAAGTCCCACCGCTGAGCAAAGTGGGAGGCCACAGTCTGCCATTCCTGTGGCGTGGAAGGAAACTGTGGAGTCAAACAAGAAAGGAAAATTAATCATTTTGCACATAAACATGGAAAGCAGATTAGACACATTCTTGGCCAACATTAGTATAACATTTATTTTAGGGAGTATTTAAAGACAAAGGTATAAGGTCCACCTATCAGATTCCCCCCCCTCATGGGCCATTTGCTAAATTTTATGGGGGGGGGTATGTTTGGGACAGGTAACCCTCTCCACTTCATTGAGAGATGAATGCCTAAATAATGTGTATTACTTTGGCCAGCCCCTCCTTAATTTACACTATTGGCAGCCCACTGGACAGGTAAGTGTCATAATACAAAGAGATAAATACACACTGTACAAATGGAAGCACATTTTTACATTCTGCTATTACCTATCAAGATAATAATAGGATACAAAAACTTTAAACAGTACCATTTGTAATTATTCAGGCAGGCCCTTGCACTACATGCTTTGGGGAATTCATCCATAAATATGACCACTAAAGAGGTGGGTATAGTGTGTATGGGTTTGCCAAAGTCAGCAGATAGAGGATTGGTATCAGCTGAGTTAGCAGCTGGGGGGAGGGAGGGTTCCAAATGATTTTGGAACACAAAAACTATGGAGCTGACAAAATACATTGTTAATTGACTACACAAGGTGAATATAGGCCCAGGAGAGCATGCTGGGGAGGTAAGTGAAGGCAAGTATGTATGAAGGACAAAAAAACCCCTAAAATTCCAGCATGCATGAGGACAAAGGGGACATTCACAGCATATTACAATCATGGTAGGGAATTCCTCATTAGGGAATGAGGAAAGAAATACAATATATTATCAAACATTCTATACAATAAAATGTGATGTTAAAGGATAAAAATCTTACCTAAATATAATCCTTCTGCAGGACCTGAATGATGGCAGAACAAGTCTCCGGGATAATGATCCACAGAGCCTGGGGGAAGATGCCTGTCGAGAACTTGAGGTTCTGCAGGCTTCTCCCCGTCGCCAAGTACCGCAGGGTGGTGACGAGCCTCTGCTCCGGAGTGATGGCTTGCCTCATGCAGGCATCCTGCCTGCTGATATAGGGGGTCAGCAAAGCCAACAAACGGTGAAATACAGGGTCCATCATCCTGAGAAAGTTCCTGAAGTCATCAGGATTATTCTCACGGATCTCACGGAGCAAAGGCATATGACAGAACTGGTCACGCTGGAGCAACCAATTCTTGGTCCATGAACTCCTCCTCGCCCTGTTCATGGACTGGACTTGTGTCAAGGTAAGGACCCCAACACCAAGCCCCCACACGGCACGAACTTTACGAGGAGTACGTATACGCAACATGGTTAGCAAACGGTCGGTTGCTCAGAACAAAGTAACAGAACACACTGAAGAACAGCAAGGCCTGTGCAGAGCGACCTGAAAAACAGTAACAAACGAAGTAGAACACAATAACAGAGTTACGCGTAACTCGCTGCACGCACTGAAGACCAGATACAAACCCACAAGCACAAACTGAACAGCAGAAAACAATCTGAAAACAACAAGTCTGAAAAAGCGCGAATAGTCTCTCACCAAACTTTTACTAACACGAGATTCGCAAAAGGAGCCCAAAGGGTGCCGCGCTTGGTTCTGAACTGCCCTTTTATAGTCTCGTCGTACGTGGTGTACGTGACCACGTTCTTGGCGATCGGAAATTCTGACAACTTTGTGCGACCGTGTCTATGCAAAACAAGTTTGAGCCAACATCCATCTGAAAAAATCCATGGATTTTGTTGTCGGAATGTCCGATCAATGTCCGCCCGTGTGTACGGGGCATTAGACAGGAAGTGTGTTACTGGCTGGATCACCAGAGGAAATAAAGGGGAAAAAGCCTGCAGCCACGACATCTAAGGATTGCTAAACTGCAATATATTACATTTTTGTTGGGATTATTACAGCTTTAAGGGTCGGTTCACACTGGGGCGACTTGGGATCCGACTTGTACGCCCTCAAGTCGCCCCAAGTCGCCCCAAGTCGCTTTGTATTTAGATTAACATGGTAGGCAATGGGAGCGTCTTAATTGACACTACTGAAGTCGCTCCGACTTCAGAAAAGGTTCCTGTACTACTTCTATCCGACTTGTAGGCAACTTGTACCCATTCAACTCAATGTAAGTCGCCTGCAAGTCGGATCTCTCTGTAAAGTCAAGCGACTTTGCAGAGAAAACCCCTCCCTCCCCCCCTCCCTCCCAGAGAGGTGATTGGCCACAGGCAAAGTCGCCTGTCATGGAGGCGACTTCAAGTCGCCTCGTAATTTGCCGAAGTCGCGCTGAAGTCGCGCTAAAGTCGCGCTAAAGTCGCGCTGAAGCCGCGTTGAAGTCGCGGTACAAAGTCGCGCTAAAGTCGTGTTGCCCATGTGTGAACCGACCCTAAGTGTGAAAAAATGTTATCAAGCTGGTCAGACATCAGCGAAGTAAATTTTGGTTGATTGTTATCAGTTACTGCAATGTTCTCTTTGCTTCTTTGTATTCTTTCACCAATGAGCCAAATGCTTCCTTTGTTTCTCAGCCATCTGTAGGTTAATGCCTTGCATCTATATTGCCATGTTCAGATATTTTAATATTGTGGTCTAGATATGAATTGATGGAACAGGTTTTTTCAATAAAATAATAATAATGCTATCATATATTAGTATTGTCTATATAAATAAGTTGTACCCGATCTTTCAGTTATCAGATTGGATACCAAGAATATACAAATATGTCTTATAGACTATTCTTCCTGTTAAAAAAAAAGTATTTAAATCATAGCTGATGTACTGGATATTGTTATGTTCTAGGTAAGCTAAAAAAAAAAGAGCAAACGGCAGTATCAAATAACTATTAAACAAATAAGGGTAAATGTACCATGATAATCAGTATAATTAGTTAGGAGCAATGATCATATTATTTAACCATGAAATAGTAAATGAGAAGTCCTTCTAGGTATCTGAATAGCTTAGAAATACACCACGGTAGCTGTACTTCACTTTACTTCTTCAGTTATCGGGGGGGCGCTATGTATTGTATTAACACATTTCTAATGTACAATGCTAGAGCCATTAACACTCAACCTTGATTGCAAAAGATACGTTTGACCAAAGGCTTCTTCAAGGGTCAGGGCCAGAATTCATTTACATGCCTCCTAAGCTTCTTTTACAGTTACATTTCCCTTATTACAGATATTTGTGCTGCCTCCACCACCAATAATGCAAATACACGTAATGTATTGTAGTGGAATGTTAATGTTAAAAAATGTTTCCTTTTTGTAAAAAAGATGCATTAAAGCACACCTGTGCCCAGACTATGGTTATTAAAGGGCTAACATATTTATTTTCAACCAGTGAAAGCATTTTAAATGTTAAAATGAATATGCATGTTAACTTTCAAAGTGAATATTGCAGTTATGGGGGTAGAAGTTATATGGGGGTTATGGGGGGGGGGAACATTTCCAGTGACACTGGGGTGGATGTACTAAAAACACATAGACTGTTCAGTTTGCAAGTACATTTGCGCTAGGCAAAGGGAATTATTCCCAGCCCTTAGTGAATGAGGTGAAGCTCTGATGACTTCCATTATTCATTTATGTGCAAGTAAAATACCTTATTTTCATTTACCTTGCACATAATTGGGTAATCTTTGCAATGTGAAGCTTTACCACATTCACTAATCTATGGGGAAATTTCCCTTCCAGAGTGCAAAACTGCTTTGCAGACTGAACACTGTCTTTAAAAAATGAAACCCACTGATCCTGATTTATTAAGCTGAAAAACATGTTCACTTTGAAGGTGAACTTGTACTTATCCTAAGGGAATATATTAAAACTAAGTGAACATTCACTTTTTCTTTGCACATGCACGGAAGATTTTACCCCCTTCCTGACCAGAGCACTTTTTGCGATTCGGCACTGTGTCGCTCTAACTGACAATTGCACGGTCGTGCGACGTTGCACCCAAACAAAATTGACGTCCTTTTTTTCCCACAAATAGACCTTTCTTTTGGTGGTATTTGATTTGCGGTTTTTATTTTTTGCTCTATAAACAAAACAAAAAAATGATAATTTTGAAAAAATCTCAATATTTTTTACTTTTTGCTATAATAAATATCCCCCAAAAATATATAAAAAAAAAACATTTTTTTTCCTCAGTTTAGGCCAATATGTATTCTTATACATATTTTTGGTTAAAAAATCGCAATAACTGTATATTGATTGGTTTGCGCAAAAGTTATAGCGTCTACAAAATAGGGGATAGTTTTATGGCTTTTTTTATTATTATTTTTTTTTTTACTAGTAATGGCGGTGATCTGCGATTTTATTGGGACTGCGACATTATGGTGGACACGTCAGACAATTTGGATACATTTTTGGGACCATTGGCATTTTTACAGAGATCAATGCTATAAAATTGCTCTGATTACACTAAAAATGTCACTGGCAGTGAAGGGGGTTAACCACTAGGGGAAGTAAAGGGGTTAAGTGTGTCTTAGTATGAGTTCTAACTGAAGGGGGGATGGGACTGTGCAGGGGAGATGACAGATCGTCTGTACATACTCTGTATGAACAGACAATCTATCTGTTCTCCCCTCAGAGAACCGGAAACTGTGTGTTTACACACACAGATCCCGGTTCTTAGTGTGCCCCAAGCGATCATGGGAGCCTGACGGTGTTCGCGACCGCCGAGCACTCACATCGGCTCTGTGGACGAGCAGGGGGCATGCGCCCCCTACGGGCCGTCTATGTTACCGATGTAACATGGCGGCGATTCGCGCAGCCGAGCCATGTTGCCTCAGTACAACTGCGGCGGCTGGTCAGCATGCGGTTAAAGTGGTTGTAACCCTACAAAAAAAAAGAAACTGTTCCCTTATAGTAGGTTAGACAGCACAGTGCTTGTACTGTCTAACCTGTCCCTCTGTAAGCTGTAAAAAACCTGGTTGATCCAGCCTGTTCCTATGTCCCCCTCTGTTTGATGACCACAGTAATCATGGCTGCTGAGCCCTAATTACCATGGTCAGTTTATGTGCCTCCATCATTTGATGATTTCCTCTCTCTCCCTCCCTCCCTGCCTGTCAGCTCCTGTGCGTGTGTGTGAGCCATCTCCATCCCCCCATCTGCTGCTATTAGTAGCAAAGTAAACGTAAAAATACATTTTACTGCCAGCCTCTCTCTTTTATTCAGCCATAACACACTGTGTACATGCTTGTTGAAAACAACGCCTCTAAATATCTTTTTTCAGATGTCTTCTGGCCGGTCACATGACTCCCGGCTGCTCTCCTCCCTAAGGGAAATCTCGGCCCCTCCCTCTGTAGCCCATAGATCGGAGTAGGAGAGCGCCAGGAGTCATGTGACTGGCCAGAAGAGATCTGAAAAAAAAGTATTTAGAGGCATTGTTTTCAACAAACATGAACACTGTGTAGGATGGATGGTTAAAAGAGAGGAGCTGGCAGTGAACTTTTTTTTAAGGTTACAACCACTTTTAAGGTATTGTTTGCAAAGTGACTTCTCACTGTATTTCAACATATACCCTAAGATAAGTGGAAATCTAATTTTGTAAGTAAAAATTCACTTTGGAAGGGAACATGCGCTTCTCCTTTAGTATATCAGAGTGAGTGTCTCTGGAGGTCTCCCTTTCCATGACCCCACATAATCACTTTATCTGCACTCCCTAGCAGCTCCTCGGACTTGAAGCTGGCAAAAATACAAGCTGTTTCTGAGTATATAAAGGAGCATGTGACCTGTGTCCCTGTGACAGTATCTATGCTTAGCAGCTGAGGCAATGGCAGTTGGACGGGGGGGGGGGCTTAACCCGTGTACATCCAGAGTTGAGCTCATCTAATAAAGGTGTTGAGATTCTTTACACAACAGTTTATATAAATATTCACTTCCATTATCCATGTACAGATGAAATAGGTAAAAAAGAATTTGCTTTTCAAATGATTTGCACAATCGGTGTGAAGATTCCCAGCTCCTTAAGTAAATCAGCCTTAAGTAAAGTGCCAAGTGCATTTTAGAGAAAATGAAATGTCATTCTGTCAGCACATTAAACTCTTCTCCTTTTTTCCTTTCTACAAATCCAGGTCTGGCAAGTTTTCATATGTCAGTAAGTCCTAGTGAGATTTTTACTACTGTACCCATTAACGGTTACTTCTCATTTACAAACACACAAAGTTACCATTTGAAGCAGAAATTATATTTTCTGGGTCCATGCTGAGAAACAAATTTACTTACATGGTATAATCATTAACAGCTGTTTTTTTTTTGCCTTTAAATGCATTGCTGTGCAATCTTAAATAAACTGATAAACTGAGCGTTTGATAGAACCACATTTCAAAGTGAATTAAGTATAGGCAGCTGAAATTATATGCAAATATATACATTTTCTTCATATCCTAATGTATGGTCAGACATTATCCTCCAGTTCTCCTGAAGGCAGGCCAGATATCCATGAGCAATAAACCAAGACCAAATTAGGAACAATTAGGAAATGTTTGAGCTTACAGTCAAAAAGTGGCAGTGAATAAAGTGGTAAGCTATCACCGCCTCTCTTATTTGTGACAAAAGGTTTGATCTAAAGTGGAATTCCAGGATAGAACCTCTAAATCTAATAAACCTTAAGGCTGGGTTCACACATATGCAAATTGGATGTGCTTTGAACCGCATCCATTCGCATGCCATGTGAAAGAACATTGCTTTCTATTGTGGCTGTTCACATATATCCGGTGCAGCCAGAGTGCGTGTTCTGAAGGAATTAAAAAAGAGTTCTGTCAGTTTTCCGAGCAATGCGGTCAGGCTCAGGTGCAAATTCAAGCCCATTGACTTCTATGGAAATGCTTATGAATCGCACATGTTATTCAGTTGTGAACAGGATAAAATCCTGACCTGATCCTGATGCATTATCAGACACGCAAAAGTGCTGGCTTTGTTATTGTTTTTATTCATTTTATGGTTCTGTGAGTAATATGTATTAAAATTGCTTACTTTTAAGGATTTTACACTATGGAGGTGCTTTTGTTTTGTTTTGCGGAAGAGTTTGTTGCAAATACAGAAAAGGAGGATTTACAGTATATGAAAACATTATTCCAACTGGATCTGCTTTCAGTCTTACAGCTAATACAGGCACAGTACCCAAAGAATCATTAGAAGCCCTTGTTGTGACCATTTACAAAGTAGAGAAACCAACTGACTCCCCTGCCAACTACCAACTATTCTCCCTCCTCAACACAGAAACCAAGCTATTTGCAAAATTCCTTGCAACACATCTCTCCCATTTATTCTGCAATTAGTACACATAGACCAGGTTGGATTTGTGGCCAATTGACAGGCATCGGAGGGGACAAGAGGGTTTATTGACCTCTTGCAATGGATTGAACATCTTCTCTGCTCCTTTCTCTGGATGCAGAGAAGGCGTTTAAATGAGTACATTGGCAATATTTCAAAGCTGTACTAAACAAATTTGGATTCACCAGTAATGTATTAAATTCCATACTAAGTCTCTATTCTAACCCTAGTGCCAAGGTCTGGATGTCAGGAATGCTCACTGACTCTTTCGATATCACTAATGGCACTAGACATAGATACTCCCACCCCCCCCGATTTTTGCCCTGGTGATGAAGCAACTGCTCAAACCATCCTTACTAACCCTTTAACTGCAGGTATATCAGTAGGTAATGTAACCCATAAAATTGTCCTCTATGCTGACAATGTCATAATCTAAATAATTCTACCTGCCCAACTGGCCAAAATTCAAGCCATCCTCACCACCTTCATATGGAAAGGGAAATGCCCTCATGTTAAAAGTCATTCCTTATGCACCTTGACGAGACATGGTCTGGGCCTAGGTGTTCCAGATGTCTCAGCCTATTACAGAGCGGTGATATTGGACCAAGCCAAAATCTGGTGGAACCCAAAACAACTTCCAATGTGGCTTCAGATTGAATAAACAGCCTTGGCAACTACCTTTAAAAATGTTCTTAATGCTCTACTATTACAATTACAGCCCGCCAAATCCTTTCTGGACACTATCATAGCCTCAACTACAGTAGAGTCTGGAAAGTTATCCTCAAAAAGGCTAAAGTAATATTAAACAAACTGCTTCTCAACCTTCCTCTAACAATTCTGGATCTTCTGATCCAGAATTTTTCAAATTCTTCTTCCTCTTCTGGTCTAACGCAGGCATAAAAACCATTAGAAAATTATACAGAGGTACCTCCCTAACCACCTTCCAACAACTATGCCACAAAGATTATCTAAATGCCAGACATCACTTCATGTTCCTCCAGTTCAGATCCGCTTTGACCTGGCTCTAACGCTCCCAATGCACCTTGCTCTAAGACTTAATACAGTTCTACAATATTCCACTACCACACATCAAAGGCATAGCCTTTATATATAAAGATTTGCTGACTCCTCTCCCTCATGTCAAGACCTCCTCCATGTATAAATGGGAATAATGGATCAACCAGACCTATACAACTGAACCGTGGTTTCTAGCCCTTACCTCAACACTTAGTTTCTCATTGAATAGCTCACTAAGAAGCTGTGCAAAAATGTTTACATAATTAGTATTTAACCCCTGATACCCCTAGTATTTAGCCCACATCTACCCATCTGTCTCACCAAATTGTTGGAGAGAATGCGGTGAATATGGCTCCTTCTTCCACATTTGGTGGAGTTGTACCAAACTTTCTAAATTCTGGATGGATGTAGCTCACTTTATCACCTCTAACACATAAAGCCTGCTCTCCCACCCTCAACCTGTACTACTAGGCATGGATTTACACCTCTGGCCTCCTAATTTGAAAACTATTGTGACTCACATCTTCATAGCAATTCAACTGGCAATTGCCAGAAAATAGAAATATGTATACCCACCTTCTATAGAGGAAGTCATCTGTATACTAAATGACAACTACCAGCTTGAATATTCTTTCAGAGGAACATATCTCCAATTACCATAATTCTATGCCATGTGGCAGCACTGGCTAATTGACCCTAGTAGTCTTAAAGACTTCAAATAACCATTTATCGTGGGTGATCTATCTTATCACTTCTCACTGAAGCAGCAGAGGTCTGCCAATACCGAGTTGCCCATTGGCTAATATAGTGATATATTTTCTACTCCATTCCTGCCTTTCCTACCTTTTAATCTCCCCTTTCTGTCCGTAACTCATTTTACATTGTATACAGTACATTGCTCTTCCTACAAATGTGCCGTTTCTTCAAAATGTACTTGTTTCTGTACTTTTTACTCATGTTTTGTCAATTCTTTTTTTAAACTAATTAAAATGAATTTTAAAAAAATAAGTAAAAAAAAATGTGTTTCTTAATTCTCCTATACTTTTAGTGGGAATCAGAAGTTCAATGTACAACATCTTTCTTAACTGTAATTACCAAATTTTAATGTATTATTCTGCTAACCTAATGAGTAACTCCGCTTTCGTTGAAAAAAAAACCCCAAAAGCATTCACATTTGGGTGATCAATATACATTACAGGGCATTTAACAAACTCTGTTGCAGATTCCTACCTTTGTTTCCCTGAAGAAATAACTGTTTGTTTCACCATGTCCTTTGCAGACTGAATCTGAATAGGACTGTCTGGTTCATTGTATTCATCTGGTACACTCCCAGTGTTTTAATAGAAAAAAAAGCTGTAGGGTTAGTACCTCTTCAGAAGTATTTAACCGTTGGGAAATATCTCATCAAAACTGAAATTTCTATTGCAGAGAGTGCGTAAAACTTGACTTGTATCTTAGTACAGACAAGCAAAAAAAGAAATTTCTGAGGGTGTTCTGTACACTAATGATGTACAGAAGGCCTCTAGGTTGCCCTATTGTATTGAATTATGCAGGAAAAATACAGTGGCCACAGAATGAAAATGGAAGGTAATTTTTTAACATTACAATATGGCTTGTGTAGCAATTGTATATGCTATTATTATTATTTATTTATTTATTCTTTTTTTTTTCATAATAATGCAGTTACCCATTAAGTGTAGAATAGAGCTCTACCAATCTGAAAATGCCATAGTCTACTGTTAGCAGAACTGCCACTTGTGGCTGTATGGTTTCTGGTGTCAGCTGGTGCAGTCACCTCAAATTATCCTCCTTCAACAATGTCATGATGCCAGCAGCATCACTTTGGAACATACAGTGTATATTGAGAAGTACCAACCAACAAAAATAAGGAGTTCAGAATTCTTATGCTAAGGAATCATAAAACCCCTGAAAGTACACGTTCTTTGATGGATATCCAATTTATGTTTTATCATATTTCTATTTTGTGTACAGAGTCTAGGTCAGGGAAAGACATAGCAAAGCTTACCATAAAATCCAGTAAGATTTTATTTTAAATCTAAAAGCCTAATGAAATGTTGCAAGATTCTGTAAACTATTCTAAGCAGTTCTGATAAAAGTGCCTTACATGCTGTGTATATGCTAACAATTAAGTCAAACATAACACAGCTATGGGTTGAAAGGGCTATGTTCTTTGATGTAAACGATGTTTCTTGCCTCAGCCATTTAAGTAACAGGGATTAGCATAAACAGAATGTGGTTAATCATTTTGCTACTAAATTATGTAAATTAATCATGCTGAGCTATGCTAATCTGTGACTTCAGATTGTCCAATAGGCATCTCCTATTTCACAGCAGATGGTAATACCACCTGAGATGTCAACAGTAGTAAATATTTATCATCACTTATTAAAAAAATGTAATATTGTAATTGAATTTCAGATATTTTGTTTATAAAATGTAAAATGTATTTTAAAATTTAGAACTTGAAACACTGTGATTAAAAATTTAGAGTTGATGACTAACATTCCCAAAAAATGTTCTTATGGACTTCAGTCCTAAAACAAAAGCCTCCTACACAACACATTACACCAGTAGATGAACACACAGTGATATTTAGCTACTGTATCTTTTGTTCCCAGAGGCTACAGAAAATAGGAATATTTTTAATTAACTGTATTTTCAAGTAACCTCCATGTACAACTAAGAGGGCAGACCTGCTAAACTGAAAATTTAAAGGAAAATGAAGAATTTGATTTGCCCACCCCTTCCTTTTAAATTATCAATGTTTTTAAGACACACAATACAAAATACCAAGGAGACATTAAAGGGCTATATTAAATATCAAGGAAATACAACTATGTGTAAGAGTAACGTTTTCCACTACTCTCCATAATAGTACTCTATGTATGGATTGTAGTAAACCCAACCATAAAACCACAGTACAGTTCAACCCTCATGATGTCATCTCCTAGAAATTATAATTGAATCATATATTTTAATCCTAGGAAAAAGCTAGTTGCAAATGATATCCTTGAAAAGAAGCAAAAGGTTTGGAAGCAGAGTCGGCCTCTAAAATAAATAAAATAGTGTGCAAGACTAGATGTAACAAAATTAGAAAGGTTCATAAAGGCATAAAAAGTAATTTTAAACAGTGAGTTTCATTATTTTAAAGTTTTACAGATTCATTAGTAGTAAAAGACTACGTAAGGCATAACCATTTGTGAAGTGAAAGGGGTGTGCCTCAGCTGTAAAAATGAGCCATCAGATATCACTGTATTGCAGACAGTGTGCCACTTGTTGGCTGCAAATCACGCAAGCAAATTATTTCATTTTTTTATCACTTTATTTTAAACTCAAGTTAGATAACACAAGACACAATGACATGCTATCGAGACTTGTAATAGAGGTGTACAAAACATGTTAGGAAAGTGTAATATGAGGCATTTCCATAAAGATAAAAAAATGTCACTGAATAGGTTTAGAAACTTCTACTTATCAGTAAAGATCCAATGTGGGGGTCTTCTATATAAGCAAAAAAGAAACAGTTCCAAGGACATTATGTCGGGGCTGTAAAAGAAACATACATCTGAGAGTTTTAAACCAGGGTAATGGGCTTAGGTTAAAAAAAATAAATTAGAAGGGAGGGAGAAAAGAAGAGGTGGGAGAGAAGGATAGGATAATGTTAGACAAGGTATCCTCCAAAACGTATTTATGTTCCTAGAAATTGTATAATATAATACCAATAAAACAGGGTTATATGAAAATTGTATCTTTTGTGATACCTTACAGCTGCTAAATTTTCCTAGGTTTTGAACTCTTTAATTTTTGTACACCATAAACTTATGGGTAGAGGTTAAGGTTTTTTCCACAGGGGTACATAGACCGTGCTGCATTTATTGAATGTATTAATAAAGTTTTCTTCCAGTGGTTTTAAGGTATGGGTATCTGATTCAAGAACAATGTGGCCAAATTTCCTCTTGTATGCACGTTTGCTAATTTGATTATGGTTTTTGCTACTTTATCTGGGAAATCACTAAGTATCGGGCATTCCCAGGGGATATGTAACAGTGCACCCTCTGCCACTTGGCATTCCAGCACTGGGTGGGAGGACATTTGAGGGAAAAGATTTTGAAGAATTTAAGGTACTCTTTACCATATGGCTAAAATTTTAAATCCTGATTCCTGGATTTTGAAATAGATGCTTTAAGTGTAAAGTAAAGTGATCACTATCTTTCGGTGTGAATGTTGTTTTTGGATCTCATCCTATTTCAGTAATAAAAAGATATGTAGTCATCTGGGAGAAGATTCGGTGTTTTAAATGGAATAGATGACATATATAGTATGTGGACCTGACTGTAAACATAACTCCTCAAAGATCAAGGCCGGGTGAATGGTCAGCATTATACAAGGAAGAAACAAGTGTTGCTGTAGAATAGCATTCCATCTGGATGATGTAATGAAATGTTTCAGTCTATAATGATTGGTATCAAGGATGGAAATTATTTTTCCTGGAGAACAAAATATGAAATTTTTATCTGCTTAAAAAGAAGTAAACAATATTTAAATATTGATTTTTATTACAGAACATAATTTACTTAGTTTTGATAAGTTGAAAAAGTATAAGCACAGCTAAATGCAAAAAATAATAATTTCACATGCCAGGCTTCAAAAAATTGTAGCAAAGACATAACACAGTCCTAACTTCTTACCACTACACACAGCAGAACCCTACCGTGTGTTGGCAATAGGATATCATAGTTTAAATAATTAATATGCTGCTACTCTAGCAATATGTCAAGTGTCATGGGTACAAGCATGTTCTTTTTTGTTTCATGTGAAACCATTGCCTAATATCAAGCTTTTAAAATTCTTAACTTTCATTATGCCACTGGTGTTAACTTTACCAAAATTGTAAAAAAAAAAAAACATGCTGTGTCTTGATCAGACATACTCTTAAGGTCAGGCATATATTAAGACCTGAAGCTTCTGCTTCACCATAATTAAAAAGAACACCAATCTGCCATTTATGTTGACAGTTATATGGAAATCCATTTCTTCTCAAAGTAATACCCCCTGGCCCAAAGCTCTTGCTAACACCCTTAACAAAGATTTTAAATACATACTTGCATTGGCCAGTCCTCAAAACAATGTCGGTAATCCAGACATAACTAAGCCTTCAGGCTCCTTGCTTCCCTTTGCTATAGAGCTCCATATTGTACTACCAACATCTAAAGTCTACAACACTTTGGTCAGACAAATGCTGAGCCACTGCCATAAGATTTGAAGATTTAGTTGTGTCTTGCTTGAAAACATTTTCTGTTGGTCAAATCTATGCTAAAAGCACAAGTGAGATGAGTAGTGAAGTGCATTATTCAACTAAAGCACATGTTAGTTCTGTTGAGGACTGTCAGTTCTTACTTTCAGGTAGAACTCTTTCTTTTCCTGTCCCATGCTTCAAAGGAACAGGAAAAAACTGGGTATTGACAAAAAGGAGTGAGTCTTTAGTGAATCTAATCTCTTTTGTGTGCTGCCCAGGAGTGTAATGAGATAAAATTAATGGGACAGTCTGACCAAACGTGCTTTTTACATAGCTTGTTATATGTAGTACACCAATATGCTTTGTATCTATTCCTTAAGGACTCAGGTGGAGAATTCTCTATACTTAAGCTCCCAGTTCCATCCACTAATTGTGGTCATTACAAGGGTGTCCTATTCTCTCTGTTCAATTTTTCATGAAATTTATGTTAGGACACTGCAGAATGTGGACTGAGACTCATGCTGCAGAGGAGTAAGATTCTATGGTTGGCTGGGTTGGAGTTGTCATCTTCAGTAGGGTAACCTCGCCTCCTTACCATAGTTGGTAAGGTTGAATAAAGACCAGTTTATCCAGTTCAACAGGTGTGTGTGTTTTTGTATGTGTTTATGTCACTACCTTTTCCCATATTCCTGTATAATGAATTTGCTAAGATGGATGTGACTAGTCTTTAGTTGCTTCAGTCAACAAACCTACTGTATACCATAAAGAGAATATTATCACTGGGTGAAGCTATCCATATTATTTTAACTGTTCTTTGGAAGTTGCAAAGTAGAATTGGATAGCATAAATATTATGCAGATCATATAATAAATAGATCATGATTTATGCCATGTTTAGCACTGCTGAAATTGACAAGATTTCTACAGGCTGTTTAGGACTAGTCAGCACCTTCAATGATATGAAAACTGCCATGTTTGACACCGCTGGAGTTGTCCAGATTTTCACCGGCTGCCTAGAAATGGCATGACATGAAAATTGCAAAAAAAAAAAAAAGTAAATGCTAAAATTCCTTTTGCACATGCTGTGTGGCAGAAGGGCAACACATGAGTTCTAAAGGTACCACATGCAATCTAAGCTGACCATGAAAAGTGGAAGCCTACAAATGCATGATTGAGTGTGAAATATGTACAATTTTATTATATAAAATTCAAAAATTATGAGAAAGAAAAAAAGAAAGTACACTACACTGTACTACACTGAGTGATAGATATACAAAAAGTAAATAAAAAGGCTGTTCAATTTGAAAGGGAAGTTGCACTTTGCAATGGAATTTTTCTCATAGCTTAGTGAATACGGTGAAATGTAACTGTGCAAAGAATACTCAATCACATGCAGGGAAGAACAGCATTTTTGCTTGCATGTGATTGAAAGATTCATTCCCTAATCTGTGGGAAAAATTCCTTTCCAAAGTGCAACTTCCCTTTGCAAAGTGAACAGTCTATTTGCCTTTAGTAAATCAGTGTCACTATATATTCATTCTTTGCAACCTTGTCATTTTAGATACATACTTGGTTTATTAATTTTTTTCTCTGTTTATGCTTGCATTCTCATTTTTCTACTTGCAATGTGAATAGCTGAATTTGTACCAACAACACAGCAATGTTTAATAAATGGAATACACTAAAAAGTATCACATGATGGCACTGTTTCCATTCCCACTTAGCTGTCAAGCTACACAACACTGATAAATTGCATATAAAAAGGCCTCTTTATGTGCAATGTAACAGACAAATGATGCTTTTTCAAAAAAGTTTGTATTTACAGGTTTAACCCAATAAACATGGACACATTGCTAAATCGAAAAAAAACTTTTGTTATTATTATTATTATTAATAGTAATAATAATATTATTATTATTTTCATTAGTTGTTGTAGTAGTAGTTATAAGTTGTATTTATAAATTAAGAATGAAATGTATACATAACTAGTTGTGAAATCTATAAAAATGAATAGCTTTGCACTAGTGCTTTCTATGGATAATTATTGTTTTGTTATCATAGTTATTGTATAATGCTATTTTTTATAATGCTAACTAACTATCTATAGGCATAAGGCATTCTCCAGTTTTTTTTAGAAAACATTTTAGAATTTTTTTTTAATATCTTAGAATGTTCTGGCAACACATTCTGGTGTTATTTTTATATATTGTATCCAGGTCATTTTATGCTTGCTCTTCATGATTAGTCCAACTCACAGACATGCACACAAATAGGAATATATCATAGTGATTTGATTTACTGCAAGTTAATGTATTCATTAATTTAACAACCAGAATGTCTTTAGTTTTGCAATCAATGAGGACATTATACTAGTACATAACATTAGAATGGCTCATGCAGAGATTAATTCAGTCTTCATTTAAGTTAATGTGTGCCAGCACCTATGTTTAGATGTACTTACACACATAGTGGGAAACTTTGCTAAAGTTACAGTTATAAGGTCACCTTGCGCAAAAGGACTTCCTCTAATGAAAATGCTCAGTGTCATTATAATTAACTATCATACAGTGATCTATGATTATGAGAAGAATCAGATATAAGAATATTTTTTTGCATGCAGAGTAATATGGACTTGTATATACTAAATATGTATATATTTATATGAGCTTTAAGCAGCATTCTGCCGTTGTGCATAATGGTAAACCATATCTGTGCAGTTGTTAGGTAAAAGTAGACATCTGTAAATTACATTTTGAAGAAGTACTGTTTATCCTAATCAGTAAATGGAAAATTGAAGTAACATGAACAATGATGTATTATTATTTCACCAGTGCTTGGTGGATAACTTATTAGGAAGTAAGTTTCTTCTAATGTTTGTAAAACCATAAGTAAGCATTACACTAGTCAACACATCTTAAATTTGCTGTGGATACATAGTCAGAGACCTATTTGTTTTCATTCTTAAAATTAAATTAAACCTCTGCTAAAATATTCTCTCTGTTAGGCTCCAGGAGCTTTTAACCATAATGTGCTAGTATGCACAGCATATTAGCACATTATGGCAGACTTACCTAGCTAGGGATCCTTTCCAGCACTGCGCTGGCAGTGCTCCCATTGGTCACGGGTGCTGTCATCTTCTCTCAGTCTTCCTTCCAGGTTCCTACTCTTCTGCCACTTGGTTAGCTGGGCTACAATTATGTCATTCCAGCTCATGTACACCAGGGTCACGTCATCACGGCACAGAGCAGTGTCATAAGAATACAGTGAGCTGCACGTGCTGAAAGGCAGGAAGAAGGTTTTATGACAGAAAATACCAATATGGTCAGCTTTTTTTTTCTGGTTTAATTACACTTTAAATAAAGTCCTTTATTGATTAATGAGTATTTTTTTAAGAGTTCAATTATAGTTTAACAGCAGTTAATTAAAAAAAAAAACTTTAAGGTGTACGTAAAGTATTTTTGTTTGGATAGTCTAAGGAAGGTATGTTGCAGCATTAAAAGACCATTGAATGTGGAATGCGCCTGTTTCTAATAATAAAGTCACTATCAGACACTTACTATTTGGCTTGCACAGATGTATTTGCATGTGTGCAGTTGCATGCACACACTGTGCATTAGTATGGGTGCCCAATTGCCTACATAAGCTGGAGTGAGTTATGGGCAGATTGCTCAGTGGTCTTCAGCTAGTTTCTAATCTGTGACCTAAGCTGCTATTTCAGCCTTCCCACGTATGATTCAGCTTGCGTTTGAGCTGTTTTTTCTTGTCTGCTTTGGCTTGTATCCTGACACTGCCTCTGCCATATGTTCCTGTATCTCGCTGGTGGCTATTGGCATGTCTCCTGGCTGCGTTCCTGTCTACTGATCAGGTGTTCCCATGTTCCTGCATCTGGTTATTACCTAGTGGTCCACAATTGTTTGTTCCTCACACCCTACATCTGGTGCTGCCTGCAACACTGGCCATTGTGAAACTCTGTGTCCTCACATTCCCTGAGGTACAAGAGAAGGCCCCTCTTCAGTTTGATCTCCACCAGGCACTTGGCAGATAGAGTGGTTAGGGGTTTTTGTGGCTGTCTGTGCCCCCCCCCCCCCCCCCAAGTACATTTACTCTCTATTTGTCCTGGTGACCATCATTACTGGGTCTGAAAGTGATGACAAATTTTAAATTTTAAGAAGTCACTAAAACTGGAATAGATAGGAAATCTTTCAATTGGGACGCTTGCTTTGGTGACATCTGTCTAAGAGGGGACTTCCCTTTACTTGTTGCTTTGTCAACAGGAAGTAAAGGAAATTCTCACCAAAAGAGTGGAAGAGGACTCCAGTGGCAACCTGTGAAGCTCTGGTGAACTCCATGCCCAAGAGGGTTAAGGCAACGCTGGAAAATAATGGTGACCACACAAAATATTGACACTTTGGTCCTAATTTGGACATTTTCACTTAGGGGTGTACTCTTTTTTTGTTGCCAGCGGTTTAGACATTAATGGCTGTATTGAGTTATTTTGAGGGGGTAGCAAATTGACACTGTTATACAAGCTTTACACTCACTACATTGTAGCAAAGTGTAATTTTTTCAGTGTTGTCACATGAAAAGATATAATAACATATATGCAAAAATGTTGTCTAATATATAATATACACTGAGCAAAATTATAAACGCAACACTTTTTTGTTTGCCCCTATTTATCGTGAGCTGTACTTAAAGATCTACGACTTTTTTTATGTACACAAAAGTCCTATTTCTCTAAAATATTGTTCACAAATCTGTCTAAATCTTAGTTAGTGAGCACTTGTCCTTTGCCGAGATAATCCCTCCACCTCACAGGTGTGGCATATCAAGATGCTGATTAGACAGCATGATTATTGCACAGGTGTGCCCTAGGCTGACCACAATAAAAGGCCACACTAAAATGTGCAGTTTTACAGTATTGGGGGAGTCAGGGGGGTCTGAAAAACAGTCAGGTTCTGGTGTGACCACCATTTGCCTCATGCAGTGCAGCACATCTCCTTCGCATAGAGTTGATCAGGTTGTTGGTTGTGGCCTGTGGAATGTTGGTCCATTCCTCTTCAATCGCTGTGCGAAGTTGCTGGATATTGGCAGGTACTGGAACACGCTGTCGTATTCACAGATCCAGAGCATCCCAAACATGCTCAATGGGTGACATGTCCGGTGAGTATGCTGGCCATGCAGGAACTGGGATGTTTTCAGTCTCCAGGAATTGTGTACAGATCCTTGCAACATGGGGCCATGCATTATCATGCTGCAACATGAGGTGATGGTCGTGGATGAATGGCACAACAATGGGCCTCAGGATCTCGTCACGGTATCTCTGTGCATTCAGAATGCCATCAATAAAATTCACCTGTGTTCCTTGTCCATAGCATATGCCTGCCCATACCATAACTCCACTGCCACCATGGGCCACTCGATTCACAACGTTGACATCAGCACGACGCCATACACGCGGTCTGCCATCTGCCCTATACAGTGAAAACCGGGATTCATCCATTAAGAGAACTCCTCTCCAAAGTGCCAGACACCATCGAATGTGAGCATTTGCCCACTCAAGTTGGTTACGACAACAAACTACAGTCAGGTAGAGACCCCGATGAAGACAATGAGCATGCAGATCAGCTTCCCTGAGACGGTTTCTGTCAGTTTTGCAGAAATTCTTTGGTTATGCAAACCGATTGTTGCAGCAGCTGTCCTGGTGGCTGGTCTCAGACGATCTTGGAGGTGAAGATGCTGGATGTGGGCTGGTGTTGTTACACGTGGTCTGCGGTTGTGAGGCCGGTTGGAAGTACTGCCAAATTCTCTGAAACATCTTTGAAGACAGCTAATGGTAGAGAAATGAACATTCAATTCAAGAGCAACAGCTGTGGTGGACATTCCTGCAGTCAGCATTCCAATTGCACACTCCCTCAAAACTTGTGACATCTGTGGCATTGTGCTGTGTAATAAAACTGCACATTTTAGAGTGGCTTTTTATTGTGGCCAGCCTAAGGCACACCTGTGCAATAATCATGCTGTCTAATCAGCATCTTGATATGCCACACCTGTGAGGGGGATGGATTATCTTAACAAAGGAGAAGTGCTCACTAACACAGATTTAGACAGATATTTGAGAGAAATAGGCCTTTTGTGTACATAGAAAAAGTTGTAGATCTTTGCTCCTGATAAATAGGGGCAAACATAAAAGTGTTGGGTTTATAATTTTGCTCAGTGTATATATACACAAAAAGAACCTACCTTTTGTTAGTGCTCCTAAGAGATTTGTGTATACCCGCAGATATTAATATACGTCAATATTTGTTTGAGATCATCTGTCACATACCTTCAGGTAGAGCCTGGCGAGCAGAGGAAATCCTCTCGTACAGCCCCGGTTCAAGGTACCTGCGATGTTCTTCATTTAGCCGGGAAGCAGGAGAAGCAGATGGCAGCAGTAGTAGAAGCTGCTGGTTGGCTGTGGATGCAGGCACGTTGTGGATGCAGGGATACTGCGGATGCAGGTACGTTGCAGGTGCCGGTGTACTGAGGACGCAGGTATGTAGCGGCTGAAGGAAGCTGAGAAGACTGGTGCAGAGTCAGACAAGCTTGGTTATACACAGAAGATCAGATACATCAGAGACATCAAGCAAAGAATGGTCAAGTTCAGGCAGAGGTTTGGCAACAGAGAATCAAGCAAATATAGGTAAATCAAGGTCAAGGCAAGCCAGGGTCAGGATATGAGAGAATCAGGATAGTCAGGAAGCCGCGTCAGAATCAGATCAAGGACTGACACAGGATACAGGGGAAAGCTGCAGATCAGACAGCAAGGCCCTAGTGCATCTGCCATCCTATATATGTAATTTTGGCACTAGTGCTGATGGGCGTGCGCATGCGTACATGTACTCGTGCATCCACGGGTGTAGACAATCGCGCGGACATGCCTGTTACAAAGGGTACTTGTGGAATTATACCCACGCATGCGTAATTTCCTCTGCCTTTGCACATCTGCTGCACTATGACCAGCATGTGCCTGACATCACCTCTCCACCAATGGGACATAATTTATACCTTATTGGGTTGTGATTAAGCACTCACCTTGCCCATCTATGGCTCTTATGAGTCCCTCTTCTTTCCTATCTCACCACATGGGGCTTACCTCCTTTTAAAATACACATATCCATTTATAAAAATCCTCATACTTCGTAAATCCATTATTTGTGTATCCACGCACAGATAGTAAAGTGTATTTATGCTCTTACTTGCTCTTAGGTACTCATTACTAAGTCATTTGACACATACAAATCCTTAGTCAGAGGATTCCGCAAATAAATTGACTGTATAGGGGTCAATTCACTAATGTCCCGTACACACGGTCGGACTTTGTTCGGACATTCCGACAACAAAATCCTAGGATTTTTTCCGACGGATGTTGGCTCAAACTTGTCTTGCATACACACGGTCACACAAAGTTGTCGGAAAATCCGATCATTCTAAACACGGTGACGTAAAACACGTACGTCGGGACTATAAACGGGGCAGTGGCCAATAGCTTTCATCTCTTTATTTATTCTGAGCATGCGTGGCACTTTGTCCTTCGGATTTGTGTACACACGATCGGAATTTCCGACAACGGATTTTGTTGTCGGAAATTTTTATCTCCTGCTCTCCAACTTTGTGTGTCGGAAAATCCGATGGAAAATGTCCGATGGAGCCCACACACGGTCGGAATTTCCGACAACACGCTCCGATCGGACATTTTCCATCGGAAAATCCGACCGTGTGTACGGGGCATTAGAGTTAAATAATGGCAAATAAAATGCAGTAAAATAACGCATGCTATAAATCAGTTGTGAAAGTTTAATTCACTGAGAATTTAGCGTTAAATAACTAATGCAGTATTTTTTCGATTGTTCGGTAACTACCGCATTTTCTCATGCAGTAATTTATTGCATGTGTCGTGGTTAAGGGTTGTTTAAGGTCATTTCCTTTTAACATTTTACGTATAACATGTTTGTTATTTTTCTTTTGCAAAAAACTATTTTTGAATCTAACATTTTTTACAGTAATCTGTATTTGAGGGCATTGAAATGTGAACTACTTTCTCAAATGTATGTCTCCTGATGCTTGGTAATCCAAGCTGTGTCTTTTTCATGTGGATCTGTTGCCTGAAAATAGCTGTTAAGCTGTGTTGTGCTCCTTTACTAAATCCATCATGCCATACATTCATAAAAAAAGTGTAAATGTATAGCCTACTAGAGCTGTTGAAAGTGCCCTTTACTAGATAGTTCTATGACTTTTGGCCCAATTCTGTGCTGCTGCCTATGTTTATATTGTGGAAACAATTTTACATAAAAGAACATTTTACTATATTTTTTTAATAATTTTATAAAAACTTTTTTATTTATTTTTCATGTTCCTGTCCAAGTTTAACTTGTAGTAATGGTGTATATAACCAAAAGTATTACAGTGGTCACTTCTAGCTGGAGTAATTGTCATGGTTGACATACTCCATTGTTGCACATTTGTAAACAACATTTACTTTAACCACTTCCCTACCCGCCCATTGTTATATGACATCCGCAGATGAGATCTCCCATCCTGGGTGGGCATCATATGACGTCCTGGGCTTCCCAGTGGTATAGGGGGTGCGCGCACCCCGAGGAGCCGATGCGCACGCCCTGCGGCCGCGATGTAAGCACACAGATCCATGTCCTGTCAGTGGAGAGGAGACCAATCGTGTGTTCCTAGTATATAGAAACACAGATCGGTCTCCTCCCCTAGTCAGTCCCATCCCCCACAGTTAGAATCACTTCCTAGGCAACACATTTAACCCTTTGATAGCCCCCTAGTGTTAACACCTTCCCTGCCAGTGACATTTATACAGTAATCAGTGCATTTTTATAGCACTGATCGCTGTATAAATGTCAGTGGTCCCAAAATAGTGTCAAAAGTGTCCAATCTGTCCGCCGCAATGTCACAGTCATGATAAAAATCGCAGATAACCGCCATTGCTAGTAAAAAAAAAAAAAAATAATAATAATAAAAATGCCATAAATCAATAACCTATTTTGTAGGCGCTATAACTTTTGCGCAAACCAATCAATATAAGCTTATTGCGATTTTTTTTTTACCAAAAATAGGAGGAAAAACTTTTTTTTTTAATTGGGATATTTATTATAGCAAAAAGTAAAAAATATTGTGTTTTTTTTTTCAAAATTGTCGTGTTTTTTGTATTTATAGCGCAAAAAATAAAAACCGCAGATGTGATTAAACACCACCAAAAGAAAGCTCTATTTGTGGGGTAAAAAAATTATAAAAATTCATTTGGGCACAGTGTTGCATGACTGCGCAATTTTCATTCAAAATGCTATAGTGCTGAAAGCTGAAAATTGGCCTGGGCAGGAAGGAGGTGAAAATGCCCAGTATTGAAGTGGTTAAAAAAAATATATTATTTGAAAAAAAAAGTTCTTGATGTTAAATTTTAGTCGGTGTTTAAATTTTAATTGCACTGCATGTCATGCCTTTTTGATTTAATAATAAAAAAAAAATACTTGTGTACTCGGGATGTAAAATGCCACATTTTTGTGTGTCCACTGCTGGTAGAATAGTGTCAACTTTCTCTGGGTCCTCTGTGAGTGGGATTGCACCCCTTTCTGTGTGCGGAATAGTACCCCTTCCTGTGGGTGTTCTGTACGTAGAATTAGGCCCCTTTCTGTGAGTCTTCTGTGAGTTGAATTAGGCTCTCAGTGGGTGGAATTCCTCTTTCTGAGGGTTTAAATAGGCCCCTCTTTATGGTACCGCACTGGTTACCGCCACCAAAAGGGTGGTGTTAAATATTGGGCCTTTTTAGTCCCTTTTTTTTGTTTGTGAATTGGACTTAACAGATTGCTGCATGCTTTATTGTGATATTTTAAAAATTGTATATTTTTAAATAAATTGGACTATAATAGGTGTCTTATCCCTCAGCCCATTCTCTGGCCATCATGTGAACGCTAGAGCGGTGGGTGAGGGCTACCTAGATTCTACCTAGCCTCCACCTGGCATTTTGATGCCCACAGCATTGGGGAAAAGGACCCCACCCCCCTGCAGTGCAATGACATCAGGCTCAAGATGCGCCCATGCTATGATGTCATCACAGAGACATCTTGCTGGAGGAAGGGGTTAACTACTCTGAGCAGGCTCAATCCAGCTGAAACTGTGCAAACACCTTGCATGCACTGGTCTGTAAGGAATGCTGTTAATTTAATAATTATTTTCCTTGTATCGCACAGTATAAAACCATGTCTTAAAGGTCCTGGACCTTTGTGGTATATGAATACAATGTCATGGCCCTGGGTAGCCTCCATGCTTGTCATTAGCCTATTACAAATCAGGATGCCTGAGCCTCCCAGTCTCAATGCCAACCCAGCATAGTGTGAACATTATATACCTACAATATATACTGTATATAGCTTGTTAAAAAGCAAATATATACATTTAAGTACATACATAGGTTTATTTACTTTTTTGCTTTATATACACCATTTCAAATTAATTCATTAGCATATGTGCACATTTAACCGCTTTCTGCCTGGTCTATGGCAGAATGATGCCTGCACCAGCCTTTTGTCGATCCGGGTGGACGTCATGTGACGTCCTCCTGGATTGGACCCTGTGAGCGGGTGCGGGGCTGCGCAGCAGCGTGATCTGCCACCGGCCATGTCCAGTGGCTGGTCAGTGTACTGGCTCATTGACGGTAACATGTGACCGCCGTGACAAATCACAGCAGGTCACATGACAGTTGTACACATTGGATGGCTTTCTTTCAAGCCATCTAATGTGTACAACTGTGTTGCTAGCTGTGATTGGTCATTGTGATCACATGGTACAGACAGAGCCAATCCCAGCCCATCTGTACCATGTGATTAGCTTTGACCAATCACAGCTAATCACAACAAAACAGACTGCTTACTTATAGCAATGTAATGCACTGCTATAAGCAAACATAATGTGTAAAAAATATATATATTGCTCTTGTCACAGTGTGTTAAAAAAAATTGTGAAAAAAAATAATATATGTATAAAAAAAAAAAAAAGATACCTTTTTTTCTACTGTCACCAGTCAGTGTCCCTGATCACCGCCACACCAGTTATTTGAGGACGCTGTACTGCACTGGTGACAGTATGTAAAAAAAAAAGAAATTGTGATTTTTTTTTCTTCATTTTCCAAAAGATTATGACAAAAAATTGCAACTTCACTCCTACTAAATACCTTGGACTGTCTAATTACCAAAATTTTATAATGGACACAAAGAAAAATGTTTTTTTTTTTTTTTTTTTAATTTTCAGTCTTTTTTTTGTTTATTTAGCAAATAATAAAAAACTCAGTGGTGATTATATACCAATTAATAAACTAATAGTATCCAGTCCAGAAGCACAAAATAGTACACCATCAAATACTATAGCAGCACTCCTGTTAGTCCTTATCATAACTGGCATTCATATGTTTTGAGAAATAGTTGGATGACACATGGTGATTAAAAGTTCAGAAAACAGATGATGATCCTAGCGCTTGTTAAAGCGGTGTTCCGCTCAAAAAAAAATGAAAAGCCATCAGCTACACATACTGCAGCTGCTGGTTTTTAACAATAGGACACTTACCTGTCCTGGGGTCCAGCGATGTTGTCACCGCAGCTGATGTTTCTAACAGCTGTCAGGTGCTGCCGCCGCCATTGCGGGTAAGGGTACCTCGCAGTGTAGCCTTATGGCTTCACGCCGGGAACCCTTCTGCGTGTGCGCAAGGCCCCGCTCCTCTCTCCTACTGGCCTGGCGACAGGGAGAGGAGGGAGGAGGAGGGAGCAGCGGCCCAGACTCCCGGAAGCGGGACAGGTATCCTGTCCCAATTGTGGCACCGGAGGGGAAGAGGAGACAAATGAGCAGAAGTTCCACTTTTGGGTGGAACTCCGCTTTAAATAAGCTTGCACCATACACCAAGATCCTGACCGCGTGGGTCACTCTCCCCTAGAGGTTCAAACTCACCAGCGGTAGCTACATCACAAGCCTTGATATACTTAAAGAGATGTCATCCGAATGGCAGGTAAGGTTAGCGCTGCAAGTCACTCCATGGGTAGTCAGACATAAAAGAAAACTGTACTGTGATGGGTCTTGTTATGTGGACTCAGACTGCTGTTGTCCTGAGATTTCCAGAGAGCTTCGCTGGCCAGCAGCAACTTCACACCTCATCTGGTGTCTTCTGCAAGTTCCCATTGGGAACACTCCCATTGAGCACACTTGGAGTCAGCTTGACCTCTTCAGTTTGTGAATTGCACATTTCAGCCTGCACAAGTTTTGTTGCCACAGACCGCCTAGGCTCTGAGGAAAGGGGTGCGCCCCTGAAACGCATCAGCCGTTCAGCCGTTTGGGGTGCCATCATCTACCTCTCGTCATCAGACAGCAAGGAACGTAGTTGCTACTATTAAGAAAAGCCTGTTTTTTATGCTCGCTTGTGAGTAGTACCCTCGTTTTTATACTTTTAATAAATCCTTTTATTGGTAATGCACTAGGTCGGTGCGCCCTCTTCTCTTTTCATTTTTTTATTAGTTGTACGAACACCCATTGTTCTGAAGAGGGCTGCAATACCATAGAATTTGCCTTATATTCAAGAATGGACCACACTGTGTCTAGCAAAACACTGGAGTGCAGGAGATTATTGCTTGGCAAATTTTGTTGCCTCCATCCCTTTCTGACACTGGAGCTGACAACAGGTCAGCACAGCAGCAACACATGTGAGCAGGAGACTTGCCTCATTTCCTGGCTGCACTGACGGTGATTATATACCACCAAAAGAAAGCTTTATCTGTGTGAACAAAATGACAAAAATTTAGTTTGGGTACAGTGTTACATGACCATGCAATTGTGCAACAGCGCTGAAAGCTGAAAATTAGCCTGGGCAGGAAGGAAATAAAAGTGCCTGGTATTGAAGTGGTTAAATACGTATAATCTATTTGTTGTATATTTATGTCTCCAGAATTAGCAAATTACAAAAATGGTTTTAGAAAAAGTTTAAGCTTGTGGATTTATTTAACCCAAGGATAATTGTTGTCCCGAGCTGATGTATCCATCTCCTATCTGTAGTAATTGCCGGTCCCATTCAACCCCTCTTAGGTCTGCATGGATTTTGTTTAAGGCAATGAACTTCAAACACAATGGGTTTTAATTATGATATATGGCCCCGTGTCCACCTATGAGAGATGGTAGATTGCCATTTTGTATGGTGTATGTATAGTTGTTAAGGCTTTACCATAACTGTGTTTTGATTTCTCCTATATAATAAGAACCACACTCACATATCACAATATAAATTACCTGAACAATTTTACAATTTACAAGGTGCTTTGCCTTATGTGTTTTATCATTAGGTGGGCTTTGAAAATTTCCATCCAAAATATATTTACAATAAGGACATGACCCATATCTATATGAACCCTTGTAACAACATTGGTCATCCTTTTTGTAAATTGGGATTACAAAGACCCATTCTTTAACTAGCATTCTATAAGCAATGAATTACAACCTGGAGACCGCTACCAATGTAAACTCTTCTTGAGTCTAGAAGTCATGTTATCCCAGGATACAGATAAGAGGGTAAGTGCACAAGCTTGTATCAAACACATTGTTAAGGGATGTAACAACCTTGTCCCAGTAGCTTCATAATTTGGGAAATAGACAAAGTAAACCAATCAAATTCCCTTTGAGAATGACTGCATCTATTACAACAAGGGTCACTAGGTAGACCTATTTTGTGTAATGTACTGTGTGTAAAATAAAATGTTGCATTAGTCTGTGAGAGGAGGACAGGTATAAAATTACTGAAGTTATTTTATCCCAAATTTGGTCTATGAGGGTATCAGGATCTACTTCCAATTTTTTTACAAAGTAACAGAAATGTAAGTAGAAATGTACTGAAAAACTGTTCTCCTCAAATGAGGTCTTTAAAATTGTCAGCTGAAACAAGAGTATTGAACACAGGCGTTAAAGCAACAGATATAATGTGGTATTTTGAGCCTAGATTGCATGTGAGAGCTTTTAAGTGGTAATAAAGGCTACTACTAAATATTCTTAAAAAAAGTTCCCTTCCTTCTCTAACTAACTATCCTGTGTACCCTGTTTAAAAATCTGTGTACTTGCCAATTTTTTAATCTGGTATGATCCTGTAGCTGTACATTACTGGAACCATGAGGTCACCACTAGGCTTCCATGGCCTAGCCATTGTCAGCGTTTCCTCCTCTCCCTTGCAGCAGCTGCTCCTTGACACAGTGGAGCTTGAGCTGCAGGATCATATAACCAGACCGGAGCAGAATAAAAATATGTAAGTATATGTAAGTGTAAGTAAGTAGTACACAGAATTTTTTATACAGGGTATGCACGTTTTTAGAAGGAGGGGGAAGGGAACATTTTTAAGAATAGTTAGTATTAACTTTATCTTTCACTTTAAGTATTAGTGAAAAAAAGATTTTAGTCAAAATCAGGTTGTAACTGTTAAAAGGACTTAAAACACTGGTCTGTGTTAGAATTGAGATGGTGACTAATTCTTTTGCATGTAAGTCTCACATAAACATTCTCAAAAAGACGGAAAATTGATGAAGGGTGGGGTAAAATATTCCTACCCACCAAATCTCATTTTATTCTGAAAATCTAGTTGTCAAATAAACTTGCCAAAATGCAAATACCATGTAACAAGTGTCTCATGGTTCACGAGTCATACACTTCACAGCTCTTTTTCATTTGTCCCATTTTTCAGTTTTCCACTTCTTCCATTTGTCTTTTCTATTTGACAACAGTTGCTCAGTGGAGGACTTTACTGTATGTCTATAATTTGAGCTACTTTGGTGCCCATCAAGGGCAGCGTTGCTGTATGGGATCTGCCTCATTAGAGCTATTAAACTTGTTAGAAGTTTTCCTTCATCTGACTACACTTGCAAGTCTAAGGCCCCTTTCACATGGATGGACTATTCGGGCCTGCCTGTCAGTTTTTTAGGTGGAAACGAATGAACCATCCATTGCTCTCTATGGAGCAGAGGATGTCAACGGACATGTGTCTGTTGACACCCACCGTCATCCAATCCAATCCTGTTTGCTAAAAACTGATGGATGGGGATTCAGTCCCTTCCGTCTGGAGGATCGGATGACAGTTGGATGGAAATGGACAGGCTGTCCATTTTCATCCAACAGCCCATAAAGGACAGCAGGCTTTTTCCGTGTCCACTCTGCATGAGCACCTTCTTAGGGGGGAGCAGGTGGATCCCCTGGCGGACGCTGTCAGTGTAAAAGATGTCCAAAAGTTTCTGGCATCTAAGTTGAAGCATGTTGCTCTGGAGTCCTTCCAACAATGGAAAGCAGAGATTTTTAAAATGTTCCTGTAAGAGATCACAGAGGTTGCCCGAAACAGTTTCTGAAAATTTGGGGCAAAATCTTCTACTTGCTGTCCATTAGATGCAGCTCCTACTTGATTTTAAGGGGGGGGTCTTATGAGATTAAGTCTGATGTACTAAAAGCTGTAGTGAAATATATAGATTTGTCATTTATTATATCTAAGGGTACTACAAGGTTCCAAATATCCCTATACTTGAGGCAGTCAACGTTAACTTTTTTTAAAAAAATTTAAACGGTTATACTCTAATTATCAACACACAGCCATTAATGTCTAAACTGCTGACAACAAGTGAGTACACCCCTAAGTGAAAATGTCCAAACTGTGCCCAATTAGCCATTTTCCCTCCCCGCTGTCATGTGACTCGTTAGTGTTACAAGGTCTCAGGTGTGAATGTAGAGCAGGTGTGTTAAATTTGGTGTTATTGCTCTCACTCTCTCCTACTAGTCACTGGAAGTTCAATATGGCACCTCATGACAAAGAACTCTCTGCGGATCAGAAAAAAAAATTGTTGCTCTACATAAAGATGGCCTAGGCTATAAGAAGATTACCAAGACCCTGAAACTGAGCTGCAGCACAGTGGCCAAGACCATACAGTGGTTTAACAGGACAGGTTCCACTCAGGACTTAGACATTAATGGCTGTGTGAGTTATTTTGAGGGGACAGAAAATTTACACTGTTTTACAAGCTGTACACTCACTACTTTACATTGTAGCAAAGTGTAATTTATTCAGTGTTTTTAAAGTGAAAGCCTAAAGATGAAAAATTCCTTCCAATATAGTGCCTGGGGGTGTCCCCTTAGTCTACCTGTAAAGTGGCAAATCTGTACCATGTCTAGACTCTGCTGCAGCAATAATTGCATCTATAAAGCAAAAAAAATGAAATTTTCCCTGCAAGCTGCCTTTATGTTGCTCAACAACAGCTGGGGAGCCAGTGTGTATGATGAGGCCACAATGCAGTGCACTGTGAACAAGATTAGAGATTTTTTGGATACATTCTGGTGTCACTTTGACTTTGCATCGGAGTAACGGGTGCATAAAAATTGGTCGTTGGGTGTCGGTGGTGTCTTCCCACCGTAACCCTATAGAGGTAGTCTTGATAAAAGCAAGAATTGACCTTGCTGTAAAACTTTGCAATGATATGCACCTGTCAAACAGGTGCAGAAAAATTACTCTTTGGGTGTCGGGGGTGCCTTCCCACTGTAATCCTATAGAGGTGCTTTTGATGGAAGCAAAAAAATTGCAATGATATGCATATGGTTGGTGTTTTTGCCACATTTGATGTGCCTAAGACACAGTTTGCAGATAGCAACAGTGCAATCTGCTGCAGATGTGCTGAAAAAGGCCCAGACAGCTGAGCTTTGGGGAGTGGGCCAGGAGATAACAGCTGCAGAATGTGATGGAATAGGGTGGCTGCTCTCTACTCTTTCTTGATACCGGCCTCCTTGGGGTTGTGCCGCATCACCTTCCGTTTCCTCCTCTGCTCTATCTGGCACCCAAGTGGCATCAGTGACCTCATCATCATCTCCATCTCCTCCATCTTCATCATTACAACTGGAGACAACTTGGCAATATGCTGCGGCTTGGGGAACATGAATGCCAATTTGTCTACCAGTGTTCCTCCCTCTCTCTAGGCTCATGTTCCTGTAATCCTCAAACTCAGAACCAACCTGAATACAGTAATGGCTGCGCATCATCAAGGAGCAAGTGGCTGACGCTGTGGTTAAATAACTCAGCTGACTCCTCAATGGCTGATGTTGGGGCTATGGCAGGAATAGATGTGGACAAGGAGGCAGGTTTATCCACACTGGCAACTGCAGGGGACTGCACACTTGTCTCTGGTTGCGTGACAGAGGATGAGGAGGATGCTTATAAGCAAATGTAAAGAAGAAGTTGAAATCTGTACGTAGATGCACTTTAATCAATGTGAAGAGGTGTTTGGTGCACTTTAATTTGAGTACTCACACTACACAAACACACTCCATGGATACACTATAATATACTACAATATAATGCATCAAACGTACAGTGATGCACAGAACTATATGGCTCTAAACTGGCAGTAACGCACACAGAACTATATGGCGTTAAACTGGCAGTAACGCACGTAAAACGATATGGCATCGAGCTGGCAGTAACGCACACAAAACTATATGGCGTTAAACTGGCAGTAATGCACACAAAACGATATGGCGTTAAACTGGCAGTAATGCACACAAAACGATATGGCGTTAAACTGTCAGTAATGCACACAGAAGTAAATGGCGTTAAACTGGCAGTGACGCACACAGAACTATATGGCGTTAAATTGGCAGTAACACACACAAAACGATATGGCATTAAACTGGCAGTAACGCACACAGAAGTAAATGGCGTTAAACTGGAAGTAACGCACACAGGAGTAAATGGTGTTAAACTGGCAGTAATGCACAAAACTATGTGGCGTTAAACTGGCAGTAATGCACACAGAAGTAAATGGCGTTAAACTGGCAGTAACGCAATCAAATAGAGGGTGTTCAACCATCACTACACTGATGCTATCTGTAGCTGTCCCTACTCAAGCTATACACTAATGTAAAGGTTACTGACACGGTCTCAGTACACTACACTGAAACTACTGTATATGCGCTGTCCCTACTCTACACTAATGCATGTATGAATGACATGGTCTCCCTAGACTACAGTGAAACTATCTGAGCTGTCCCTACTCTAGTTGCACACTATGCAAAGCTGAATGATGGTCCTCCTCACTACACTCACACTATCCCTTGACTGACACTAAACTAATATTCTACACTGAAAATTGAAGCAAAATAGCACAGTATAGCACACTAACTGATAGCACTGAACAGAGCCCTGTTCTATCTCTCACCACGCCGAAATCACACTGAAAATGGCTGCCATTAAAAGAATACTTTTAAACTGTGGGGCGGGAATGAGCCATGATTGGATAAAGTCATGATGACAGTGTCCAATCATGACTCTGACAGTGCTCTGTGCCCTGATTGGCTGAAGCTTTCACTGCTTCAGCCAATCAGGGCCTGCAATGCACTGTTCAGCGCCGCAATGCATTGTAGTTGGTTCGGGGGGCCGAACCAACGGTCGAATGACCCGTTTGTTTTGGCTGTTCATCGACCTTCCAAACAGCGAAGGTTTGGCCCGAACATACGCTCAGGCCGAACTGTTTGCCCATCCCCAGCTATAATAAAATATTTACAAAAAATGTGAGGGGTGTACTCACTTTTGTGAGATACTGTATATATACTGTAAGTGGAGAGTGCAAAATTTGGTGTGCTCTGCATAGAAACTTTCAGCTTTCAGTTTTTTTTTTTTTTTTTGCCAAAGCTTAATTGAATGAACTGAAGTTAGAAGCTGACTGGCTACCATGCACAGCTGTACCAAATTTTGCACTGTCCACTTTTAGTAAATCAACCCCCCTGTGTACTGACATGGCAGTCTATACTTGAGTTAGTGTGACCCAGTTCACATCAAAACAGATGCTTGAATTGAGCTCAAGAGTGTATAGAGCTGTTCCTAAATGCACTCATTTGTTCCCAGTCCCAGTGTCAGGAACCACTTAGTGGGAATTAAAAATGTTTTTGTGTATGTGTATTCAGCCTATTTATAATCTTTGCTTTTAGCAGTCCTGCGTCAGCTTTATGCATGCACCTTCAATATTTTTTCTTATAAATCAATTTTATTAGGTTTTTAGAAAAAAAATACAGATTCCAAGAGGCTACACACACACACAGTGGCATACCACTCTAGTTGCTTGACAAATATAAAAAAGCAAAATGTAGCAAAATGTATGTGGCTTGTGTATATGGAAGGATATATTTAGAAATAAGAAAGGTTGCCCATTTAGTGTCAAGCCCACAGTAGGAGCAAAAAAGTGGAAGAGGCGTATAACCTTTCTACTGTCCCATCAGTTAAACATCAGATTATTTTAGAGAGTTTGCGCTGTTGCCAGAGAGGCATCCTCAAGCCACCTCTCACAGCTTCAAGAAGAGAAGCTGGTCTCAGCTGGACACAGCTGGATTCACTGGGTGGGTAAGTATCTAAACTTAGCATAACTCACCACCAGGTAAGTAGGGGTTTAGAAAAAAATAGGGGCGGGAAGGTGAAAGTCCTTTTTAAGTGTTACAATTTCAATTTAAATTTAGGAGCAAAACCCAGACTTTTTGCAATGATGTCAGTCATTCAGCACTAGTCAGAAAAGCAAAACATCAGAAAAGAATTATGATTCAAATTCAGTTGGAAACCTGTGAACAAATGTTCAAAGTGAAGCTTAGGAGGGAAAGCAAATTCAACAGATACACATATTTGGGGCATATGGGCTTACGTATAACACATATAAAATGTGCATTTATGCTTGAACCCATGTAGGTCAGGGCAGCTCAAAGTATACAACAGAATGCATTTGTTTAGGGAGCTGGGAATATAGAATGCTTGTAAGATCCAAATTATCGGTTACTTAGCTTTGTGACCAGTTGTTCTAAAGTGAGTGAAGCATAGCCTACTGCCAAAACAAGCCAAAACAAGCCAAAACTTGTTTTTATTTTCAAAAATGTTCTGAAAGTATTATGGCTTGTTTTTGAAAATTCCAATATTCAAAATAAGACATGTAAAAGAATTATGAAAGAGTGTAATTTATAACAATTATTTGCATTAATAAAACTATAACTATCCTATTTACATTGCCAGATTTTATTGTGTTATATTCAATATCACAGTACCTAATAAGACATAAATTCACTTAAAATTATAATATCTGTACTGTTTATGCAACATTTGCACAGTACGTATATCATGTTACTCTTTCACCAACAGGTACTCAAACTGGATTTCTTACAGCATCTCTATAAATTATTTACAGGTTTTTTTGTTTCCATCTATTGATATGATACAAGGCAACATATTCCCTCCAAGTGTCTTTCTATATGCCAAGCTATCCTTCCACCTGTAGATGTCTATAATATCAGAGCAGCTTAGATGTTCAATGCTTCAAAGGACATTACAGAATTTTGCTCAGGAGAGGTGGGCTGTAACCTTTTTACACTGCTTCTTGGCATAAAAATTCTTGACAAATCATGGTTAATAACTCTTAATAACCCTTCATATATGCATATATCCACAGTGTTTAACTTTACATTTAACAATTTCAAAAAACAGTTACTGTGACAGACCTAGCTGGGACAGAGGCTTTTGGAGGGGACTGAATGCCAGCCTCTTGCCAACCGATTAAGGGCCCTGGCATTTGGAGGAATGGTGCTCTTTGTGAGCTGCATGCCTAGGGACCCTTGAGGTGGCATTACTTTAGATTCAGGTCCATGTCCCCCAAGACACACAGACTCTGGGGACCCAGGATATGCCATTGTGATGGGAGTCACTAATAGGGGCACAAGGTGAATGAGAACTCCACTATGATCTGTGCTAGTCAGATTCAATGCTGTATATATGTATATATAATGTGTGCTGTCTCATTGTGTTGTGTACTATTTGCTGTGCTAGTTTGGGGTGAGGCTGTATTCCAATGTTCTATTTTGTCTTTCTGCCTTGGATATCACAGGATGTGTAACTCTATGGAGGGAGGGGGGATTCCTCCAGCAGCCCCCTGCTGATAAGACTGTTTATTGATGAGAAGTTTGAACACACCTGACCTGTGTGTCTATTGTCATTGGACAGTTTAACCCGCCCTCTTTTACAAGGGGGGGGGGGAAAGAGTCTCTGAGTTATTTTATCTGTTGTATCCATTTGTGATAATAAATGAGTTGATTCCTGCTTGACCCTCAAGACAGAGCTTTGTCTCATATTTGTATGGGTTCCTTGTTTGGCTGATTGAAGTGTTCTATAGCTGCCTTTGTGTTCAGAAATGGAATGTCTTAAACGACTTTAACCCCTTTCATACTCGGGGTGTCGTTACAGTTACATTCCTGGAATGCTGGGATTGCTAAATGTCACATTTGCTTGTGTCCTAAACTGTCAAACCATCAAATGGATTGTGTCATAACTGATCATATGTGCAGCACCATGGCAGTTGCAGTTTAATCACTTGCCCACTGGGCACTTATAGGGCCAATTTTCAGCTTTCAGCATAATTTAACTGTTTCAAATAGCAGTTAAATTCCTGGAATGTTGTGTCCTCAACCAAACTGTCAAACTATCAAATGGCTGTTGTCATAACTGATCACATGTGCAGCACCATGACCATTGCAGATCAAACAAAAGCAGTTTCCTTGGCTGAAAAGGATAGGAGGGTTTAATTCCACTTTAAGGCTGTCAACAGATTGGCCTCTACAAATTCGGCAGTGCCTAAAAATGGAGAGCAACTGAACATGTGCAAAGCATGGTGAGACAGTGTATTACTGAATTTTAAAAAGTATAGTTACTTATTTGTAATGTAACAACTATGCCTGCAAAAGGGGTGCTCCTAGCAGGACTTCATTTTCTGACTAAACTTTAAACAATACCTCTCTTATTGCAAGAGGTGATTATGGTGCAAATGTTCAAATATGTGAAACAAGAGTGTGACGGGAGGGCCCGTGGAACTCAGAATCCCTTGGAAAGTAGGGGATGTCCTTGTTTCAGCCCCCATATAACTCTTATATCTAAGTCACCCTGTGCTATCCTGGCACAGGGTGAGTGAGAAAATATATCTTGGACTACTTAAAATGGGACAGTAATATTTGTCCACAATATCTCCCAGGATGTATGTAGAGACTATTATTGGTTTGTTTGATTCTGAACTCAACCTGTTAATTGAGTGAGCTGATCACATTAGCCTCCAGGACTGGCTAGGAGACGAACTGTTGATGACTAGGCTGAGGAGGGGGGGAGATTGTTGTTTGTATTGTTAATTGTAATTAGCTCCTGCTATTGTGTTTATACTACTGTGTGAAGCTCGGTGCCCACAAGTCTGTGTCCTACAGGTCATGTCTCTGAGTCATCTGGTCTGGGTAAATTTTTTAGTAAATTAGCTCATGTTAATTAAGTTAGCTTTGAGTCAGCCTGCTGTATAAATTTGTGTGAGATCTCAAATAAAGAGTTAGTCCTGATGTACTCCAAGACTGGTGTTGTCTAGTTCTTGAGGGTTCCTATAGCCAGATCCATTGGACTCGTGTTCCAGAACTTAGGAAGCGGTATACTGACGGAAGCACTCAAGCGGAGTGTCGGACGTTCCGTGACAAAGAGCATTTGTGGTTTTAAATAGTCATACATTTAGTGTCAAATTCTAATAGTTAATATACTGTATGCTGCCAGATCTCCGTTTGCAAGAGGAGATTTGTGAGACCACCACAATAGATCATTTGCAGTATCCCACAATGTCAACACATTAGAAAAATTACACCATCCATATTGCAAATGGTGAAATAGATATTGTGTACTACTATTGAAAACTGCCAGTTGTTGTGAATTAGAGCATTAGAATCAGAAGAGGCCCATGGTTGTTTACCCAGCAGATTATACATTGGCAGGACTTCTCTATGTTTAGTGGTAAGGCTACATTCTACAACTATACTATACTACTATACTCTAATAGAAGAGTGGGGAGGGTTTAGAACCTCAAGCAGGATTTTAATTCTGTCTTTGTCACCTAGATTAATATTTCCCTTCATGCCCTCCCACTATGCCTAGGTGCAGAGTCCTCTACGAGGACACATACATCATTTAAAATTTGATGGAAAAATCTCTTGTGTCTTTAGCTCTTCTACTAGCTTGTTTTGGTGGAATAGTGTTGCTACATAAAGTATTTGCTGGTAGTGTGGTCACTTGCATTACCAAACAGAATGTAAGGCTTATTATTTAATACTGAATATTTTGAGTGTTGTTGACACTTAGAGGCATATTTAGAAATGTTTTCACTCGTGAGTCACACAGCTTTTCAACAGAATCCAATTTTACAAAGTATGCATCTTGAATGAATGTTTTTGCCACAAAGGCAACTGATGACTTTTCTCAAAAAAAAAAAAAAAAAATGTTTTCCAGGAACATACTAGGTTTCAGGTAATACTGTATATTTATGTTATGTAAATATACTGTTGAAGCAAAAAAAATAATATCTTTTTTAATAAGTGCATCTATATTTAGTATATTCTTTTAAAATGTCTTATTAAATTTATTTTTAATTATTTGAAAAGTTGTATAATTTATAGATTTTTTTTTGGTTCTGCGTTAGTATAGGTTATTTTCTCTTTTCCCAGCAGAAACTGTGCAAAAGTGTGTGCCAAAGCTCCTGTGTAAAATGATGAAATCATTTGCATCACAAATTATGCCTGTATGTGATGTTTCACCTTCAGGGTCTTTTTTAATGAATTTCAGTTTTTTAAAGGACTAGATAGAATATGTATTATAATCAACCTAATCATTTCAATTCTCATATGGTTACAGTGATAACAAGGATCTTGTAAAACAAACTAAAAAACACAACATATTTAAAAGGTGTTAAATACATCTTATAGAAGGAGTATACAAAATGATAGAAAATAAATCTTCATTCTAAAGCTTACAACGTACATATGCCTAAGTATAACAGAAACTATAATGCCAGTCATAATGCTCAATTAAGTACTCTTTTGTCTTTTGCTCTTGGAGAAAATACATTGTATAAAAAAAGTTCAGCTGTCACAAGATTATTATTATTATTATTATTATACAGGATTTATATAGCGCCAACAGTTTACACAGCACTTTACAACATTAGGGAGGACAGTACAAGTACAATACAATTCAATACAGGAGGAATCAGAGGGCCCTGCTCATTAGAGCTTACAATCTAGGAGGGAGGGTCAAGTTATACAAAAGAGTAATAGCTGTGGGGGATGAGCTAATGGAGAAAATAGTGCAGTTGTTAGATGGAGGCAGGATGGGCTTCTCTGAAGAAGAAAGTTTTCAGGGATCGCCTAAAAGTGGATACATTTGGAGACAGTCTGACAGATTGGGGTAGGGATTTCCAGAGGATGAATGAGGCTCGGGAGAAGTCCTGGAGGCGGATATGGGAGGAGGTCATGAGGGAGCTAGAGAGCAGGAGGTCCTGGGAGGAACAAAGAGGGCGATTAGGTTGGTATTTTCAGACTAGGCTAGTGATGTAGCTGGGGGCAGAGTTGTGGATGGCTTTGTAACTTATTGTTAGTATTTTGAATTTAATTTGTTGGGCGAGTGGCAGCCAATGGAGGGATTGGCAGAGAGGGGTAGCAGACACTGAGCGGTTTGTAAGTTGGATGAGTCTGGCAGGAGCATTCATGATGGACTGAAGGGGGGATAGTCTATTTAAAGGTAAGCCAATGAGGAGGGAGTTGCAGTAGTCGAGGCGAGAGATAACCAGGGAGTGAATCAGGAGCTTTGTGGTTTCGTTGGTTAGAAAGGGACGTAGTTTAGAGATGTTGCGGAGGTTGAGGCGGCAAGCTTTGGAAAGTGATTGGATGTGGGGCCGAAAGGAGAGTTCAGAATCCAGGATAACACCTAGTACCCTGACATGTGGGGACGGGTGGATGGTTCTGCCATTGCTCTTGACAGACAAGTCAGGGGAAGAGGCACGTGAGGGAGGAAATATTATAAGCTCGGTTTTGGACAAGTTGAGTTTGAGTAAGTGGTGTGACATCCATACAGATATGTCGGTTAGTAAGTTAGTGATGCGTGAGGAGACTGATGGAGTGAGTTGAGGGGTATAGAGATAGATTTGTGTGTCGTCAGTGTAGAAATGATATTGAAAGCCATGAGAGGCTGACCCAGAGAAGAGGTGTAGACTGAAAATAAAAGAGCTCTAAGAACAGAACCTTGGGGGACCCCATCAGAGAAGGGAAGAGGAGTGGAGGAAGTAGAATTGTAGGTGACACTGAATGTGCATTGGGATAGGTAGGATGAGAGCCACTGAAGAGCACAGTCACGGAGACCGAGGGAGTAAAGTTTTTTGAGGAGGAGGGGGTGGTCAACTGTGTCAAAGGCAGCTGAAAGATCCAGAAGTAGGAGAACAGAATAGTGTCCGTTGGTTTTTGCAGTTAGTAGGTCATTTGTGAGTTTTAAAAGAGCAGTTTCTGTGGAGTGTTGAGGGCAAAATCTAGATTGAAGGGGATCAAGAAGGTTGTTTTTAATGAGGTAGTCACTCAGTTAGTTGTAAACCAGGCGTTCAAGGAGTTTAGAGGAAAGGGGGAGCAAGGAGATAGGGCGTAGGTTGTTAAGATTGGTAGGGTCCAAGGATGGCTTTTTAAGTATGGGGGTGACCAGTGCGTGTTTTAGAGCATTGGGGAAGACGCCAGAGGTGAGGGAGAGATTGAAGATGTGGGTTAGAGAGTGTAGGATGGAGTCAGAGGGCGACCGTAGCATATGAGAGGGTATAGGGTCCAGGGGACAGGTGGTTAGATGGGTGATAGAAAGGAGTTTAGCAACTTCATCTGTAGTAGCAGATTTGAATAGGGGGAGTGTCAGTTGTGCCTGTTGACATGGGGTCTTAGCTGGGGGAGATACCTGTAGAGCGGAGATTTAATCGCGGATTGTATCTTGTTTTTGAAGTGATTAGCGATCTCCTGGGCAGTGAGTGAGTCAGTGGGTGGAGGCGGTGGAGGACAAAGTAGAAAGTTGAAGGTAGAGAAGAGTTTACGGGGACTAGATGAGAAGGTGTTAATAACAGCTGTAAAATAGGTCTTCTTGGCAGTGTGGAGGAAAGAATAGTATTTTTGGAGGGCAGATTTGTATTGGTTGAAGTCTTTGAGAGACTTAGTCTTGTGCCACAGACGCTCAAGAGCGCGACTACGTTTTTTGAGAATTTTAGTGTCATCTGTTTGCCGGGGTTGTAGGGGTCGAGGCCTGATTCTGCGTGTAATGAGGGGAGCAAGCTTGTCCAGGGTGGAGGACAGAGATTTATTGTGGATGGACGTGGCTTGGTTGGGGCAGGACAGAGGAGAGATTTTGTCATAGAGGTGGTCAGTAGCAGAATAGAGGAGAGAAGAGTTGAAGTTGCGAAAATTTCTACGGGTGATGGTTAGGCAATTGGAGGGAAAGGTGGTGGAAAACAGGGGGGTGGTGGGGGGGAATAATAAGGTGATGGTCGGAGAGAGGAAAAGGATTGTTTGAGAAGTTGCATGGAGTGCATAGGTAGGGGAATACAAGGTCAAGGGTGTTGCCATCAGAGTGAGTAGAAGCCTGTACCCATTGTTTTAGGTCAAATGAAGAGGTTAGACTAAGAAGTTTAGAAGTAGCAGGACTGTTTGCATTAGCAGAGATGTTGAAATCACCAAGAAGGATTGTGGGAATTTCTGAAGAGAGAAAGTAGGGTAGCCAGGCAGAAAACTCATCAAGGAAAGTTGATAATGGTCCAGGGGACCGGTAGATCACAGCAATTCTTATGGAACTAGGAGAGAATAGACGTATACAGTGGGCTTCAAATGATGAGAGAGAAAAAGAGGGAGGAGAGTGAATAACCTGGAAGGTGCATTGGGAGGATAGGAGGAATCCCACTCCACCTCCCTTGCGTCCATTAGGCCTAGGAGAGTGAGTCCAGTGAAGGCCACCCTGGGATAGGGAAGCAGGAGAAGGGGTGTCATATTCGTGGAGCCAGGTTTCGGTGAGAGCAAGTAGATTGAAGGAATTAGTGACAAAGAGGTCATGAACAGCAGTGAGTTTGTTGCAGACAAAGCGGGCGTTCCAGAGGGCGCAGGAGAGAGGGAGGCTGGTGTTGGGAAGAAGAGCAATGGAGACTAAATTGCGTAGACTGAGACTACTGCCAGAGGGTGTAGGGTGATCGGTGTGTTGGGCACAGTTAAATAAGGGAGGCCCAGGGTTTGGGGAAATATCTCCAGTGGTTAGGAGAAGCAGAAGAGTAAGGGAGATAATATGAGAATATGATTTATATGAGGGGACATGCTTCAGTATCCTGGGGGGTTTGATAGCAAGTGGGCTTAGAGTTAGAAAGAGGTGATGAGTGCAGTAATAGGGGGAGGGGAGAAGTGAGGGTGATATGTACAGATTGTGGGGTGGAGCAGAGGGGTGAAGAAAAGAGAGTTTGAGGAGAGAGGCTGCAATTGTGAAAAGGAGGAGAGGTAAAGAGAGCATGTTTCAGAGAGGAAGGTGAGATAATTTGGAATTGAGGTCATCTGCAGTCTGTTGTAGTTTGCTTTGTGCAAATCGCTGAAGTGCAAGAGCAGAAGTGCAACTTATTTAAAGAACCCCACTTCTTTGGAAGAACCCCCTGTATGTGCAGCCCCCTGTATGTGTTCCCCCGTAAAGAAGGCCTTGTTTTTATACTGTGTGTTGGGTGTGGATAGAATCTGGCAATTCTATTACACAGATTATAATTTTTAGTAGTGGTGTAGTTTTGGGTTGACATACGTTCCTCTTCCAAAGACAAATCCTCAAGGGAAGGCCAAGAAAAGAAGAAAGGTTTGGTGGTACTTGGTTGCTTTACAGTATAGCCTAATCCTGGCATGTTTCAGTAGGTCCACATTGGTCTTTACTTGCAGAGCTTGTAGCTGCTACCCTACCCTACACTGCTATTCTATGAGCATAATGAAAAAATAGCATGTCCATTTGCAAATGCTGCATGTTTATAAATTACAACTTAAGGTTCATGAAGAGTGAGAAGGAAAGTGTATGTGCTCTAATAACTGGCATTCTCTGTGGTGATCCATTCTCAAGTGTCCCTGCAGGTTCAAAAGTATTGCAGGTCATGCACACAGTTCCAGCCACCATGTCACATACCCATCTATGCACATATTCATGGCAGTATATGCAAAATGGTGACCACGGCAAAGGTCAAGGTTAGGTTACCAGGCTAGAATATTGTACTACTTTCTTTTACAATTCAAAAATGAATGCCTTGTTAAAACAGAACTATGTCCCCAGGACCACATTATTTGCCATGTCACTAAAGTCAGTATACTTCCAGGAGTACAGTAACTATCAACTTTTCAGTATGACTATACCAATATAATTATACATGTTTACGTTCACTTTTGCTTACCTTTCCTTTAGTCAACTGGGGAATGCATTGATAGTACGATACATGACATACATTTTCAAGCTCAAGAAACTGTTATAAGGATTAAGACAACCATTACAAACAAATTTTCTTTGTGTGAAGTCAGAAGATAGACATAACGTGTAGGGCAGAGCTTGCTGTTGGTGCGTGTATGAGTGGAGGTGATCCCCTGTTCTATAGTGGGTGTTTTCCGATCCATTGGCTCCCTGAGCTGTCAGCCCGGAGGCTTTTGTTTAGCAGTGAACTGCAGGTGCACCCCGCTCTGTCTTCTTACATACATTTTACTCTGTATAGTGTTCTATTGTTTTTATAGACCTTAAAGTTTGTAAATGGAGAGCACTATTGGGTCATTTTTGTATTTTTTATGAGCTGCATCAGAGGTGAATATAACTAGATTAAAGGAAAGAAATCCACACTGATTGTTTGGCGCTTACAGCTGAGCCTGGCTAATTAAAGGGGAACAAGCGCATTTAAACCTTTTTAAATTCAAGGGTCCACACATCTTATGCCCCGTACACACGGTCGGACTTTGTTCGGACATTCCGACAACAAAATCCTCTGATTTTTTCCGACGGATGTTGGCTCAAACTTGTTTTGCCTACACACGGTCGCACAAAGTTGTCGGAATTTCCGATCGACAACCACGTGGTCACGTACACCACGTACGACGAGACGAGAAAAGGCCGGTTCAGAACCAAGCGCGGCACCCTTTGGGCTCCTTTTGCTAATCTCGTGTTAGTAAAAGTTTGGTGAGAGACGATTCGCGCTTTTTCAGACTCGTGGCTTTCAGATCGTTTTCTGCCGTTCAGTTTGTGCTTGTGATGTTTGTATCTGCTCTTCAGTGCGTGCAAGCAAGTTCCGCGTGACTTTAGTCACTGTATTCTTGTTCGTTCGTTACTGGTTTTCATGTCGCTCTTCACAGGCCTTGCTGTTCTTCAGTGCGTTCTGTTACTTCGTTCTGAGCAGCCGACCATTTCCTAGCCATGTTTCGTATGCGTACTCGTAGAGTTCGTGCTGTGCGGGGGCTTGGTGTTGGGGTCCTGACCTTGACACAAGTCCAGTCCATGAACAGGGTGGGGAGGAGTTCATGGACCAAGAATTGGTTGCTTCAGCGTGACCAGTTCTGTCATATGCCTTTGCTCCGTGAGATCCGTGAGAATAATCCTGATGATTTCAGGAACTTTCTCAGGATGACGGACCCCGTGTTTCACCGTCTGTTGGCTTCGCTGACCCCCTATATCAGCAGGCAGGATACCTGCATGAGGCAAGCCATCACTCCGGAGCAGAGGTTGGTCGCTACCTTGCGGTATTTGGCCACAGGAAGAAGTCTGCAGGACTTGAAGTTCTCGACAGGCATCTCCCCCCAGGCTCTGGGGATCATTATCCCAGAGACCTGTTCTGCCATCATCCAGGTCCTGCAGAAGGAGTATATGAAGGTAAGATTTTTATCCTTTTATATCATATTTTATTGTATTGAATGTTTGCTAATATCTTGTATTTCTTTCCTCATTCCCTAATTACCATGATTGGAATATGCTGTGAATGTCCCCTTTGTCCTCATGCATGCTGGATTTTTATGTAATTATTATTTTATGTCCTTCATACATATTTGCCCTTCAATAACCTCTCCAGCATGGTGTCTCCTGCCCTATATTCACCTCATGTAGTCACTTAACAATGTATTTTATCAGCTCCATAGTAGGGCTTTACCCCAAACACCCCCTAAAATGTTTGTTAATGTTATTTTAGCTTTAAATTCAGGCAGAGTGCCAGAGGCTTTTTTTGTGGTGTCCACAAATTTTTGGTAACTCTCCGTCCCCCAACTGCTAAGTCAGCTGATCCCAATTCTCTATCCTCAATCATCTATCTGCTGACTTTGCCAAACCCATACACACTATACCCATCTCTTTACTGGTCAGATTTATGGATGAATTCCCCAAAGCATGTAGTGCAAGGGCCTGCCTGTATACTTTCCAATGGAACTGTTTAAAGTTTTTGTATCCTATTATTATCTTGATAGGTAATAGCAGAATGTCCAAATGTCCTCAAATGTGTACAATGTGTATTTATATCTTTGTATTCAGACACTTCTTACCTGTCCAGTGGTCTGCTAATAGTGTAACTAAGGAGGGGCTGTTCCAAGTAATACCCTGTATTTAGGCATTCATCTCAAAATGAAGTGAAGAGGGTTACCTGTCCAAGAGTTCCCCCCCCCTATAATGTTAGAAATGGCCCATGAGAGGGGGGGAGGGGGAATATGATAGGTGTACCTTATACTTTGGCCTTGTTAAATTCCCCTTATTAAATGCTATCTGGAGGTTGCCCCATAATGTTTGTGTAAAATCTGCTTGCCATGTTTCTGTGAAAAAATAGTAATGTTTATTGTTTTTTCCTCAACAGTTTCCTTCCACGCCACAGGAATGGCAGACTGTGGCCTCCCACTTTGCCCAGCGGTGGGACTTTCCTAACTGCGGAGGGGCAATTGATGGGAAACACGTCCACATCGTCCCACCACCCAACTCGGGGTCGTACTATTATAATTACAAGGGGTTTAATAGTATAGTGATGTTGGCGGTGGTGTCGGCTAATTACGACTTCTTGTATGTGGACGTGGGGAAGAATGGCCGGATGTCCGATGGTGGAGTGATCGCCCAGACGGAGTTCTACAGGCGTCTCCAGAATGGCAGCTTGGACTTGCCACCTCCAGAGGACAATGTTGAAGGTCTCCCATTTGTGTTCGTTGCTGATGAAGCATTTGCGCTGGGGGACCATCTGATGCGGCCATTCCCGATGAGGACCCTCACCCCGGAACAGAGGGTTTTTAATTACCGGCTGGCCAGAGCCCGAAGAGTGGTGGAGAACACATTTGGAATCCTGGCCAGCCGGTTCCGATTATTTCTTACACCCATCCATATGGCGGAGTATAAACTGAACCATATAATACTTGCCTGCTGTGTTCTCCATAATTTTTTAAGAAAACATTCAGCCAACTATGCTGGCTCAGTTGGGCCTGAGGCCGGAATCCCAAATCCATCAACACTGACGGCGCTTGAAAGTGGCCGTCCTGGCTTGCCCTCCCTGAATGCCCGTGATGTCCGTTTACGCTACCTGGAGTTCTTTGCGGGTAGGGGGGCTATCAATATGCCAGAGAATCTGTGACACCTTTGTAAAATAAAAAACAAACAAAAGAAATTCTTGGTGGACATTTACTGCTTGTGTTTGTTTTAGCTGACCCTGACAGAAATGTTTTGAGTGCAGAAAATGTCGTGATTGGGTAACCTTATAAAAAATAGTGTTGGCTGGTACTTCCTAAATGCCAAAACACATTTCACTACAAGTGCACTTGCAACTGCACTGAACCTGCACTTGTAGTGCAAAGTGTAATTGCCCTTAGGAAATAACCCCCATTTGTGCATAAAACAGCAATTACATCACCCCAAAAGTGTTGTAGTGTTGAGACAATAATCCACACATTCTTGAGTAAGGCACTTTTTTATAGCTGCACAATCACATGTGCATTTCCGCAAGGTTTTTAAAACAAACCAACATGTTTGTTGTATAACAATGTTTGCAGTAGCATTATCAAAAATCGAAATATCCATTTCAGATAAAACAGGCCTGTGTAAAACCAACAAGAAAGCCAAAAAACTTGAACTTACAAAGTTCACATATGGTAAAACCTGAAGGCTATATCAGACATGAGTATTTAGGAACTGTGTTTGATATAGCGTTCAGATGGGGGGAAATCACCCCTGGAAAAGCCAAATTTGGAAGATGCACACCAAGTTCAGAATGTCAACATGTGCTATCTGCCATCAGGGGGGATCAAGGGACGTGTTTTGGGGGAGCAAGCCCTTCCTCAATGCGACTTTATAATTGAGGAAGGGGTTGCACCCCCAAAACGCGTCCATTGATCTCCCGTGATGGCAGATAGCACATGTTGGCACACTGTGTGCATCCTCCAAATTTGGCTTTTCTAAACATTGTAAAAATTTTAGTAACATAAAACAGGTGATTTTGTGGGGTTTAAATTCGCCCCAAAACATCAATGATGTTATTATTTTTTTTAATAACATCAGTGATTTGTTGCTGGATGTTTTGCAATTGGAGATTACACCCCATGATCTCCCCGATGAGAATCTGGGCACTTTCAGATGTAAAGCGTTCTGGATCACGATCACCTAAAAAGAGATAAAGAACAAAAAAAAAGGTCTAAAAAATCTGCCACCATCCATCTCTTTTACCTGAGTCTGTGGTCGCAGACACTCACCTGTTGTGGTGCCAATCTCCACCACATCTTCTTCTTCCTCCTGCTCAGCTTCTTGGGTTGGTATTTCCCCTTCTTCCAGAGGGGGGGGGGGTCTCTGGTCTCCTGGGATGAGGGGTGTCCGAGTCTTTTCTCCCCTATGTAAAACAAAATTGGTATAATTAGCACACAGATATTTGATGGCAGAACTAGAAATAGGAAACATTGCTTGGAAGTGGAGTACAATTATCTATTTTAGCCGAGTTCCAAGATGTATATTTTTTATTGCCCTTTGTCAAGCTGCAATACTTTACCTGTTTGGTACAAGCTTCACAGATGTAGCCCCCCTATAGTATACACTGGAGCAACTGTGTGGCCCCCCTAATAAAAAGGGTGTTCTGGGGTCCCACACTAGTGCTCCAGTGTCCAGATGTGAAAACAGCTGCTCAGTGTCCTCTCCTTACACACAATCTAGTTTGCATTTCATTCTAGTAACAAACCCATCTACACAAACAAATATTTGGCATCCAAGTAGGCCCCCAAAAATGTGTGAAAATGCAATGGTGTTCTAGAGGCCGAAAGAAAAATGTTTGATACGAACGAATAATGGGCCCATGAACATTAAAGTTGACCTTTTGAAACGTTACAATTACTAAAAGCATATGGAGCAGAACGAACGGAATAAAGACAGAAAGAATAGGAACACAGCACAACTACTTACTTTTTTGCAGCACTCTCCGGATCTTTCGGTACCGCTCTGGCTCTCTCAACTTCAGGTCCGACCACCGCTTCCTGAGCTGATCTTTAGACCTTCGTACCCCGAAATTCCGCTCAAGACTCCTGACCACTTTCGCCATGATCTTGGCCTTTCTGATGTTGGGGTTGGGGTAAGGCCCATATTTTCCGTCATAGTCGGACTTCTTCATGATGTCGACCATCTCCAACATCTCCCCAAACGACATATTTGTGGCCTTAAAACGTCTCCTTCTGGATCGGGACGTGCCTGGATCCGGGCTTTCCTCCTCCTCCTCCTCCTCGTTCGAATTAGCACGCACCTGCTGTAACTCCGCCATGTGCTCTTCACCCACTGCGCTGAACGAAAAGGGGCGGGGAATAGACTAGAAAGAACGTCAGGGGCGGGCGGAGTTACACGCATGCGCAGTGTGTATAAAGCGTAACACGCGTGCGTATTACGTACGATCTGTGAGCGGAGGAAGGAGCATTGGACGCGCCGATCGTAAGAACGAAGGTAGGAGCCAAACTTGTGCCTATACTGCTTCTAGATTGAGGCCTATATTGTAACAAGATTAGGAGAGTTTTGTCTGACATTAGGCTTTGTCTTGTGTTGTGTCTTGCAGTGAACATGGATATCTTAATGAAAGATAATGACTTCATGTCAGTATTCATAGATATGCTAAGTGAGCTGCCCTGTCTGTGGGAGATTAAACACCCCCATTTCAAGAACCAAGCAAAGAGGAAGGCAGCACTGGAGCAATTGTGTGAAATTGTGAAGCAGGTGATCCCCACGGCAGACATCACTTATTTAAAGATTTTCATTGGTGGCCTGAGGAGCACATATCTAAGGGAGCGCAAGAAAGTCCTGGATTCACAGAGATCCGGAGCAGCAGATGACATCTATGTCCCCAGGATGTGGTACTATGACAGGCTGCACTTTCTGGCAGGCCAGACTGAACCCAGGCCATCCCTCTCCAGTCTTCCTTCCACGCTTCCTTCCCCCCTGGCTGAGGCTTCTGACGCCCAACCTGGGCCTTCCAGGCCATATATGGAGGAGCCCAGATTGAGCCAGGTATAGCATTCCTCTAAATATTTCTGCTTGTCCAATCAATGATGATAACTAGATGTTAGTTGGGAGTACTAATTTAGGATTGTGATTGATGATGCAAAACATTACAACCATGTCCCTTTTTCATACACAGGGAAGTCTCAGCCAGGAGGTGGCCGGGCCGAGCCGGCTGGCTGATATCAAGGTCCCTCCCCTACACCTGAAAACAGAAAGTGGCAGTAGGACGAGTGCCCTAGAGGAGGCGGCTATAGCATTCTTTTGGAGGGCTACAGAGGTCCTGGGAGCACCCCACACCAGGCAGGAGAACATAGCATATAAAATGCAGAGGATGGAGGAGGGCCAAAAAGCCATGTGTGAGGCCCTCATATCAGAGGCTCTGGAGAAAGGTATGAGGGGCCAAATTACACCTCACACACAGCTTTGGGATGGTCCTCCTCCTTCTCCTGCAGCTCCTCCTCCTCCTCCTCCCTCACCTCCAGGTCCTCCCAGTCCTCCTCCAGGTCCTCCCAGTCCTCCTCCTCCTCCTCCTCCAGGTCCTACTCCTCCTCCTGCCACATCTCCAACTGCACAGCCATAGCTCGGAAGGAAGCGTGGAAGGAAGACCTGACAGTGATTGCCCTGGGTTCAGTCTGGTTGGCCAAAAGATGCAGCCTCTTGTGGTACCACAGCCTGGGGACACAGATGTCATCTGCTGCTATCCGGATCTCTGGGACTTCTGGACCAGACTGCCCTCCCTTACATATGGACTCCTCAGGCCACCAATTTTGATGTTGAAGAATTGATGTCTGCCGTGGGGGTCCCAGGCTTCGCTAATTTCTCATGTTGATCCAGTGTTGCCTTCCTCTTTGTTTGGTTCTGATCCCTTAATAAAGGATTTTTGTTTTGAATTATACTCTCCTATGTGTTTTACTTCAAAAATGACAGCTTGTTTGTGAGGATTCAGGTACATTTCAAATATACAATGTGAAATGAACAAGGGACACCAACACCAAACAATCTCCTGGAGATTAAATAATAAAAGATATCAATGGTGTTGGGGTAACTTGACACACAAAACACACACAAAAATATTCTGGAGTAAAAATAAAAATAACATTGAGCAAAGATCAGCCTTGGAAAAAATCCAAACATTAAAGAAAAAAAAAGGCTGAAAATCCAAAAAAATAAATAAATAAATAAATAAAACTGTCAGATGTGACAACTAATAACAATATATTGAGGGAATCCCACTAAAAAAACACAAATAAAACTTTGTGAGAAGTGTGTGTGAATATGAGCAGCAAAACGACTTAATTCTTGTCACATTATAAAGAAGAAGAGAGTGCGCTGTATTAAACCATTTTTAACATTGCAGCGTGACGAAAGTGCTGTATCCATTGCGAACGCTAAGTTTACCAGAACGAGCTGTCCCGTGTCGGAATTTCTTCTGAGCATGCGTGGCACTTTGTGCGTCGGAACAGGCTACACACGGTCGGAATTGACGCGATCGGATTTTGTTGTCGGAAAATTTTATCTCCTGCTGTCCAACTTTGTGTGTCGGAAAATCCGATGGAAAATGTCCGATGGCGCCCACACACGGTCGGAATTTCCGACAACACGCTCCGATCGGACATTGTCCATCGGAAAATCCGACCGTGTGTATGGGGCATTAGGGTGAACAGCCAATCTGTGTGGTAATGGCGGTTTGTCCTTATACTTGAAGGTAAATGATTATACCTTCCCTGGAGACTATTAAAAGGCTATTCCAGGACTCCAGAGAATTATAAGTCTATGTGATAAGATTGGCCATCTTTTGCTTCAAGTTGATGGAACTGTATTTTCACACGGTGGATGTTCATGTTGACTTTACTGGTACCAGAGAGACGGTCACACAAAGCTTATATGATAGTATATTTATTAAAGATTCCAATAAAAATTGTTTAAAAACATTGAAAAATATTGTTGAATACGGTGTTGACCATTCAGTGACAATAGCAGATTATCTTTGCTGTATGATCCAAGAGGTCGATGTGTTTCGCAACAGCTTTCTCAGGACCTCCTTGGTTTAGTAGAAGGAGAAGAATGGCCTACTCAAAATAAATAAATGTACACATAAGCAATCTATCACATAATACACAAAATGTAAGTGTGAATTGCTAAATATAATATGTCACATATCACATCCATGCTGTCCACCCCCATTGCTGAATGGAGAGCAACGCCAACCGGCACATGCCACAGCCAGCCAATCAGTGGCCAGCCAATCCGCATTACCCCGGCATGGGCCAACCATCGCCATATCCCCGCGCATGCGCTGAGAGCACACATCTGCCCATACGCATTGCCACAGACAGCATCCAACACAGACAGTCTATCTCATCCACTGTGGCTGCACTGCTCCTAATCCAATCCTGCGGTGCCACAAGCCAAACACCCACCCCATTCCAGGCAATATATACTGTGTGTGTGTGTGTGTGTGTGTGTGTGTATATATATATATATATATATATATATATATATATACAGTATCTCACAAAAGTGAGTATACTCCTCACATTTTTGTTAATATTTTATTATATCTTTTCATGTGACAACACTGAAGAAATGACAATTTGCTGTCCCCTCAAAATAACTCAGCACACAGCCATTAATGTCTAAACCGCTGGCAACAAAAGTGAGTACACCCCTAAGTGAAAATGTCCAAATTGGGCCCAATTAGCCATTTTCCCTCCCCGGTGTCATGTGACTTGTCAATATTACAAGGTCTCAGGTGAATGGGGAGCAGGTGTGTTAAATTTGGTTTTATCACTCTCACTCCCTCATACTGATCACTGGAAGTTCAACATGGCACCTCATGGCAAAGAACTCTCTCAGGATCTGAAAAAAAGTATTTTTGCTCTACATAAAGATGGCCTAGGCTAAAGGAAGATTGCCAAGACCCAGAAGAGGCCTCGCCATGGTATACCAGAGAAGTTGAGAGCACGTGCTCAGCATCATATCCTGAGGTTGTCTTTGGGAAATAGACGTATGAGTACTGCCAGCATTCCTGCAGAGGTTGAAGGGGTGGGGGGTCAGCCTGTCAGTGCTCACAACATACGCTGCACACTGCATCAAATTGGTCAGCATGGCTGTTGCTTCAGATGGAAGCCTCTTCTAAATATGATACACAAGACAGCCTGCAAACAGTTTGCTGAAGACAAGCACACTAAGGACATGGATTACTGGAACCAGGTCCTGTGGTCTAATGAGACCGAGATAAACCTATTTGGTTCAGATGGTGTGTGGTGGCAACCAGGTGAGGAGTACAAAGACAAATGTGTCTTGCCTACAGTCAAGCATGGTGGTGGGAGTGTCATGGTCTGGGGCTGCATGAGTGCTGCCAGCACTGGGGAGCAGTGCCCTCCCTTCAGAGATTGGGCCACATGGCAATATTGATAACATGATAACATCCCCAAACACACCTCCAAGATGACCACTGCCTTGCTAAAGAAGCACAGAGTAAAGGTGATGGACTGGCCAAGCATGTCTCCAGACCTAACCCCTATTGAGAAACTGTGGGGCATCCTCAAACCTCTAACATCCACCAGTTTCAAGTCGTCATGGAGGAGTGGAAGAGGACTCCAGTGGCAACCTGTGAAGCTCTGGTGAACTCCATGCCCAAGAGGGTTAAGGCAGTGCTGGAAAATAATGGTGGCCACACAAAATATTGACACTTTGGGCCCAATTTGGACATTTTCACTTAGGGGTGTACTCACTTTTGTTGCCAGCGGTTTAGACATTAATGCCTGTGTGTTGAGTTATTTTGAGGGGACAGCAAATTTACACTGTTATACAAGCTGTACACTCACTACTTTACATTGTAGCAAAGTGTAATTTCTTCAGTGTTGTCACATGAAAAGATATAATAAAATATTTACAAAAATGTGAGGGGTGTACTCACTTTTGTGAGATACTGTATATATATATATATATATATATATATATATGTTTTTACAAAAAATATTTCAAGTTACCTAACTCAGTGTTTCTCAACTCCAGTCCTCAAGGCGCCCCAACAGGTCATGTTTTTAGGCTTTCCATTATTTTGCACAGGTGATTTGATCAGTTTCACTGCCTTAGTAACTACCACGGCTGTTTCATCTGAGGGAAATCCTGAAAACATGACCTGTTGGGGCGCCTTGAGGACTGGAGTTGAGAAACACTGACCTAACTGACTGTTGTTAACCTTGGTTACTCTCTAGTAGGGGTGCGCATTCACTGGTCTCATGATTTAATTCAATTACAATTATCATGTCAACGATTTGATTTGATTCTGCGGTGCATCACGATTAAGCTGGGTTCACACCTCCGACGGATGCAGCTCGCATCAGGGGTCCGGTGCGTCCCTGTTCTCCGTTTCAGGGACAAATGAGGGCCGAATTCTTGCCTGAATTAGGTGCTGAAACAGAGCCAAAGACGCACTTCACTCCTGAAGACAATGAAGATATGTGAACTGGATCCATAGAGAGCAGGTCACAATCTCCAGTCATGCGAATTGGATGCGGGCAAACTCGCATACAATTCGCATAGGTGTGAACCCAGCCTTACTGCCCAAGTGCCCATGGTTTTTTCATTTAAAAACTTAAGCAGTCAGAAATTAAAGAACATTTTTTTATTTTCATTTGCTCTTAAAAAAGTACACTTCCCAGCATATAGTAAAGTCTGAACAGTGAACACAGCAGACAACAGTATTTATTTATAACAGTAAAAACTGTGGAAAATATTAAATGTAAATATTGTAAATGTCTAAACCTTAAATGAAAGTACAACTAAAGGCAACATTTTTTTTTTTGGGGGGGGGGGGGGGGTTGGATAGAGTGGAGATGGAATTAGAACATCTGTTTTTTGCTGTCTGTGTGCCCATAAGAGAGATTCACCCTCTCTATTTGTCCTGTTTACCATTATCATTGAAAGTAAAAAAACTAAATTTGGGTTATCCCCAGAAAAGTCATAGAGGGGCAATCTTCCAATGGGTACAGTAGTTCTGGTGAACTAGGGGTCCCCAAATGATTCCTTTAATTTGGAGGGACTTCTTCTCACTTCCTGTTTTGGCTATGGAACAGGAAGTGAAGGATAAATCTCCACAATGGGACAAAGATGGCAAAAATAATCCTTACAGGTGTAATAACCTTCCTTTACTTACCACCATTCCACCACAGAGACAAGGACCCCCCCCCCATTTCACCACAGTGACAGGGACCACCATTCCACCACAGAGACAGGGACCCCCATTCCACCCAGAGACAGAGACCCCCATTCCACCGCAAAGACAGGGACCACCATTCCACTACAGAGACAGGGACCACCATTCCACTACAGAGACAGGGACCCCCCATTCCACCACAGAGACAGGGACCACCATTCCACCACAGAGACAGGAACCACCATTCCAACACAGAGGCAGTGACCCCCCATTCCACCACAGAGACAGGGACCACCATTCCACCACAGAGACAGATCACACTATCACAGTAACCCAGAGAAATGGGAGACATCTCCATTGCAGCCATGAGCCAACCCCCAGAGATACAGAGACCCCCATTACAGGCAGCCCCCTCACTCCAGAGACATAGAGTCCCCCATCGCATACATACTGTAGTGTACCACCATCATCAGAGACATCACCCCCATAGAGAGAACTACTCGAGTCATTATAGTTAGGTACCTGCTGATATCAGTAAATGATGGTTGCTGAATGAGAAGGGCAGGCATCCCGCGTCCAGTGTCACTTGGGCTCCCGTGGCTGGCTGCCTGGCAGTCTGGACAACTCCGAACACAACATGCAGCTGGGGATGACGTCAACACCGGAAGGCGGGGCTCTTTGGTCACAGCGGCAGCGCCCAACTAGAAGGGGGCTTTTTATCCCGCTCCAAGCCACCTATCATCACCACTGTTTTTACCCAAGAGAGGCAGGGCTCGGCACAGCTCAGCGTAGCGCGGCGCGGCAGGGCCGGATGATGTCATTGCTAATCGATTTCAGACATTCGCCACATCGATGCTGAATCAGGAATGGCTGCATATTCAACAGCCTTACTCCCTAGTTGGTTCCTTCATCCTCCTTTCTTACTTATCTATGTTTTTGCCTTTTTTAAAACCCAACTTTTGGCTTTGGTCTCCCCCAGCAGAGGACCTCCTCAAGGCATCCTGTGTATATTTCATGCTTCTTTTATATTTATATTTTCAAAATGTCTTCAGGCTGGTCACATGATGAGCTGAGCACTTTTGAATTTCACATCTTCTCCCTGCAAAGGGCATTCTTTAACAATGCAGAGAGAAACACAAACTTTGGGGTTGATTTCCTAAAACAGGAGAGTGCAAAATCTGGTGCAGCCCTGCATAGAAACCAATCAGCTTCTAGGTTTTATTGTCAAAGCTTTATTGAACAAGCTGAAGTTAGAGGCGTATTGGCTACTATGCACAGCTGCAGCAGATTTTGCACTTTCCAATTCTAGGAAAGCAACCCCTTTATGACATCAACATCACTCTTTTGTGTCCACCCTCTATGGGTGCATGGTGCCATGCTGACACCCCCTCAGGGTCTATTAATACAGAACTCACAGTATGTCAGTGCCTTCTGATTCCTCCTGTATTGAATTGCATTGTAACTGTAGTGTCTGCCTTATGTTGTAAAGCGCTGTGCAAACTGTTGGCATCTAAATCCTGTATAATAATAATAATAATAATATCCTCAGTCTTGTGGATATCTTGTGGTAAAGAAGAGGTACTGCAGTGAGCAGTACTATAGAGAAGGAGAATATTGCAGTCAGAACTATTTTTATCTTAACCTTCAGTGGGTCGTAAAAAATATATAGGTTTTATTACTTTTTCAAATTTTCATGTTTTTTGTGGTTTGTTTGTTTTCTTATGCTAAAAACAAAATGCTTTTAAAGAGGAACTTCACCAAAAAAAGGAAGTTCTGCTTGTTTGCATCCCCCCTCTCCACTTCCACATTTGGAACTTTTTGGGAGGGGGGGTTTAGCAGGTACCTGGTTTTGACAGGTACCCACTCCCACTTCTGGGACAGATGGGATGTTTGTCCCCTCCGTCTTCCCCCTGCAGCCTTCTGGGACACACACAGGTCCCAGAGGACTGCAGGACCTTTCACCAAATGCAGCGCGACTCAAGCATGTGCAGTAGGAAACTGGCTGTGAAGTCGGAAGGCAATAATGCTGGTTTTGTTTCCCTTACCTAAGATGCCGGTGCCTGCACCTAAAGTAGGTTGAATCCGCTCGGGTGCAACTATCGCTGGATCCCTGGCCTGTCCTTATATTAAAAGTCAGTAGCTACAGTATTTGTAGCTGCTAACTTTTATTCTTTGGGGGGGGGGGACTGAAGCTCCTCTTCGATATTTTTACCAAAGCTTGGTACTAGCAACACAATTTTAACATATCAAATAAAAAAAGTTGAAGGAAAATGTATTTTCTATCTTTAACTCTAGTTGGGAGTTTTTTAAAACCTACCACAGTAACAACTTTTGCCTTTCAAGTACATAAAAATAATCCTTGGTAGAAAAATGCCAGAGAAAAATTGTGTTTTTCCCAAAAGGTACTGAAAAAGGTATGAGAAAATCATCTGTATTTTTCTCTAGTCTTTGAGTAGCAAACAAGCCCTGAATTTGTTAATTGTTTTTATTCATTTATTTTATCAAAGAGGAGCTCCAGTCTCCCCCCCAAAAATTGTAGCTGCTGACTTTTAATTTTTTTTGGGAGAGACTGGAGCTCCTCTTTAATATGTTTACCAAGGGTTTGTACTAGCAACACAATTTTAACATATCCAATAAAACAAGTTGTAAGAAAATGTATTTTGTATCTTTAGTTTCAAGTACATAAAAATAATCCTCTGTGAAAAATACCACAAAAAATCATGTTTTTCCCAAAATGTATAAATGTTGTATCAAAAGGTACTGAAAAAGCTATTAGAAAATCATCTGTTATGCCGCGTACACACGAGCGGAATGTCCAACAGAAAAAGTCAGACGGAAGCTTTTCTTTGTATATTCCATTCGTATGTATGCCTCATCGGACTTTTTTTTTTAAACTTCTGACGGACCTAGAAATAGAACATGTTCTAAATATTTCCGACAGAACCAATTCCTATCGGGAAAACCGCTCGTCTGTATGCTGTTCCGACGGACCAAAAACGACTCATGCTCTGAAGCAAGTACAAGACGGAGGCTATTGGCTACTGGCTATTAAACTTCCTTTTTGTAGTCCCATCATTCGTGTTGTACGCCACCACGTTCTTGACGGTCGGACTTTGGTCGGACTTTGGTTTGACCGTGTGTAGGCAAGACCGCTTGAATGGAATTCCGTCAGAGTTCTATCGGAGAAACCTTCAAAGTTTATACCCATGGCAAAACCAGTCGTGTGCACAGGGCATAAGTCTTTGAGTGGCAAACGAGCCTTGAATTTGTTAATTATATTTATTAAATTCTTTAGAAAATAATTCTCCATAATGCTGTAGAAGATTCTGCTGAAGGATAGTTCAAGTCTGTTTTGCTCATTTTATTGTCTTGTAGTTTTTTTTTTTTTTTTTAACTTCTTAGCCAGCATATTTTTGTTATTAAGGCATAGGAAATTGTTTTTTGTTTTTGTGGTATAACTTTTTTTTTCTTAGGCTAAATGCATTGTATTTGTTGGAAATTAAAGCTAAGAGTTGCAGGAGTTGTGCTTTGTTCCAAAGGGGACATATTAATAATATTGTATAGAGCCATTGTGTTGGGACATTGTTGATAACACTTTGCTTGGACAGTTGTAAGAGAAAAACAATGCACTATTGCAAAAGTAATGAAATAAGCTAAAAGCTCATAGCACAAAGCCCAGGAGTATGTGAAATGAAACTGAGTGTAAAATTTAGTGAACATGAGGGAAATACAGTACTATTTTTGCTGCCTTTTTGATGGCTAAGCAATATGATCATTTTAAATTGCTGAAAAAAATCTTCAAAAAAAATCTTGAGATGGCCAAGAAGTTGGAGGGGCTTGTAAACTAGGTGTTGGGGGGGGGGGGGGTTCAGAGGAAGCACAAGACGGAGTGGAGGCACTAGTGATAATATATACATATAATCTAATCCTGGGGTTAATGAGTTACCAAATCAAAAATGAAGCCTGAGAAATCATATGGAGAAAAAAATATGCACCAGTACAAAATTGGGAATGTTCACAAATGCCAGGAGCCTAGTCAATAAAATGGAAGAACTGGAGCTGCTATTACTCAAGGAGGATGTGGACTTTATGGGAATAACAAAAACTTGGTTTGACAGCTCACATGACTGGCTGGCAAAGATCCAAGAGTATTCCTTGTATCGGAGGGACAGGGAGGGTAGAAGAGGGGGAGGGGTGTGTCTATATATCAGGAATGATTTACAGGTAGAAAAGAGGAATGACATCAGTGATGGGGCAAGGGGGAGGTGGAGTATGTATGGGTGGAACTCCAATAGTAAGTAAGCCGGAAATGAATAGTGGGGGTATGTTAGAAGGAAGAGGTAGAGTTGGATCTCCTTTCACAGTTAGAGATGTCAGTGAGGCAGGGAAATCTTCTTGTGATGGGGGACTTAAACTATCCCGACATTGGCTGGATGGAAGGAACAGCCCACTTATTAAAGGCCCTCCATTTGTTAAATGTCTTACAAGGCAACTTTATGTCCCAATTGGTGGATTCACTGAGTAGAAATGATGCATTACTAGATCTAGTTATTACAAATGATACAGATCTGATTGCAGATGTGGAAATAAAGGAAAACTTGTGAAATAGCAACCACAGGATTATTACATTCAGCATAAATCATAGGAAAGGGAGGCATGAGAGGAGTACAAAAACACTAAATTTCAAAAGAGCAGACTTTTCTAAACTGATACAAGATATTAAGTGGGACCAAATACTCGAAACATTGAACACGGAGGAAAAATAGGAGTGCCTTAGGAACATATCAAATAAAAAAAATCACGCGTGCATCCCAATGGGTAATAAATATAGAAGAACAGAGGCTAAGCCTGGGTGGCTGAACCATAATGTAAAATGTCATATAAAGCAGAGGGGTCACTATCAGCATTCCAACACTACAAGGAATGCAATAAGAAGTGTAAGAACGCAATTAGGGTGGCTAAAAAAGACTACGAGAGACACATAGTGGAGGAGAGTAAAAAAAATCCCAACAAATTTTTAAAATATATTTACAGTAAAAAGACAAAGTCAGAACACATAGGCCCCATTAAGAACGAGGAAGGGACGATGGTTACAGATGGCAGGGAGAAGGGAGCTGCACTAAATACTTTCTTCTCCTCAGTCTTCACACAGGAAAAGGATGGGTATAACAACCACAACCGTATTGTTAGTAACACGTCACTGGATCTACTCTTGTGACTAACAGAGGCCGGAGTCCAGAAGGGATTAGAGAAGCTTAACATAAATAAATCACAGGGACGGATGGCTTACATCCGAGAGTCCTTAAAGAAGGTTATAGCCAGACTGCTATGATATTTATGGATAGCATACTGACAAGATTGGTACCAGCTGATTGGCAAAAAGCTCACGTGGTACCAATATTCAAAAAAGGGCAGAGATATATTCTTGGAAACTATAGGCCTGTCAGTCTAACAACGGTAGTTTGTAAACTATTGGGTGGATGATAAAGGTCTATATCCAAAAATTTGCTGATGAAAACAGTATTATTAGCAGTAATCAGCACAGGTTTACAAAAGGTCGCTCTTGTCAAACCAACATATTAACATTACTACGAGGAAGTGAGCTGCCATCTGAACAGGGGTAGGCCAGTGGATGTGGAGTATCTGGATTTTGAAAAAGCATTTGATACAGTCCCCCACAAACACTTAACCTACAAACTGAGATCAGTATGTATGGACTATAGGGTTTGTTCTTGGAAACTGCCTATGGGGGCGTGTCCAAAGGGTGGTGATAAATAACGTGCACTCAGAATGCTCTAGTGTGATTAGTGGGGTACCCCAAGGCTTTGTCCTAGGACTGATTCTGTTTAACTTATTTATAAATGATATAGAGGATGGGATAAATAGCTCAATTTCAGTGTTTGCCGATGACACAAAAATAAGCAGGGCAATAACTTCACAGTAGGATATAGAAACTTTACAAGATGACCTGAATAAATTAATGGAGTGGGCTACTAGATGGCAAATGAATTTTAACATTGGTAAATGTAAGGTAATACAATTGGGGAGTAAAAATATAAATTCAAGTTACTCACTAGGGGAGTACCCCTAAGAAATTCCAGGATGGAGAAAGATCTGGGGGTTCTAGTAGAAGACAGACTGAGCAATAGCATGCAATGTCAAGCTGCAAAGCCAGCAGAATGTTAGAATGCATTAAAAAAGGATAATTCTGCCACTTTATAAAACTCTGGTTCGGCCGCATCTGGAGTATTCCGTCAAGTTCTGGTCGACAATCCTAAGAAAGGATGTGCTGGAACTGGAGAGAGTCCAGAGAAGGGCAACTAAATTAATATGGGGACTGGAGGACCTCAATTAATGAAGAATGACTACAAGTGCTAAATTTATTCTCTTTGGAGAAGAGACGCTTGAGAGGAGATATAATAGCAATATGCAAATATCTCAACTGGGAGCCCAGCATAAGTATGAAACTTTTCAGTCCCAGTAGCTGTAAGAAGACACAGGACCACACGATGAAACTGTAAGAGAAGCGGTATAACCTTAAGCTGCGTAGGGGTTTTTTCACTGTCAGGGCGGTAAGGACGTTCCACAATTGGTGGTGTCAGCAGAAAGTATGGTTAGTTTTTAAAGACTCACGGACATGCATCTTAGCGAAAACAATATACAGGGATATGGGAAAAGATTTTCTACATGCACACACACCAACACAGGTTGAACTGAATGGACTGTTGTCTTTATTTAACCTTACCAACTATGTATGTAAATAGGGTGGTATTATTAGTTTAAAAGGCTCTGTGATGAGTTCTGATGCTATCCATGAGCAGCTGAAAGTAGAGATTGAAAGACTGTATTGGGAAGTTGATCAGCTTGTGCAGAGGCTGAAGGATGCATAGAGTTAGCATCTTCCAGCAAGGAGCAACTTGTTCAGTCTCTACCATCATTGGAATTTGATGCTGCTGATATGCATAATTCAGAAAAAAGAGAAAAACTACGCTAGGTGTATCGAATAATGTGCTGGAAGCACAATATATACAAAATTGTGGAAATGAACAGTGTAAATGATAAAAGCAGCAATTCTTCTGTGCAACAAAAACAGTGTAAAGCAAAGGAAAATATAAGAGTCGCGCTACCACATTAGCTGAAATAGTGTGTGAAATAACAATATTGATACCCGTGAAACATAAATACAAGTGGCATAATCAGATTCCACAAAGTAATGTGGTGCTAACAATAAAACAAAAATAGACTGATATATGTAGAATGTTATGACATATGATATCATATTCAACCATAAATAGAGTCCAACACCCGTGAGCGAATGAATATTAAAAAAAAAAGTCCATAAACTGTTAAACATATGAAATCTTCTGTAACGTAGGAAATGCTGTGTTCAATCCACCACCAGTGAAAAAATTGGCCGCTTACCAGAGGTTCATAGGTGGTAATTGAACATCCAGGAATGCCAAAAGGGGTAATTGGAACTCACATCCCATCATGTCTCCCCAGCTCATTAAGATAGATATAGCATGAAAAATAAAAAGCTCCAATAGTGTAAAACGCTTCGATTTAATAAAGATTAAAACAAACATGTATTGCACTCACATGTAAACAGTGGATAAAAGCGTCTATAGTGTCCGGTGCTCCGGCCGGTGAGCACACAGACAAACCCGTCCTGCTGAGACAACCACGATGATGCGAGGTGACGCAAACACGTCGCTCTGCCCTACGCATTTCGTAATAGGTTACGCCGTCCAGGGACATGGGTGGCGCGCTGCGTCACCTCCCTAAATACTAAAATATTCAAACCAAGCCTCGCTTTGAGTTCAATCTGTCGTACGGCATGCGCAGCCGCAAAGCAAGAAATAAACACCCAATGCTCTGCGCAAGAGACTAAAAGGACACGAAAAACACAATAGATCATATTGTGGGTAAAAAACATTATTGAATTGACAAAATTATGTGAGATAAATGTGCGCACCAAAAATAGATGTCAAGATCAAAAACATCATTAAATAAGAAGTATCACACTAAATGTGAAATAGCCTCACTGCGCTTTGGCGGAAGCAGGTTGAAAGTGTACTATAGTGTCACATGTATTTACCTGGTCAGATGACACCTAGTGGTCAAATTATATAACACATAAATTATGGCTAAATAAACAAATGATGTTTTTGAAGTCTGACTTTTTTTTAAAATAGCCAACATTGGCGATAATATATTCAAAAATTGTAAAAATATACATTGTGATATATAAATAAAGTAATTTGATAAAGATTAATAAAAGTGTATGTCTCTAAAGCATATATAATCAATAAATATCTTTGCCCCTACATTAATGCGAAAATATCCAGACAGGTGAGAACTCAAAACGGAAGGACTTGGCTTTGATACAACAAATACCCAAAAATGTTATGGTACTAGGACTAAAATATCATAAGTATGACAAATAAAAACATATAAGATAAAAAGTGTAATGCTCTGTACACACAGTCGGATTTTCCGACGGAAAATGTGCGATTGGAGCTTGTTGTCGGAAATTCTGACCGTATGTGGGCTCCATCTGACTTTTTCCATCGGAAATTTTCCGACACACAAAGTTTGAGAGCAGGCTATAAAATTTTCCGACAACAAAATCCGATCATAACAATTCTGACCGTGTGTGGACAATTCCGACGCACAAAGTGCAACGCATGCTCAGAATAAATTCCGAGATGGAACTGCTCGGTCTGGTAAAATTAGCGTTCGGAATGGATATAGCACTTTCGTCACGCTGCAATGTTTTAAATTGTTTAATGCAGCGCACTCTCTTCTTCTTTATAATGCTAGAAGAATGAAGTCGTTTTGCTGCTCATATTCACACAGACTTCTCACAAACGTCTTTCTTTATTTTTTCTCGTGATTTCATCAATATAATATTTTTATTTGTCACATCTGCCGAAAAATTATATTTTTGGGATGTTTTTAGATTCAATATTTTTTTATGGATTTTTTTCAAATCCTGATCTTGTGTTTTATTCTTATTTATTTTTTTTTTTTTTACTCCAGAATAGTTTGGTGTGTGTTTTATGTGTCAAGTTACCACAACACGATTATGATCTTGTATTATTTAATCTCAAGGACATTGCTTGGTGTTGGTGTCTCTTGTTAATTTCACATTGTATTTTTTAAATGTGCCTGCCTCCTCACAAACAAACTGTCCTTTTTGAAGGAAAACACACATAGGCGAGTATAATAAATCAAACCAAAAATTTATTAAGGGGTCCTAACCAAAGAAAGAGGGAGGCAACACTGGAGAAACAGCAGAAATTGGCAAAGCCTTTGGCTCCCAGGGCACACATCAATTAATTCCAGGCAAAATTGGTGGCCTGAGGAGTCCATATCTAAGGGAGTTCAATCTGGTCCAGAAGTCCAAGAGAATCATGAACAGCAGCAGATGACATGTATGTGCCCAGGATGTGGTCATACAAGAGCCTGCATCTTTTGTCAGACCAGACTGAACCCAGGTCATCACTCTCTGGTCTTCCTTCCACGCTCCCTTCCACGCTGTGTCTGTGGTGGTGGAGTTGTGGCAGGAGGATGAGGAGGATGATGCAACTCACTCAGGTGGGTATTGGGTGTGATTTCGCCCCTCAACCACTTATTTAAAGTTTGATAAATGAGTTCCTCACACATGAGGTGTTGGCCCTCCTGCATGCCCTGCAGTTTTGTGGCAGCCATGCAGGCAAAGGCCTCTTCAGGAGTGGGGGTGGCTCTCAGGGACACAGAAGCCTCCTGAATCAGCCTGAGTGCTGAATCCTGCACGTTACTCCCCTACCTGGGTCTTTTGTTTGGAGGGCGGAGGGGAGGGACCTGTCGATTCTGTCAGGCTCCTACTGGGCCCGGCCTTCTCCTGGCTGCCACTAACCCCCGCCTCCTCCTGGCTGCCACTAACCACCGCCTCCTCCTGGCTGCCACATTCCACAGCCTCCTCTTGGCTGAGATCTTCCTGTGTATGAAAAAGGGACATCGTTTTAGTTTTTTCTTCATCAATCACACACAATTTTCATCTCATGACTGTTGCAAATTGAATGTTAACAAATATAACAGACTATCATTCTGAGCCCAGCATTTTTCATTCTTGTCCCAATTATTTTTGCCCACTACTGTTTATTGATATGTAAAACACTTTATTAAATCAGCAATTAGTGATCAATAATAACATCTAGTAAACATCATTTATTTATTGACCAGAAATATGTAGAACAATGCTATACCTGGCTCCAGCTGGGCTCCTCCACTTCTTCCTAGCTGGAAGTCCCAGGTTGGACATTGGAAGCCTCAGCTGGGGTGGAAGATAGGGTGGAAGGAAGAGTGGAAGGAAGGGTTGAGAGGGATTCCCTGACTTCAGTCTGGTCTGATAGAAATCGCAGTCTCTCATAGTACCACAGCCTGGGGACATAAACGTCATCTGCTGAAGCTCCTGATCTCTGGGAATCCTGGACCTTCTTGTGCTCCCTAAGATAAGTGCTCCTCAGGCCACCAATTTTGGCTTTTAAATAGGGGATGGTTGCCGTGGGGACCACCATCTTCACCAACTCCAGCAGTTTCTCCAGCGCTGCCTGCCTCTATTGTTTATGATTATACTGCGGGTGTTTGACCTGCCATAGACAGGGCAGCTCCCTGTACTTGTCTATGAACGGGGGAGGAAGTTGTGGTCATTGAAGCCATCCATTTTATCTGCAATACACAAGACAAACCCTGTCAGGCAAAAGTCTCCTAATCTTGTCCCAATATAGGCCTCAATCTCTAAGCAGTATAGGCCCAAGTTTAAATGTTACCTTCATTATCATGATCGGTGCTTCTGATACTCCTTCCTCCGCTCACAGATCGTACATACTACGTACGTGTGTTATGCTTTATATACACTGCACATGCGTGAAACTCCGCCCGCCCCTGACGTTCTTTCTAGTCTATTCCCCGCCCCTTCTCATTCGGCGCAGTGGGGAAGAACACATGGTGGAGACACAACAGGTGCATGCTGATTACAGCAACGAGGAGGAGGAAAGCCCAGAGCCAGAAACATCCCGATTCCGGAGGAGACGATTTAAGGCATCAAATATGTCCTTTGTAGAGATGGTGGAGATGGTGGACATATTGAAAAGGTCCGACTATGATGGGAAGTATGGACCTTACCCCAACCCCAATGTCAGAAAGGCCAAGATCATGACTAAAGTTGTGAAGAGTCTGCACAGGAATTTTGGGGTACGACGATCCAAGGATCAACTGAGGAAGCGGTGGTCGGACCTCCAATTAAGGGAGCACGATCAGTATAGAAGGATCAGGAGAGTGCTGCAAAAAAGTAAGTAGTTGTCCTGTGTTCCTATTCTTTATTTTTATTACGTTCGTGCTGCTCCATGTGCTTTTCTTTACTGTTGTACAGTTTAAAATGGCAACTTTCATGTTCATGGACACATTATTCATTCGTAGGAAACATTGTTCGGCCTATAAAATACCATGTTTTGTCCAAATGCAGTTCTATACATTTTTTTCTGGCCTACTTCTCTTAAAATACTTCTGGTGTCTAGATGTGTTAGTAACTAGAATGAAATGCAAACTAGATTCTGTGTAAGGAGAGGACACTCAGCAGCTGTTTACACATCTGGACGCTGTAGCACTAGTGTGGGACACCAGAACACCCTTTTTATTAGGGGGCCCACACAGGTGCTGCAGTGTATACTATAGGGGTGAATCCATCTGTGAAGCTTGTACAAAACAGGTAAGTATTCAAGCTTGACAAAGGAAAAAAATATTTCTTCATCTTGGAACTCTGCCAAAATAGAAAATTGTACCCCACTTCCAAGCAATGTTTCATATTCCTATTTCTGGCATCAAATATCTGTGTGCTAAGTATACCTATTTTTTTTACATAGGGGAGAAAAGACTTGGAGGACACCACTCATCAGAGGAGACCACAGACCCCCCACCTCAGGTAGAAGTGGAAATCCCACAAACACAACAGGAGGAGGAGGAGGGAGACGTGGTGGAAATTGTCACCACAACAGTTGAGTGTCTGCGACCACAGCTTCAGGTAAGAGATGGATGCCGTCATATTTCTAATACATGGTGTGTTTTTTTTTTCTATATTTTTAGGTGATTGTGATGTTGTGGATGAAGGTCATTTCACCAGTGAAAGTGCCCAGATCCTGATCGGGGAGATCATGGGGTGTAATAGGGACTTGGAAAACATCAAGCAAAACATCAATGATGTTCAAAACAAAATGAAGAACATCATTGATGTTTTAGGGAGAGTTTAAAACCCCTTGAAATCCAGAATTATTTCAGTTTTTTGGTCCTGAGATTTTTTTGTACTTTTTTTGACATATTCTCGAAAAGCCAAATTTTGAAGATGCATACACTGTGTCAACATGTGCTATCTGCCATCATGGGAGATCAATGTATGCGTTTTGGGGGTGCAACCCCTTCCTCAATAATAAAGTAGCTGAGAGGAAGGGGTTGCACCCACAAAACACGTCCCTTAATCCCCCATGATGGCAGCTAGCACATGTTGACATTCGGCAATTTGTGTGCATCTTCAAAATTTGGCTTTTCCAGGGGTGACTTCACCCCATCTGTTGAACACAATATCAAACACAGTTTATAAATACTCATGTCTGATATTGCCTTCAATTTCTACAAAAGTTGAACTTTGTAAGTTCCATATTTGTGTATTTCTTGTTTGTTTTAAACATGCCTGTTTTACCTTAAAAGGACATTTCTACTTTTATTAATGTGACGTCAAAATTTTTTATACAACAAACATGTTGGTTTGTTTTAAAAACCTTTTATAAATGCACATGTGATTGTGCTTGTATTAAAAAGATTGATAATCAACAATGTGTGGCTTTTTCTTTCAATGCTCCCAAGCTTTTTTGTGGTAAAATTGGTGTTTTCTGTGACAATGGGGGTTATTTCCTAAGGGCAAATCCACTTTGCACTACAAGGGCAGTTTCAGTGCAGTCTCAAGTGCACTTGTAGTGCAAAGTGTCTTTGCCTTTAGTAAATAACACCCAACAGTGCTTTAGAATTTTACACAATCACGCCATTTTCAGGACTCCCCAAATTTCAGTCATGGTCAGCTAAAAAAACACAAGCAGTAAATGTAAGCAAATATTTGTTCAGTTTAAAATAATTTTTTATTTAAAAAATGTCTCAGACATTGTCTGGCATATTGATGGCCCCCCTACCCGCAAAGTGTTCTATGTATCTTATACGGACCTCGCGGACACTCTGAGGGGGCAAGCCAGGACGGCCAGCTTCAAGCGCCGTCAGGGTTGTTTCATTGAGATTAATAACTCCGGCTTCAGGCCCAACTGAGCCAGCATAGTTCACAGAATTTCTCCTTAAAAAGTTGTGGAGAACACAGCAAGCCAGGATGATGTGATTGAGTTTATACTCCGCCATGTGTATCGGTGTAAGAAATAGGCGGAACCGGCTGGCCATTATTCCAAACGTGTTCTCCACCACTCTTCTGGCTCTGGCCAGCCGGTAATTAAAAACCCTCTGGTCCTGGGTGAGGGTCCTCATAGGGAATGGCCTCATAAGATGGTCCCCCAGCGCAAACAGTTCATCCGCAATGAAGATGAATAGAGTCCTTTCGCATTGTCTTCTGGAGGTGGCAAGTCCAAGCTGCCATTCTGGAGACGCCTGTAGAACTCCATGTGGGCGATGACTCCACCATCTGACATCTGGCCATTCTTCCCCACGTCCACATACAGGAACTCATAAGTAGCCGACACCACCGCCAACATCACAATACTATTGAACCCCTTGTAGTTTGTAATAGTATGACCCCGAGTTGGGTGGTGGGACGATGTGGATGTGTTTCCCATCAATTGCCCCTCCGCAGTTAGGAAAGTCCCACCGCTGGGCAAAGTGGGAGGCCACAGTCTGCCATTCCTGTGGGTTGGAAGGAAACTGTGAAGTCAAACAAGAAAAGAAAATTAATCATTTTGCACATAAACATGGAAAGCAGATTAGATACAAACATTCTTGGCCAACATCAGTATAACATTTATTTTAGGGAGTATTTAAAGACGAAGGTATAAGGTCCACCTATCAGATTCCCCCCCCCCCTCATGGGCCATTTAAAAAAAATTATGGGGGGGTGTTTTGGACAGGTAACCCTCTCCATTGAGAGATGAATGCCTAAATAATGTGTATTACTTTGGCCAGCCCCTCCTTACTTTACACTATTGGCATCCCGCTGCACAAGTAAGAAGTGTCATAATACAATGATATAAATACGCACTGTACACATTTTAGCACATTTTTACATTCTGCTATTATCTATCAAGATAATAATAGGATGCAAACACTTTAAACAATACCATTTGAAAGTATTCAGGCAGGCCCTTGCACTACATGCTTTGGGGAATTCATCTAGAAATCTGACCACAAAAGAGGTGCGTATAGTGTGTATGGGTTTGGCAAAGTCAGCAGATAGAGGATTGAGGATAGATAGAGGATTGGTATCAGCTGAGTTAGCAGTTGGGGGGAGGGAGGGTTCCAAATGACTTTGGGACCCCAAAAAAATAGCCTCTGGCACTCTGCCTGAATTTCAGGCACACATCACAATTTTCAACATTTTAGGGGGTGTTTAGGGTAAAGCACTACTATGGAGCTGACAAAATACATTGTTAATTGAGTAGACAAGGTGGATATAGGGCCAGGAGAGCATGCTGGGGAGGTAAGTGAAGGCAAATATGTAGGAAGGACAAAAAAATTACATAAAAATCCAGCATGCATGAGGACAAAGGGGACATTCACAGTATATTACAATCATGGTAATTAGGGAATGAGGAAAGAAATACAATATATTAACAAACATTAAATACAATAAAATGTGATGTTAAAGAATAAAAATCTTACCTTAATATACTCCTTCTGCAGGACCTGGATGATGGCAGAACAGGTCTCCGGGATAATGATCCCCAGAACCTGGGGGGAGATGCCTGTCGAGAACTTGAGGTCCTGCAGGCTTCTCCCCGTCACCAACTACCGCAGGGTAGCGACCAACCTCTGCTCCGGAGTGATGGCTTGTCTCATTCAGGTATCCTGCCTGCTGATATTGGGGGTCAGCAAAGCCAACAAACGGTGAAATACGGCGGTCCGTCATCCTGAGAAAGTTCCTGAAATCGTCAGGATTATTCTCATGGATCTCACGGAGCAAAGGCATGTGACAGAACTGGTCACGCTGGAGCAACCAATTCTTGATCCATGAACTCCTCCACGCCCTGTTCATGGATTGGGCTTGTGTCAAAGTAAGGACCCCAACACCAAGCCCCCGCACAGCACAAACTCTACAATAAGTACGTATACGCAACATGGCTAGAAAACGGTCGGCTGCTCAGAACGAAGTAACAGAACGCACTAAAGAACAGCAAGACCTGTGAACAGCGACCTGAATATCAGTAACGAACGAACAAGAACACAATGACAAGTCAATGGTAACTCGCTGCACGAACTGAAGACCAGATACAAACCCACAAGCACAAACTGAACAGCAGAAATACGATCTGAAAACCACGAGTCTAAAAAAGCGTGAATTGTCTCTCACCAAACTTTTACTAAGCCGAGATTAGCAAAAGGAGCCCAAAGGGTGCTGGGCTTAGTATTGAACTGCCCTTTTATAGTCTCTTCGTACATGGTGTACGTGACTGCGTTCTTGGCGTTCAGAAATTCTGACAACTTTGTGCGACCGGGTGTATGCAAAACAAGTTTGAGCCAACATCCGTCTGAAAAAATCCATGGATTTTGTTGTCGGAATGTCCGATCAATGTCCGACCGTGTGTACAGGGCATAAAAAAGGCCTGACACAAAAGGTATTAATGTATCCAAGGCCTAACCAGCAATGAAAACAGAAAGAACGGAAGGAAATATAGGGTAATCTATGGGACCATTGTAAACCCCTTATCAACAATTCCTGATTGTTGATAAGGGGTTTTTGTAGAACAATTAATGTAGGGCAAAGATCATATTTTTTGATTATATATGCTTTAGAGACTTATATACTTTTATGAATCTTTATCAAATGACTTTATTTATAATATATAATTTATATATATTATAATGTATATTTTTACAATTTTTGAATATATTATCGCCAATGTTGGCTATTTTAAAAAAAGTCAGACTTCAAAAACATCATTTGTTTATTTAGCCATAATTTATGTGTTATATAATTTGACCACTAGGTGTCGTCTGACCAGGTAATTACATGTGACACTGTAGTACACTTTCAACCCGCTTCCGCCAAGGCGCAGTGAGGCTATTTCACATTTAGTGTGATACTTCTATCTTATTTAATGATGTTTTTGATCTTGAATCTATTTTTGGTGCGCACATTTATCTCACATAATTTTGTCAATTCAATCATTTTTTTTACCCACAATATGATCTACTGTGTTTTTCGTGTCCTTTTAGTCTCTTGCACAGAGCATTGAGTGTTTATTTCTTGCTTTGCGGCTGCGCATGCCCCACGACAAATTGAACTCAAAGCGAGGCTTGGTTTGAATATTTTAGTATTTAGGGAGGTGACGCAGCGCGCCACCCCTGCCCCTGGATGATGTAACCTATTATGAAATGCGTAGGGCGGAGCGACGTGTTTGCGTCACCTCGCATCATTGTGGTTGTCTCAGCAGGATGGGTTTGTCTGTGTGCTCACCGGCCGAAGCACCGGACACTATAGGCGCTTTTGTCCACTGTTTACATGTGAGTGCAATACATGTTTATTTTAATCTTTATTAAATCGAAGCATTTTACACTATTGGAGCTTTTTATTTTTCATGCTATATCTATCTTAATGAGCTGGGGAGACATGATGGGATGTGAGTTCCAATAACCCCTTTTGGCATTCCTGGATGTCCAATTACCACCTATGAACCTTGGATCCAACTCCATTCATTAAGCTCTGGAGGGCTTATTTATACAGGCTTCCCCTGATCCTCTGTAGCGGGGGGTCATGGGGCTCTGGTAAGTGGCCAATTTTTTCACTGGTGGTGGATTGAACACAGCATTTCCTACGTTACAGAAGATTTCATATGTTTATCAGCTTATGGACTTTTTTTTTTTTTTTTTTTAATATTCATTCGCTCACGAGTGTTGGATGAATATGAATATGAATATGATATCATATGTCATAACATTCTACATATATCAGTCTATTTTTGTTTTATTATTGGCACCACATTACTTTGTGGAATCTGATTATGCCACTTGTATTTATGTTTCACGGGTATCAATATTGTTATTTCACACACTATTTCAGCTAATGTGGTAGCGCGACTCTTATATTTTCCTTGATATGCATAATTCCAGGTTCAGCAGGAAATTGTCCACATGTAGTGTACATGATAGTATACAATGAATGAATGTGAATAATCCAGTTTCAGCCATCGTCTATTCTCAATCTAAAATCATGTCTTTTGTTAAGGAAAGCTTTAACACTTTAGAAAAGATAAAATGTTGCCCATGTGCATTTTTCAGCTGCATTGCAAGATGTTGTGTTGTCCCCCATAGTGAAAAAAGGGTAACACAAAATCAATATAGGACAATGAAATATACTGTACAGCATAGTATATCTTATTTTCAGCAAGGCATTTCATACAGTTCCACATAATGATCTAATACAAAAATTGTACAAGCTAGGTCCTAACCCTTGGGGGATTCAGTAGATATGCAGTTGGCTTAGGGATAGATACCAGGATGCGGTTGTAAATGGGGTTCACTCAGAACAGAGAACAGTCACTAGTGGTGTACCACAAGGCTCTATACTGGGTCCTGTTCTGTCTAATCTATATGTAAGTGATATAACTAAAGGTTTGTTGGGAAAGGTACGTCTTTTTGCTTATGACACAAAGGTGTGTAATAGGGTTGATATTCCTGGAGGTGTCTGTAACATGGAACATGATTTGGCGTAGCTGGAAGATTGGTCAAAGCAGTGGAGACTGCAGCTCAATGTTTCTAAATGTAAAATAATGCACTCAGAGTAAAAGAATCCCCTGAGAGTGTACAACATTGGGGTACAGTGTTAGCTAGCACTACAGAAGAAAAAGTGTGGAGGTACTTAGTTCAGATTATTGCAAAATGAGCAAATAGTGTGACCAGGCAAAGCAAATAGAATTCTAGGATGCATCACTAGAGGGATCATCAGTAGGAGGAAGGAGGTCCTGATTCACCTATATAGATCTTTAGTGAGACCTCATTAAGAATACCGTGTCCAGTTCTGGAGACCTTACTTGCACAAAGATATTGATAAAATAGAACGAGTCCGGAGACAGCTAACAAATATGGTGAAAGGTTTGGGGGAAAAAACATATCGAGAGCGACTTCAGTAAATTAATATGTACAGGCTGGAGGAAAGAAGGGAAAGAGAGACATGATTGCAACCTTTAAATACATTAAGGGGGTGAATAGGGTTCAGGAGGGTATTTTTTTCAATATGAAACCAAAATCAAGAACACGGGACATGACCTCAAACTAACTGTAGGAAATTTTAAAACTAAACTTAGAAAGTATTATTTTGCTGAAAGGGTAGTTGATACTTGGAATAAACTACCAGCAGAGGTAGTGAGACAGTCAACAGTATATGGCTTCAAACATGCTTGGGACAAACATAGATCTATACTCAGGCAATAAAGTAATGAAAAACAAACAAAAAAAAATGGGCAGACTCAGTCTTTTTCTGCTATCACTTTCCTGTTTCTAAGTGCAATATTGAGGCATTCTCACCACACAGGGGTATATGACCTAGGTGCAACAAGCTTAAATCATAAATCCCATTCAGAGTTATAAAGGCAGAAAAAATTATTATAGAATGAGATAAGAGCTAGATCTTGAAAGAAAGTGATCAGGTAAAGTGCGATTAATGGGTTCAAAGTTTTGTATTTTAGGGGGAAAAAAGTGGATAATTCTGATCTGGACCAGTACAAAAGAATTTGCAGATTTAAGAGACAACCTTTACATACTGTAATGTCTGTTCTGAGAAATCTCTGAATTGCAATAAATAATTGCAGTCATATTTTTGTAAGCTCAAATTTTTCTATTTAATCTTTGTATTTTATTCTCTCTCCTCTCTAATATTTGTGTGCCTGACCTGCAAATTTGTATTAAAAGGGTTTCAAATCACATGTTGGCCATTACTGTGGGAGAGGAGTTGCCTTTTTGTTAAGTCACTGTTTAGCTGCAACATAATTTTTTTTTCTAAATTGCATTTCTAGTTTCTAATGTTTTTCCTCATTTACATCAGTTTGTAAGGCAACTATGTATTGTTTTTCAGGAAAGGAATAAAAATATAATTGTGTTTTTTTCATTCATTATTTTTTTATTGGGAAAAAGAAATATTTTTATATCCGGAAAGTAATCACAAAAACAGTTTATCTTCAGATCCCATTCTAGTCCAAAGATTACTAACATACTACATACATTTACACAAAATATAGCAAACACAAAACAAAAAAAGGAGAGTAATACAGTATTCAATGTTCTTTAAAAATGTTAAACACTTTAGGACCACCCTATAGCAGTTTTACTGCTACATGGTTGCATCTTTTCGCCGAATCACGTATATATACATGATCTGTGCTCCCTGTGTAGTCCCAAGCCGGATTCAATTCAGCATCAATCAGATAGATGATCGGTTCTGGTGAATCACAGAACAGCATATGCCTGTGTTTACAAAACACAGGCACAGGTAATGACAATCTCTTCTCTTGTGGAGCCCTTTTCGGTTCCAGGGAGAGAAGAGATAACAACTACTATGAATAAAAGAGGCGCACAGTCAGACAATTACCTAGCTAGGCACATTGAAACCCCTGATCGCCCCACCCCCACTTAACCCTTTCACTGCCATGTCACTGATCACTGCGATGCTGCGTGCACACGATCGGAAATTCTGACAACGAAATCCTGGCATTTTTTTTCCGACGGATGTTGGCTCAAGCTTGTCTTGCATACACACGGTTGCACAAATGTTGTCGGGAAATTCCGATCATCAAGAACGCGCTGACGTGCAACACGTACGATGGCGCTATAAAGAGGAAGTGCAATAGCCAGTGCGCCACCCTTTGGGCTCCTTCTGATAATCTCATGTTAGTAGAAGTTTGGTGAGAGACGATTCACGCTTTTCAGCCTCGTGCTTATCAGATCGTTACTGCTCTTCAGTTTGTGCTTGTGGGTTCGTATCTGGTTTTCAGTGTGTGGAGTCAGTTCGCATCTGTTTTTCAGTGCATGCTATTTATAGTACGTATTTGATTTTCAGTGCGTTCTTGTCCGCTCATTTCTGAATTTAACCTCGCTCTTCTCAGGCTTTTTTGATTTTCAGTGAGTTCTGTTAGTTCATTCTGACAAGCCGACCATTTTTAAGCCATGTTGTGGGTACGTACTCATCGTAGCATTCGTGCTGTGCAGGGGCTTGGTGTTGGGGTTCTTACTTTGACCCAAGCCCAGTCCATGAACAGGGGGAGGAGAGGAGTTCATGGACGAATAATTGTTTGCTCCAGCGTGACCAATTCTCTCATATGCCTTTGTTGCGGGAGATCCGGGAGAATAATCTTGATGATTTCAGGAATTATCTCCGTCTGTTGGCTTTGCTGTCACCTTATATTATGAAGCAGGACACCTGCATGCGGCAAGCCATCACTTCCGAGCAGAGGCTCGTCGCCACCTTGCGGTACTTGGTGATGGGGAGAAGTCTGCAGGACATCAAGTTCTCGACAGGCATCTCCCCCCAGGCTCTGGGAATCATTATTCCAGAGACCTGTTCTGCCATCATTCGGGTCCTGCAGAAGGACTATATTAGGGTAAGTTTTATCCTTTAACATCACATTATATGTATTTAAATAAATGTATTTTTAAAATAAATTTGTATTTTAAAATGAAAAATATTTCCTTTGATTCACTGCTTGTGTTTCTTTTAGCTGTCTCCTAGGTTCTCCAATATTTTTTTTTGGCCATTTTCTTCAATAGTTCCAACATAATTTCTTTGATACATGAGGCGACAATCTCTTCTTCAGCTAACTATTATTTAAGTTATGGGTCTGCTACACACACACCTTCTTTTTGTTGTTAATGTATGTAATGCATAATGATAATAATATTCATCATTTTCAGCACCCTGAATTAATTTTTTGGAGTGACAATAATGGCCCGATTTATGCAAATTATAAAGCACTGTGGGTATTATTTACTAAAGGAAAATCCACTTTCCACTACAAGTGCACTGCAAAAGTGTACTTGAAAATGCACTTGAAAGTGCACTGAAACTGCACTGAAAGTGCATTGTAGTGCAAAGTGGATTTGCCTTTAGGAAATAACCCCCATTGTCACTGTAAACACCAACTTAAGCAAAAAAACTGCTACTGAGCATTGAAAGAAGAAGCCACACATTGTTGAGTAGAAAAATTGTTACTCTGGCACATTCACATGTGCATTTAGAAAAGGGTTTTTGAACAAACCAACATATTTTTTGGTATATATATATTTTTTTGGGACAGTAGAAATATCCTTTTTTGTGGTAAACAGGCATGTTTTTCAAAACATAAAACAATACACAACTCAGGAACTTAAAAAGTTCAACTTTGATAAATTGAAGGCAATATCAGACATTAGTATGTCCAAACTGTGTTGATATTGCCTTCATCAGATGGGATGTCACCCCTGTGAAAGCCAAATTTTGAAGATGCACACAAATTGGGAGTCAAAATGGGGATTTCACTCCTGCCCAAGGTCAACATGTGCTAACTCCCATCACGGGGGATCAATGGACGTGTTTCGGGGGTACAACCCCTTCCTCTCAGCTACTTGAGTTGCGAGGAAAGGGTTGCACCCACAAAACGCATACATTGATATCCCGTGATGGCAGATAGCACATGTTGACACACTGTGCGCATCTTCAATATTTGGCTTTCAACATTTTTTAGAAAAGTTCTAATAAAAATTTTAAAAATTGTAAAATTTTGGTGTGTTTTATATTCTGCCTAAAACATCAATGATGTTTTTGAGTCTTTTTTCAACATCATTGATGTCTTCCTTGATCTTTTGTAAATCCCGATTGCACACCATGATCTCCCGGATGAGGATGTGTGCATTTGCACTTGTGAAATTAGATTCTTCTTCCACAACATCCACATCACCTAAAAGAAAACAACACACCATATATTATAAATATGCAGGCATCCATCTATTACCTGAAGCTGTGGTCTCAGACACTCACCTTTTGTGGTCACTATTTCGCCCATTTCATAAACCTCTCCTTTCTCCACATCCGGAGGTTGTGGTGTGGTGACTTCCCCTTCTTTAGGAGGTTGGGGGTCCCTGGTGTCCTCTGACATCCTGATTCTTTTCCTCCTCTATGTGAATAAAATAAAGGTATACTTAGCACACAGATATTTGAGGCAAGAAATAGGAATATGAAACATTGCTTGGAAGTATCATACAATTGTCTGTTTTGGCAGAGTTCCAAGCTGAAAAAATGATTTTTTCCCTTTCTTCAAGCTGTATACTTACCTTTTTGGGTAATTTTTCACACATGGAGACACCCCTAGTATCCACTGGAGCACCTGTGTGGCACACCCTAAAAAGTTTGTTCTGGTGTCCCACACTAGTGCTCCTGAGTCCAGATGTGTAAACAGCTGCTGAGTGTCCTCTCCTTACACTGAATCAAGTTTGCATTTAATTCTAGTTACACACCCATCTAGACAACAATGTACTAAACGTCTTTAAATACAAATAGGCCTGAACAAATGTAGTTAACCTGCACCTGCCAAAAACATCGTATTAGTGGGTGAATGAACAATGTTTACTACGAACAATTACTGTGCCCACAAACCTCAAACTTGCCATTTTAAACTGTACAACAGTAAAGAAAAGCACATGGAGCAGCACGAATGTAAGAAGAAGAATAGGAACACACAACAAAATACTTACTTTTTTGCAGCACTCACTTGATTCTTCTGGACTGATCCTGCTCCCTCAATTTTAGGTCTGACCATCGTTTTCTCAGTTGATCCTTGGATCGCTGTACCCCAAAATTCTTCTGCAGACTTTTCACAACTCTAGTCATGATCTTGGCCTTTCTCACATTTGGGTTTGGGTAAGGTCCATGCTTTCCATCATAGTCGACCCTCTTCATGATGTCCACTATCTCCACCATCTCTACAAAGGACATATTATAGGCCTTAAATCTCCTCCAGGATTGGGATGTTCATGGCTCCGGGCTTTTGTCGTTGCTGCTGTGTTCATGCACCTGTTGTCTCTCCGTCATGTGCTCTCCCACTGCACCGAAAGACAAGGGGCAGGGAATATACTATAAAGAAGATCATGGGTGGGCGGAGTTTCACACATGCGCAGTGTATATAAAGCGTAACACGCATGGGTCGTGTGTACGATCTATGAGCAGAGGACGGAGTATCGGAAGCGCCAATAGTTCTAACATAGGTACAATTTTAACTTGGGGCATCAGTGGCCTATACTGCTTAGAGATTGAGGCCTATATTGGGACAAGATTATGCGAGTTTAGCCTGACATTAGGGTTTGCCTTATGTGGTGTCTTGCAGAGAAAATGGATCGATTCAATGATCATGATTTCCTCTCCCAATTAATTGATTTGTGGCAGACAAAACACCCCTTTTATACAAATCAACTAAAGAGGAAGGCAGCACTGGATAAATTGTTGGAATTTGTGAAGCCACAGATCCCCACGGCAGACATCAACTATTTGAAGTGCAAAATTGGTGGCCTGAGGAGCACATATAATAGGGAGCACAAGAAGGTCTAGGATTCCCAGAGATCAGGAGCAGCAGCAGATTACATTTATGTACCCAGGCTGTTGTACTAAGACAGACTGCTATTTCTGTCAGACCAGACTGAAATCAGGCCATCACTCTCAACCCTTCCTTCCACTCTTCCTTCCACCCTAGCTGAGGCTTCCGACGTCCAACCTGGGCCTTCCACCCAGGAAGAAGATGTGGAGGAGCCCAGCTTGAGTCAGGTATAGCATTGTTCAACATATTTCTCAAAATTGTGTGTGATTGATGATCAATAAACTAAAACTATGTCCCTTTTTCATACACAGGAAATTCTAAGCCAGGAGGAGGCTGTAGAAAGTGGCAGCCAGGAGATGGCAGAGGAAAGTGGCAGCCAGGAGGTGGCGGGGGTAAGTGGCAGCCAGGAGGTGGTGGGGGTACGTGGCAGCCAGGAGGTGGCCGGGCCCAGTAGCCTGACCGAATCCCAGGTCCCTCCCCTCCCCCTTCAACAAAAAAGGTCCAGGGAGGGGAGGAGCATGGAGGAGTCAGCACTTGTGTTAATTTGGCAGGCTTCTGCGGCCCTCAGGACCCCCACCAGTCTTCTGCCAACAAAATGCAGGAAATGGTGGTGGGCCAATGCCTCTTTTGTGAGGAAGTGATATATATGGCCCTAAATAAGGGGTTGAGGGGTGAAATCACAAGCAAAACCCACCTGTGTGAGTTGGACCATCCTCCTCCTCCTCCTCCTCCACCTCCTCCAACTCCTGCCACAATTCAAACATCAGAGCCACAGCCTGGAAGCAAGTGTAAAAGTAAGCGTGTAAGGAAGACAAGAGAGTGATGGCCTGGGTTCGGTCTGGTCTGGAAAAAAAGACGCAGGCTGTTGTAAGACCACAGCCTGGGGACATATATTTCATCTGCTGCTGTTCCTGATCTCTCAGAGTCCTAGACTGGATTGTGCTCCCAATTAAATGGACTCCTCAGGCTTCCAATTTTGCCTGTCAAATAGTTGATGTGTGCCCTGGTGTACAAACGCTTCGCTAATTTCACCAGTTTATCCAGTGTTGCCTTCCTCTTTATTTTGTTATGACCCCTAATAAATGTATATTTTTTTCTTAAATCATTGGCGATGTGTTATAAATACAAAAGGACAGTTTGTTTGTGAGTAGGCAGGTACATTTCAAAAAGACAATGTAAAATTAACAAGGGACACCAACACCAACCAAGTTCCTTGAGGTTAAAAAATACAAGATAATAATGGTATCGTGGTAACTTGACACAAAAACGAAAAAAAATATTATGGAGATCACTAGAAAAAAAATAAAAAACAGGAGATCTTGATTTAAAAAAAAAAAAAAAAAAGGAGATTACTATAAACAAAAATTAAAAACATTATTCTGGAGATCTGGCGAAAAAAAAATGTATTCATGAGATCACAAGAAATAAGAAAGACATCAGTTTGTCAGAACTCTGTGTGATTATCAGCTGCAAAACAACTTCATTATTCTAGCATTATAAAGAAGTAGAGAATGCGCTGCATTGAAAGATTTCAAAATTTACAGCGTGACGAATGTGCTATCTCCATTTCGAACGCTAGTTTTACCAGACCGAGCGCTTCCATCTCGTACTTTATTCAGAGCATGCGTGGAATTTTGTGCGTCGGAATTGTGTACACACGCTCTGAATTTCCGCCAACGGAAATTGTTGTCGGAAAATTTGAGATTCAGCTCTCAAATTTTTGTTGTCGGAAATTTTGACAAAAAATGTCCGATGGAGCCTACACATAGTTGGAATTTCAGACAACAAGCTCCCATCGAACATTTTGTTGGAAAATCCGATCATGTTTAGTGTCACGGGTGATGCCAGATAGCGTTAGCATCTGTTAGCATCAATCCCAGATAGGGTCAGTTTGCTCGCCACATGCTCACTAATGAATTTTAACCCCCTGATCGCCCCCCAGTTATCCCTTTCACTGCCCTGTCACAGTATCATTAGTACAGTGTACAGATTTTTTTACTGATTACTGTATTAGTGTCATGGGTGACGCCAGGTAGTGTCAGCGTCAGTTAGTTTCAATCCCAGGTAGTGTCAGTTTGCCTGCCACATATTCACTAATACATTTTAAATTTTAACCCTTTGATTGCCAATGACACTATCACAGACACACTATAACACACTGAACGGATCAATATCTTTGATCAGACCAGAACTATGCTAGTGTCCCCAATAGTATAGTGTCCCAAAAAATGCAGATTTAGCAGGATCAGTCCTGACACCTGCCAGCACCTCTGTTTATTCCCACCGCCCCCCAACCCCACCCCCCAACAAGTGCATTGTTACTATATCACTGTCACTTCTGACAAAACTGCAGCGTTAGCAAGAGCAGGCCTGATCTCTGCCAGCTCTAGCAGGTAAAATTTTTTTGTAGCAGTTCAAGCGGTCCCTGACAGCCAGGTGCACTTTTACCTGTGAGTTGAACTAGTGGGCAAAATGTCCAATGAAACATTCTCTAGTGAAGAGGCCTCAAGGATTCTGAGTATGTCACCTGAGAGCGATGGGGAGTCCTCACTGACAGAATACAAACATGTAGAGACCAGTGGCACCCTGACAGGTAGCTCAGACAATGGAGAAGAGGTCCCTGCTAAGGTAAGATGGTGGCAGCAGCACCCGCTAGCTGATCCGAAGATCGGCTGGGGTGCGGACATCGCGGGTTTACTGGACAGGTAAGTGTCCATATATTAAAAATCAACAGCTACAGTATTTGTAGCTGCTGACTTTTCATTTTTTTATTGAGTCAATGTTTGGTTCTTACTGTGTTTTATTGTTAACCACTGCAGCATTGATATGTTTATTCTGACAGCAACAGGGTGTGCTTGCAGAATATATACATCAGTATTTGCAGCACTGCTGAAGGAGACTTCTCATTCACAGTTAAAAAAAAGAATGTGTATGCCCAAGCATGAGGGGCCTGGGGTGGTCACATATTTTTCTTTTTTTGGCACAGATTTTTTTAAAAAGTGTTGTTTTATTGAGTTAATGTTCAGTTCTTACTGTGTTTTATTGTTAACAGTTGTTTGCTTTGCAGGAATGCCATTCAGCTGCAGCACTGATCTGTTTATTCTGACAGCAGCATTGTGTGCTTTCAGAATACATACGTCAGTGTTTGCAGCACTGTAGGAGGAGATTTCCCATCCGCAGTTGAAAAGTTTTTTCACTTTTTTGGCAGAAATTTCCCCCTCCACATTGATCAATGTGAATGGAGGAATCTGCTAAGTTCTTTTTTTTTTCGTTCAGCCCGTCATTGCATGTATGTCCATAATTAGAAGTGGGTTGATGCCACACACTTTTTCTGGCAGGGATTTCTTCATTCACATCTATCAATGTGAGTAGAGAAATCTGTTAGGTTCTCTTTTTTCATTCAGCCCACAGGCTGCATGAAAAAAAGAAGATAACATATATGCCCAACATGGACCAGCAACATACTGGTATGTTGCTGGACTTTGAGTGGTTATACCAGGATCATCTTGGTGTCATTTCTTTCAGTTGGCAGTCAGCTTTTATGTAAAAGCAATCCTAGTGGCTAATTAGGATATAAACAGCACTATTTTTAAATTGGGAAAGCATATGATCACACAAAGATCAGTGTGTTCAGATGCTTTTCCATTTTAAAAATGGCTTGGGGTTAGCAGAGAGATCTAGAGTCTAACATTCCCCAGATTTCTCAGAAAAGAGTAACTGCCACTGCCTATTGTTATCACAGTGGATATTTATATTCCCTGTGATAAGAATAAAAGTGATTAAAAAAAAAAATGAAAGGGACAGTGTAAAAAAAAAAACTGAAAAAAAATTTAGGGCACCCCCGCAAACGCACACATAGGTCTCGTTTTGGTATGTAAACAGCGATTGCACCATGCATGTGAGATATCACTGTGCACATCAGATCGAGGGCGGTATTTCTAGCACTAGACCTCCTGTGTAAATCTAAAGTGGTAACCTGTAAAGACTTTTAAAGTGTCACCTATGGATATTAAAAATGTACGTAGTTTGTCACCATTGCGCAGGCGTACACAATTTTAAAGCATGTCATGTTTGGTATCTAATTATATGGCATTAGATTATCTTTTATATTTTACAAAAATATGGGCAATATATTGTGTTTTTGTGCATTAAATATGAAAAAAAGTGTGTTTTTTCACAAAAAATTGCATTTCAAACACTGCTGCGCAAATACTTTGTGACATATAAAATTCCAACACCCACCAAAAAAAAAAATGATATAATGTTTGGGGGTTCAAAGTAACTTTCTAGCAAAAAAATATATATTTTTTTTCATGTAAACAAAAAGTGTCAGAAAAGGCTTGATCCTCAAGTGGTTAGAAGAGTGGGTGATGTGTGGCATAAGCATCTAATGGTGGGCATAAAATGCCAGGACAGTTCAAACCCCCCCCCCAAATGACCCCTTTTTGGAAAGTAGACACCCTAAGCAGCCCTCCAGCTGTTGCAAAACTACAAGTCCCATCATGCCTCTGCCTGTGGGAGTCATGCTTGTAACTATCAGCCTTGCAATGCCTCATGGTCATGGGACTTGCAGTTTTGCAAACAGCTGTAGGGCCACCAGTTTGAGACCCCTGCCCTAAGGTAATCTAAGTGTCACATGATCTGTCATAACATATATACACCTTTTTGAAAGGCCCCAGAGGCTGCAACACCTAAGCATAAGGTACCACTAACCAAACACTGCCATGAAGACATAGGAACTCTCCAAACAAGTAAGGGACAATGTTGTTGTAAAGTACAAGTCAGGCTTAGGTTATAAAAAAATATCTAAATCTTCGATTTTCCCATATGCACCACAGCAACAACATTTCTTAATTTCTTTTTAACACCTTAAGCAATGGCAAAACCACATTTGAAATTTTCCCCATACCTTCTTTCATTCTTTAAAGAAAACTTACCTGATTTATAAAGTCAGGTCCATAAATATTGGGACATCAACACAATTCTAATGTTTTTGGTTCTATACACCACCACAATGGATTTGAAATAAAACAAACAAGATGTGCTTTAACTGCAGACTTTCATCTTTAATTTGAGGGTATTTACATCCAAATCAGGTGAACAGTGTAGGAATTACAACAGTTTGTATATGTGCCTCCCACTTTTTAAGGGACCAAAAGTATTGGGACAGATTAACAATCATCCATCAAACTTTCACTTTTTAATACTTGATTGCAAATCCTTCATTTAGCAGGGCTGTTGGTTACCTAAATATCCTTCCCAAAAGGATACTGAACTGCAGTTTCTAATATATGGAGTCTTAAATAAAGACTCGGGTCTCCCACAGACCCTACAATGTTACACTCCAGTGAGTGTGTCTATTAAGGCGTGGTCCATCCTTTGTTTCTCTTTAAATTTAAAAGGCTAAGACTTTATCAGAGCCAGGGTAAGGAAAAATTTGTCAAAATAGACAAAGGTCTACCCACCATGGATGATTTCTGACACTACCTAACCTGCTCTGTAATCCTTTCCTCAGCCTGCTAAATGTATAAGGATACAGTAACTACACATATTAGCTAAAGATAGAAACTATGTGCACAGATGTGTAGCAGCTACAGGTATGAGCTTCTAGTATGGATCGACCATGAGTTCAACTCAAATTCTAGTTACTCACAGTTTAAGGAAACGCCTAATAGGCTAGTTTGCAGGGAAAGCAACAAATTATCGATCATGCATTTTCTAGCCTTTGATCTGTGGTCTGGTGGTATTGAAAGGGCAATAATGGGTGTTTTCTCTTGTGCTAGCCCTCTTCTTATAAATGTCAGAATTCCCAAGAGCCTATGTTTATTGTATGTTGCAACATATATGGAGTAGTTAAGGAAAGCTTACAGAAGGCAAGGAAAGTAAATGTTCATGCTGGTGCTCTGTGCCTATTGGTAAAAAAGAAATATCTCTCTATAGCCACAGACACACAAACAGTATTTTCTACAGTGTCTATGAGATTAGTGAGATATTTAAGGTGTATTTCCACACTTGCAGTCACATTTGAGAAATCTCTACAATATGTTGGTTATGAGTTCCTATTCACACAGTATACCTAAAAAAAAAAATGAAATAAATATTCTGACCTTTTAGATGTTTCTAAGGGCAAGGTGCCATGACTGAGTGCAGCATTTTTTAACTCGTTCATTGTGATCTATTTCAATAGAAAGGATGGGGATTGGCTGAGTCTAGTTGTCATTAACATACAATAGAGACTCCTCGCTTTGAAACCTTTAACCCTTTGTCAGAACAGAAAATGTTCAAATCTAGTACAACTGATGAGATGATATCTGCCTGCACAGTACAGACAAGGTTAACTATGGCAAAACAGCTTCCAAGCCCCCTCATAAACAAGAGAACTAAGCAGGATTTTTTCTCTGCTGGGAATTCCAGAAAAGTCATTCATAAAAATGCAATCTATAATTTAAAGTTTTTTGTGGGTGTTATCCCAATTTTACTGCCAAAGCTTACATTTTTTAAAAATTGCTTTGCAAATGTCTCAACATTCATGCAATCATAACAAATAATACCTGTAATGTTTGTAATATGTGTGTAGTACAGTAGTTTCCTTATTGCCTTTCATTGGGCGAATCTAACATTCCCTAACATTTGGTCCAAAGAGAAAAATAGCTATAAGAACATTTGATCATAAGAGTTAACGTTCACCAATATAGAAAATAGCCTAACACTATAGGCTAAAAACATTTGATCAGAAGAGTCTTGCTGTGACATCTGATCCCATGGAGAGAGCAGATCATTCGCCAATGATGGACAACAACGTGATGAACATTGAGAGCAAGGCTTGGATGAATTCTCTAATTAAGGACAATAAAGCAATAATGTAAGATTAATCTTGTACAGGCTAATGGTCAGAGGGAATATGGTGGCCCTCCTGCAGACTGGGTTGGAGAGGCTCCTTCACTTGGGACAGAAATATTTATCAACAATATCCCTCAAAAATCTATGAAGATAAATTAATTCCACCTTTTCAGACTGCTGGAACATGAGTTGGTCTCATATACTGGTTTAGATTTGTGCCAGACAGTGTGAGGTGGGGTGAGATCACTGTTTGTTATGTGTTTATTGTTAAAGTGTTTGTTACCACAGTATTTCATATTCCTGATATGTGCCTGCTGTACCATGTACATATATGAAAAAGTATCCTGTTCTGTTTGTATTGCTTCCTTTGCATGAAATCCCTGGCGTTCCTGCCAGTCCCTTTGCTTTCCTCTTAAAAAACTGACCACACTAAGCAGGAGAACACAGTGTGGTCAGTTCCCTAGCTATACTGGGAACTCAGCCTGCTCTCCTCCAATGATCAGACTTGTCATGTCATGCCTCCCCTGCACAGCCTATCACTGGGAAGCTCAGTGTACTGCTGCTTCTCCTCCCCCCGCACTTATGCAGCTAAGGACAGAGGCAACAGAGGAAATGTGATCACTTATAAAAAAGGGAAACAAAGGTATTTATATATTTTTTTTTATACCTATACACATGTTTTGCCTTTCATTTCAGTTTAAACTGAATAGGTTGTTTTACAACGTGATCATTTACACTTTAAGTACAGTATATCTCTCCCATTGTGTGCCTTCTAGGTGTCCATTCCTATTGTTAAATGAGTCACCTATTGTATCTGTCTGTCTGCTCATCTATTGGAGAGGTGATTAATATTGTGTCCACTTTACCTTGTTATTGAACTATAGTGGGTTGTTATGTGTTTATGTTGATTAGCTTACAGTTTACAGGGGGTCCCCGGGTTACAAACAAGTTAGGGACTGTAGGTTTGTTCTTAAGTTGAATCTGTTTGTAAGTCGGAACAGGTACATTTTTTAAGTGTAGCTCCAGCCAAAAAAAACATTTTTCAGCTTTTTGGATAGCATAGGGAAGGGTTATCACCCCTGTAACATTTGTTTTGCTGTGTGTGCCCCTCTTCAGAAGATTTCACCTCCCTTCCTGTCCCAATGACAATTGGATTTTGAAAATTTTGGGTTGTTGTGGAAACAAGCCTTGGTGATAAAGCACCAGTGGAGGTACTTTTTCCCCATAATAGCTCTTACAGGAGTGAATTTCTCTTCCTAGGGGTAGATTTCCTCTCACTTCCTGTTGTCTCCCTCCGTTTGTAAGCAGGAGTCGTTTGTAAGTCGGATGTTTGTAACTAGGGGACCCCCTGTAATTAGATCATTGTTTTAGTTGGCTGTTCATTACTGTTTACAGTTTGCATTGTCATGCTACTATCCCCAAGAGCGTAATGTCCTCCTGGGGGATATAAAGTATGTGTCTGAGTTTTATTAAAGTGAGTTCCAGTTTGTATCTAAGCTAGCGTCGTCTAGTATCTTGGGTCCAATATTTAGCTATAATACCTGTTTCTAGGTTTCAGACTGGAGGAAGCTGTATACTGATAGAAGCACCCAGGCTGGGTGCTGGATGGTTCCATCACACTTGCCTGACACATGTCCTCAACCTGATTGTGCAGGTACCCTGACTGTTCAGTACCCTGACTTTTAGGATGTGCTGTGCAGCATGTCAGAAGAATGTGTGGCCATTTCAGGTGATCTTACCCAGCCACTACTTGACTGCTTGAAATTCGGTGGGAACACCAGTTGTCTGCCAACCTCTTGATATGCCCACCTGGAAAAATGGCATGCTGCAACGAGTATGTGGGATGTATCAGTAAGTCAAAAATAAGTACTTAGAATATGAAACAAGAACTGCCACCATGTGAAGAGGCAATTAAAATGGTGAAGCGATGATCATGGCATGATCCCTCTGGTGTTCCTGCTGGAGCAAACACTGTGTGATGTAATAGACCAGACACTGGAGGCACAGAGGTAAGCAAAGGATTTCCTACTGTCCCAGGGTGTAATGCTTCAAGCAGTGGACTATGTTGGATTGTGTGGATCACAGCTTCGGAAGTCTATGAATACTATATTCTTAACAGTTAACTTTAACCTTAACAGCTATCAGGTAGGAAGACTCAGATAAGTTTGGAAATGCAATCGGTTTTATTTAGAGTGGTAATACACAGCCACGACAGGGAGCTTCAGAGGCAACTTAAGCTTAGTAGCACTACACAGGTATAAAGATTATAGAAAACCTAAAGATACTTGCAGTGAGTGGATTCCTGGAGATGGAGTCACCCAGTGGCTTCCTGAGAGATGTACTGGTCTCCTATGTGGAAAGGAACAGGAAAGGAGAGTCTCTGACTACTAGAGAGGAAGGGGCTCTGTCCGGCCCAACAAGTGGAAGTTGGAGGGGCTCTGTCCGGCCCAAAAGAGAGATGTAGTCGGGGCTCTGTCCGGCCCAAAAGAGAGATGATAGTCAGGGCTCTGACCGGCCCAAAAGAGAGATGATAGTCGGGGCTCTGACCAGCCCAATAGAGAGAGATGACGGCAGTCTTCTGTTGGAGATCTTTACCTGGCATCAGGTTCTTAGCACGAACGTCAAGCAAATGGCGTCAGCTGTTTAAGTAGGGACAAGAGGAGGAGCTGGGTGATGTCGTTGTGACGTCATCAATCTGCGACAGAGTTTGTGGAGATATCAGAGCTCCCAATGGAAAGATAAGAATATTACAGGAGAAATGTCGGAGCGTCCAGTGGAGGGATAAAGACATTACAGGAGAAATGTCGGAGCCTCCAGTGGAGGGATAAAGACATTACAGGAGAAATGTCGGAGCCTCCAGTGGAGGGATAAAGACATTACAGGAGAGATGTCGGAGCCTCCAGTGGAGGGATAAGGACATTACACAGGCATTGCTTTATCCTGACTTCATCCCTGTGAGGCAGTACAAGTCACCAGTGGTGAAGAGGAAGAGAACATGGGACAGAATTTCAGGGGTACAATTCACCCCTCCCATACACTGTGAGTTGTACATGGGTGGAGTGGGATTGTTAAGAACAACATTGCCCTCATTGATATCTAGGACATCTATGACTCTGGTTCCTCCGCCACCAGAATTTTTTTAATAGATGAACTCATTCATGCCGCAATGCCTAGGCAAGGACAGGTTTATGGCTGTGCTGGAGCATACTCTGGCACTCAGGGCTGTGAGAGAGGATATAGCGGTACACAGAGCAGCTATGCCCACCGCTCCCCTCTGCTGCCCATTCAGAGAAGCCTTTGTATTTTGTGAATGAGTTCACATAATATAAAGGCTTCTTTGGGCAGGAGGAGGGGAGTGGTGGAATAGCAGCTGCACCAACTCTTATGCTGAAGATACCTAGACCTGAAGCATCAGCATCGGGTACTGGGAAATACAACTATATCCATCTTCCATGCATTAAAACGTGCAATAAAGCTTATGATGTAAATAACAGAGATATGCCCACGGGATGTCATGCTCCTCTTTGGACTTAACTCATAGTGTGCCTTCACATTTTACAAAGGAGCTGAATTCCTGGAATTCAGCTTTAACATGGCTGGTGGGGGCCCTGTTCAAAATATGGCCTGCTACGAATGATTAAATACTTTGCACATAGGCGCTACAGTATTTTTCCTTTTTTAGCAAAATAACACAACAATTTATATTTATTTATTTTAAAATGTCTGGTTGGGGCCCTGTTCAATTTGAGGTCTAGTACAAGTGATTAAATACTAGGCATATGTGCACAAAATATTTTGGGGAACTATTTCTGTGAACATATTGCACTCTAATGTTGATTTCTAGATTTTGCAATATATACTGAGGGTCTTTCTGTGAATAGGGCAAACTGATTAAAATGTTTAAAGTGGTTCTAAAGTCTTAAGACTGATTGTGATTCAGCATCATTGGCTCCCGTTGTTGTCATCCAAGATAAATATACGCTACTATTGATTTTTGGATTACAATCTAACTGGCCTCTCTTCTGATAAAAATGCTGCCTAGTAAAATTGGTTAAAAACTTACATGAAGTCACTACAGTATGTATGCCTTTTTCTGTGAAATAATATACTATAGTTTTGATTTATTGCTTAAAACCTCCCTGGCCCCACTCTCTCAAACTGTGCCCTATATTGTCTGAACTGAATCTGTATGATACTTTTTTGTTGTTCTGTGAAATAATACAATTCATTTTAGATTTTTGGTAAACACCTGCCTGGTCTGTCCCTATAAAACTGCAACCTACTTTACTGCTCAAAGAAACATTATGGGACCTATTTATTAAAAAGAATGGACAAATGTGACAAGTATTTGCCAAGCATTGTGCAGTCTGACCATGTTGACTTACTATGATCATCAGCTTTGTCTATTGACCATTATGTGATAGTTTTCCTGAAATATCGCAATCAGAAAAATACCACATTATAGTCATTAGATGGAGATGACAAATTGTCATGAGACTTTTTAAAAAATAAATAAACACCTATGCAATCTGTACAATCATTTTAGATTTTTTTTTTTACTTTAATCATACACTTTCATTTTGATTGCGTAATTAAAAGCCAAAACCTAAAGTGTTCAACCTGTGGCCTTCCAGCTGTTGTGCAGCTACAAGTCTCATCAGGCCTCTGCCCTTGGTAGTCATGCTTGTAACTGTCAGCCTTGCAATGCCTCGTGTGACTTGTAGTTGTGCAACAGCTGGAAGGCCACAGGTTGGGAACCCATGGCCTAAACTGACTACAGATATATTATGTGGTGGGTTTAGGTGATTTGGTGCTAGCAGACTTCGGTTACTTTAAGGCATGGAATCAGAAATTCTCTTGCCCTAGAATTTTCAAAGTTTTCTGTTTGTGTTAATTATATCTTATTCCAGATCTGCCTATATTCCTATATTGTCCAAGTACCGCATTGCATCTTTTGTAAACAGCCCCCCCAAAACAATTTTACAAGCACTATGCACCCTAAACACCAGTTACTTTCATCTCAGGTCATTAAAATGAGGCTTCTCAGTCACAGATCCCCCCCCCCATTGTGTTAAAGGTCCTCTCAGACTTGACACATGTAGCAGAGCAGGCTAGTTCCTAAAGTGCACACAGGGCCACCTCCAGTTAGTGGTCCACTCTGAAAACCCCCTAAGTTATTGAATGTCTTGCTTTAAGGTGTTTTATTTGCAACTTTGCAGTCTCTACTATGCTTAAACTGGGCAGGGAGGGCATAATGAAGAAAATTAACCCAAACCTTTTTTTTCATAATAACTATTGGTAAAAAGATATACAAAAATTAAACCTTACATACTGTTCCAAATAAATAACCTAACATTAAAAAGAGGGAAAATGGTTGGGTCTGGACAAGTATTTGGCTCTCAACATTATTAAAGGCCATGTTTCTGCCCTTTCCATGTTTGTTTGGAAAACAGTAGGCCTCTCACTGAAAGAATAAGATAAATTAAAAACAATTGAACATTAAAAAAGGGCAACATGCAATCAGGAACAAATGGCACAGCTAAACTCAACTTGTGTGGGGTCAGCTAGTCCAGTGGTCACCAGCCTTTCGCACCTCATGGACCGATAAACTCACAATTGTGAATCCCAGGGACCAATAACATAAATTTTACATGCCTTATTTATACAATGCTCTGGCTCTCTGCCCCCCCCACCACCTGCCCCACACTCTGCATCACATTGCTGCCTTACACAGACTCATGATTTGATCTCACTTCCTTTTCCAGCCATGTGCTCAAGCTCTATGCTCCCACACACAGTCTATGATCAGTGCTGCCATTGGAAGTCCCATCCTTCTTCACCTTCTGCTCTCTGCGCTACTCCCGGCACCTCCCTTTGAGTTCACAGGAACTGGAACTACAGAGGAGGCATCGGGAATCAATGTGTGCAGACCGTATTGATTGTCAGCGCATTGAGGACAACACTGAAAACATTTGGCAGTATACATCCGCCACAATGTTGATTTGCAGCAGAACCCCTGGGGACCACCAACATTTTCTCATGGATGATCAGTGGTCCATGAACCACTGGTTGGTGACCTCTGAGCTTAGCTATTCCCTTGAGTTTTTCCTATAGGTTCCCTTAGCCTATTCCTTTAGGTTTCCGCCCTGCAACTATACCTCCAGTGCCACCAGATTAACCACTTCTCCTCTCACACCTGTTTACCCCCTTGGGCAAGAGCAATTTTTTATAATTCTGCTATGGACTTGTTTAATTTGCAATGTGTTATTCTTTACTTAAGATAACAAGGTAATACATATATTGTTTTTAAGGACAAACCAGGCTTTCTTTTCATGATATTTCTTGAAACAATTATTTTTATTTTGCAATCCTTACTCAGTAAAACCTAACAAAATTAAACAAAACAAAAGTGTTACTGCAGGTAAAAAAAAATTGCACATTTTATTCTATAATTTTCCCTGTTTAAAAATACACTAAAATTATAATTCTGTTACAAAGCTTTGCAAAATTATTTACAAATGAAGTAACATGTTTTCTTTTAAATTTTGCACTTTTTTTAAATGTGAAATGTGTAAATACTGTATATATTAAATGGGTAAAAATATTAAAGCGAAAAACAAAAAATGGTCCCTTCTATTTCTGTATGTGCATGATGGCACTGTAATTATTTTGAATAAAAAAAATCTATAGGGGTTAAACAAAGGAATATTTTATTGTAAAAGAAATTACTTGTTAGATCACTTTAACTGACATCATCTGAAGATCAAAGTTCACTCCTTTGATCTGCAGATGAATGATCAGAATAGTTACAAAAGTAACAATGTTGCTTTGTTTCGTTCTATTTCACATTAGAAAAGTGCTTTTTTCACAGAAGCAGCTGTCAGAGCTGCTCTGTGTACACAGTTTGATGAATCAGAGCTATGACTTTCTGCGGAGTGGGGATCCCAGCAGCAGGGCAGAAAGACTGGATGTGTGCTATGCTGACTTTTTAAGCATATGCAGTATGTCCAGAGTCTTGAACTAGTTAAATAAACTGATTGACAGCTATAGCAAACAGCGGCACTTTGGAGTCAACCTCTGTCACTCAGTGATATGCCACACACAAAGGACAATTTTACCTGTTTAGGTAACAAATTTGAAGCTAAAGCCATCTTTTTGGAAGGACAGACAGACCTTTCCCATTAGTTGTTTCCACTTCATTTATGTCTACAGGCTTGTGGATCCAGTTTGCCTGTCCCTGGATAGCCTCCAGAGTCTATAGCCTATTGTGGCTCCTGCCCCCCAGGTATGCCAGCTGCAAAATGGTGTGGCAGCATTTTGTCTGGAACCTTGCTTAGACTCTGGGGTGCTTGGGGAGCAGGCCTGGACTGGCCATAGGGCAGACTGCGCATTTGTCCAGTGGGCCAGGGCCACCCACTCCATGGCCTGTTGATGACTAGGCTGCACAGCGGGAGGTAAGTGGCGACCATGGCCTAGACAGGGCTAACACAGACCATGGCCTCCGCTCATCTACCGATATGCTTATGTCTTCTCCGGTGGAACTACGATTGAGGTTAGCGGCTGCATGGGCTGAGCTGTGTGTCTCTCTCTCTCACACGCAGCTCTCCACTGGGACGGACTGCTCTTCCTCCTCCCACTGCTCTACTCCTGTGTCTGCCCCACCCACACATCCCGAGGAGATGAGAAGGAAAATTGAACCCAGAAGATAAAAAACTACAGACAGCCTGTGCCTCCATCCTGGGCTGAGTAAGCTCACCCTCTCTCCACCCTCACAGTGTATAAAACTAATTTAAGTTGTGCTCTTTGGACTCTGCAAGAGATGGGCTTTGGTGAGCAGAGACCCCTTACATTAGAGTTCCCCTTTACACCAGAGTCCACAGCATTCCCCCTTAAATCAGGGTTTTCAGAACACCACTTTTGATCAGACCCCCCTTAAATAAGGGTTCCCCTTTACATTACAGTCCACAGAGCTCCCCCTTACAGTAAGTGGAAATTTTGCAGACTCTAAGGGGGGTCTGTGAGGACTCTGATGTAAGGGAGATCTGAAGACTAAGATGTAAGGGGGCTCTGTGGACTCTGATGCGAGGGGGGGTTCTGTGGACTGTGATGTTAGGGGAGCTCTGCGGACTCTGATGTAAGAGGGGTCTGTGCGGACTCTGATGTAAGGGGGGCCTGTGCAGACTCTGATGTAAGGGGAGTCTGTGCGGACTCTAAAAAAAGAGGGGTCTGTGCTGACTCTGATGTAAGGGGGGCTCTGCGGATTCTGATGTAAGGTGGTCTGTGCATACTCTGATATAAGGGGGACTGTGTGGGCTCTGATGTAAGGGGGGTCTGTGCAGACTCTGATGTAAGGGGGTCTGTGAGGACTCTGATGTAAGGGGGGCTGTGCAGACTCTGATGTGGGGGGTCTGTGTGGATTCTTATGTAAGGGGGACTGTGTGGATTCTGATGTAAGGGGGGCTGTGTGGACTCTGAGTAAGGGGGGCTCTGCGGACTCTGATGTATGAGGGGTGTGTGTGGACTCTGATGTAAGGGGGCCTGTGTGGACTCTGATGTAAGGGGAGACTATGCGGACTCTAATGTAAGAAGGGTCTGTGCTGACTCTGATGTTAAGGGGGCTCTGCGTATTCTGATGTAAGGGGGCCTGTACGGACTCTGATGTAAGGTGGTCTGTGCATACTCTGATATAAGGGGGACTGTGTGGACTCTGAAGTAAGGGTGGTCTGTGCAGACTCTGATGTAAGGGGGTCTGTGCAGACTCTGATGTAAGGGGGGTCTGTGCGAATTCTTATGTAATGGGGACTGTGCGGATTCTGATGTAAGGCGGTCTATGTGGACTCTGATGTAAGGGAGGCTCTGCGGACTCTGATGTAAGGGGGGGCTCTGCAGCCTCTGATGTAAGGGGGCTCTACAGAATCTGATGTAAGGGAGGTCTGTGCGGATTCTGATGTAAGGGGACCTGTGAGGAATCTGATATGAGGGGGGTTTGTGCAGACTCTAATGTAAGGGGGGTCTGTGTGGACTCTGATGTAAGGGGGGCCTTGCAGACTCTGATGTAAGGGGGGTCTGTGCGGACTCTGTAAGGGGCATCTGTGCGGACTCTGATGTAAGGGGGGTCTGTGAAGACTCTGATGTAAGGGGGCTATGCGGACTCTGATATAAGAGAGCAGGGGGTGGCAGGAGCTGGAGATCTGCACAGTGAGCAGAGAGTAACAGGGGCCACTGTAATATGAAGGGGACTGCACTGTAAAGGGGCACTGTAACCTCCGCAAATGACTACCGACATGGGTCCCTGGAAAAAATTGGCTGCTCAGTCTAAAATGGCCAGGCCTATTTTTTGTCCCAGTGAGGGCCTGTTGGGGAGGATTGGTAGTTCTGAGGAATGGCCGCGTAAGGTCATGAAAACAAAATGGTGGAAGAGGTGATCTGTACAAACAGCAAGGTGCAGAAGAAAGTGTGGCACCACCAGCTCCAGTGTTGTGCCCCTTCCTGCATCCTTCTCAGTTGCCATCTATTTACAGATTGCAGCTCTTTTCCAATGTGTTATTATTATTATACAGGATTTAGCAGTGCTTTTCAGATGTGCTCTAAATCTGTGCAATTTTTCTGTCTTCATTTAAAAATAAAAATACACAAATTTTAGTTTTTCATATACCTGTTCAAACCCTCAGAAATTGTGGCCTGTCACAAATTCTCAATAGCTGTACTACAAATGTGTGAAATGTTAAAATTTTCAGCCTTTTGGAGACACAATTTTTTTTATTTCTAGGTGTAATATACAGTAGTTCCTCTCTCCCTACAAAATTGCGGCCTATATTTGCAATAACCACCTATTAAACATTTTTGGAGTGGAAACCAATTGTTTTGAGTTGTTCAAGTATGGAAGACAAGGAATGATGTAAGAGTACACAAAGTTATTACACATGCAATTTATGTAATGCAAGAATATGTTGTTGCTGATGCTGTCCCAGAGAATCGTAATGTTCTGTAAAACCCTGTACAACTTTAAAGGATAGGTTCACTGTTAGTACCATTTTACACCCATATTTAGTATTCATGTTATTAAATCATCTGCCGCCACCTGAGCTGATTCCACATTGTATATTGAAGGTATGGGCAGACAGCTCTACTGATAGTCTGCAGCAGCCAGGCATTGCACCCACGATCTGCTGATTGCAGGTGCAATGTTTTATAGGCTCCTAAGAAAAAAAAATACACATTTTCTTTTACCTGCAAAAAATGTGCATTTATTATGTTTTTTAAAAAGTGAACTTAGTCTGCAAGTTAAGTGCCCAGCTCCCTGTGCCCTTTTGTGCTGGTCTAATGACCAGCTTCTGTTCCGTCAGACTAGCATTTGATAAGAACTTGCAACCAATGGCTGCAGTGCTCGTGTGTGTACTCGTACATGGGAAGAGGTGGGAAGGGGCACTGTCAGAATACAATAGCACAGCAGGGGAGATTCCTGCAACCACATCATTTGTACTTATTGGGAGGGGTACATGCCTCATGCATGCCCTAGTTTCTCAGGTATCCAAGATATCCAACTTAGCATAAAACTAAAAAAAAGAGGTATGGGTAAGAGGGTTCTGACAAAGATTATGAAATTATGGAGAGGTTTCCCACTTATGTTTCACTTGTTGGGTCACACGTAATGAATATTGATGCATATTCTTTGCAAAAAAAACCCCCAAAACTTTAAAATCATGCTTCTCTCAGAAGATGTTTAGATTTATCTTAGGTTATTTATTAGATACCCATCTTTCTGTGTATTTACCTACTGTCTTTCTGTCTATTTACATATACAGTATTTCACAAAAGTGAGTACACCCTTCACATTTTTGTAAATATTTTATATCTTTTCATGTGACAACACTGAAGAAATGACACTTTGTTGCAACGTAAAGTAGTGAGTGTACAGCTTGTATAACAGTGTAAATGTGCTTTCCCCTCAAAATAACTCAACACACAGCCATTAATGTCTAAACCGCTGGAAACAAAAGTAAGTACACCCCTAAGTGAAAATGTCCAAATTGGGCCCAATTAGCCATTTTCCCTCCACGGTGTTATATGACTCATTAGTGTTACAAGGTCTCAGGTGTGAATGGGGAGCAGGGGTGTTACATTTGGTGTTATCGCTCTCACTCTCTCATACTGGTCACTGAAAGTTCAACATGGCACCTCCTGGCAAAGAACTCTCTGAGGATCTGAAAAAAAAAAAGAATTGTTGCTCTACATAAAGATGGCCTAGGCTATAAGAAGATTGCCAAGACCCTGGAACTGAGCTCAGTGGCCAAGACCATACAGCGGTTTAACAGGACAGGTTTCACTCAGAACAGGCCGCACCATGGTTGACCAAAGAAGTTGAATGCACCTGCTCAGCATCATATCCAGAGGTTGTCTTTGGAAAATAGATGTATAAGTGCTGCCAGCATTTCTGCAGAGGTTAAAGGGGTGGGGGGTCAGCCTGTTAGTGCTCAGACCATACGCCACACGCTGCATCAAATTGGTCTGCATGGCTGTCGTCCCAGAAGAAAGCCTCTTCTAAAGATGATGCACAAGAAAGCCTGCAAACAGTTTGCTGAAGACAAGCAGATTAAGGACATGGATTACTGAAACCATGTCCTCTGGTCTGATGAGACCAAGATAAACGTATTTGGTTCAGATGATGTCAAGCGTGTGTGGAGGCAACCGGGAGAGGAGTACAAAGACAAGTGTGTCTTGCCTACAGTCAAGAATGGTGGTGGGAGTGTCATGGTCTGGGGCTGCATGAGTGCTGCCGACACTGGGGAGCTACAGTTCATTGAGGGAACCATGAATGCCAACATGTACTGTGACATACTTAAGTAGAGCATGATCCCCTCCCTTTGGAGACTGGGCCACAGGGCAGTATTCCAACATGATAACAACCCCAAACACACCTCCGAGATGACCACTTTCTTGCTAAAGAAGCTGAGGGTATAAGTGATGAACTGGCCAAGCATGTCTCCAGACCTAAACCCTATTAAGCATCTGTGGGGCATCCTCAAATGGAAGGTGGAGGAGTGCAAGGTCTCTAACATCCACCAGCTCCGTGATGTCGTCATGGAGAAGTGAAAGAGGACTCCAGTGGCAACCTGTGAAGCTCTGGTGAACTCCATGGCCAAGAGGATTAAGGCAATGCTGGAAAATAAAGGTGGCCACACAAAATATTGACACTTTGGGCCCAATTTGGAAACTTTAACTTAGGGGTGTACTCACTTTTGTTGCCAGCCGTTTAGACATTAATGGCTGTGTTGAGTTATTTTGAAGGGACATCAAATTTACACTGTTATACAATCAGTACACTCACTAGTTTATATTGTAGCAAAGTGTAATTTCTTCAGTGTTGTTACATGAAAAGTTACATACAAAAATGCGAGGGGTGTACTCACTTTTGTGAGATACTGTATATACTCTACCCTTTTCACTATTGTATATATGTTGCCGAATACCTTTTATCTATCTATCTATTTATCTATCTATCTAACATACACAGAATATTATGTGTATTTGACATTTAATTATAGTGTAAAGGTTACAAATTGTCAGTCAGTCCTAAGGAAACCCTGCTTGGACATAATGCACCTGGGATTGCTAGTGTTATTCACAACTTCAAATTGGAAAAACCTAATTTCAACCCCTGTTAATTCAATTAAATAAGTTTGACGTGTCAGGTGTTCTTTTAATAATTGCATCAACATGCAGAACTATAACATGTATAAAAGTGTTTCTATGGCTGCAGTTAATTTAGATCCAAAAGAATCTGTTATTCCACTACATTTTACATAGATTATTCTTCTATAATATTTCAGTAATGGGTCGCACAAAGGCTGGCTTTTAATTTTTGCTTTCTCAAATGTCTTTATGTATAATGGTTTAAAACAGAAGGTGTTCAAGAGATGGTGACCTTTTTCCATTACTGTGGTTCCTGTCATTAATGCATTATAATTTTCTTTAGAAGTCTGCAGGAAAAAAAATGTGTACATGAGCAGACTGTAGCGAGCATAAATCAATGCTGGCTACTTAGACTTGGGAATTGTCCTTATTATTTGTTTAAAGAAAAATGGTACAATTTATCATATTTCATGAAAAAATAAAGTTTAAGAAACAATGCAAAGCTGCATATTGCAAAATCTCAAATAATATGTTTGCCTATGAACAAATTTATTTCAGGCAAATAGATTCAGATTCAATAAACAAACAAATATCAATTGGCTGCGTTAAAGAACAAAATTGTATTTTATATTAGGCTTTTCCAGGTTAGGCTTCTTTAGCAAATATTTGGCTAGGAGAGGCCTGTTTTATGCCATGTGTTTCAAGCACATGCTCAGTGTTACTGAATACAGTTACTTAGGCAGAAATGCTTAAAAATAGATTTCCAAATAAATGCAACAAAAATCACTGGCCTTGAAATGTAAGCACTGTATGTATTTTATCAGAAATTAAAACAGCCTGTGTACTAGTAAATAGATAATCACACTAAAGTAATTGGGGTTTTAAAACCCCAATCTATTTTGTCAGCATGAGCTCGTTTGCATGTTAATCAGGAGAATGATTTCTTCCCTCACAAAAGGAGCCCACACACTTTCATAACCATTTTTAATTGCATTGAAAGTGTTGCTGGCTTGGAACATTAGAATTGTAAGTGTATCTGTGTCAAATTAATAAAAAAATGACTGAAATTACTATAAACTATAAAGATTACCATATTTAATAACTTCCATGCTTTGATTAAGACACTTCAATTTATTTAAAATATGCAGGTATGTAAAATTAGGTAAGAGTGTAATTATTGTGAATGTGCATCAAATAATTGTATTCACATCTGATATATTTGCAGATTTCATTGCTGTGTGAGTCTGTTGACAATTTCAAAACCAAACAGTTTTTCTTGTGAAAAAAAGAGTCTAGTCTAAAGAAAATCAGCAGTATTGTTTATCTCTGTGTTAAATAACGAGTGACTGCATTTAAATAAAAAGCAGATAGCGTTTTTTGGAAAATTACCTTATTTCCATGTCAATTAAAGTTTAATTTTAATCAAATAGAACAGGTTGGAAATACAAAGTAAAGTAGCATTTTATGTACACAGAGTGCTTGGACTCATGCATATTATATTTAGAAGTGGGTACGGATTATCCAACAATCAATTGTCAAATGCACATTGAATATGTAGTTAATAAATTAGAGGTGCACAGCTTCTGGGCTCAAGGGCTACGCACAAGTTAGGATTTTGTGGTAGACACTATGCTTAGGGTGATTGTTGTTGTTTTAGCGCACTTGCAACAAGACAGTTACATCATGACCATAATATTTTTTTTTTTGCTTGCACTAACAGTTACATTTTTATATTGTTGTATCTATGGAGTTAAGTCCTTAACAGCATACAACAAAAGCCATATATACTATCTTTATAATTACAATATTCTCATCATGTAGGCAGATGGGGAAGAAAATCAAACAAACATGTTTCTTAATAATTCTATAAAATGCTTAATACGTTTGATTCTTCAACTAAACTAAAACTGTACTATTTAGGCACATATTTGAGCTTCCTAGATAGATATCACAGTGTCATTCATTAGGGATGACAAACTGCACACTAGCAGAATCCTTCCATTATAAAAGTTATAGCAATGAAACCAATAGTACAAGCATAAACACTTCCTTGCAGTCCAAAAGAAAAACTGTCCTAAAAAATGAACACAAACAAAAAAACAAAAACAAATAGTAACCACATGCATTCCAGAATTAGAAGGGGTAAGAAAGATAATCAAAAAGCTGAAACCCATATAAACAGAGGATGAAACACTGAAATAAATCTCCCAACGACCCTAAATTCTGTCATTCAGGAAACCACCACAAACATAAATTAAAGTGGTTCTAGGCAGATTCTATGCATTAAGATTAAAAACCTTCTGTGTGCAGCAGCCCCCCCCCAGCCCCGCTAATACTTACCTGAGCCCCTTCTCGATCCAGCATTGTTGCCTTGCCTTGACTCTCCCTCTTCATTGGCTGAGACAGCAGTGGGCACCATTGGCTCCCGCTGCTGTCAATCAAAGTCAGTGAGCCAAAGAGGAGAGAAATGGGCAGGACCAAATTGTGGCTCCTATCTAAATGGACGCACAGAGCAGCAGCTCAGCTTGGGTGCCCCCATAGCAAGTTGCTTGCTGTGGGGGCACTAAGCAAGAGGGAGGGGCCAGGAACACCAGCAAGGGAGCGGGGAAGAGGAGGATCTGGGCTGCTCTGTGCAAAACAACTGCACAGAGCAGGTAAGCATAACAAGTTTGTCATTTTTAAACAAAAAAAAACAAGACTTTAATATCACTTTAACCACTTCAGCCCCAGAAGGATTTCCCCCCTTAATGACCAGGTCATTTTTTGCAACACGGCACTGCCTTTCTTTAACTGACAATTGCGTGGATGTGCGACGCTGTGCCCAAACAAAATTGAGGTCCTTTTTTTTTCCCACAAATAGAGCTTTCTTTTGGTGGTATTCGATCACCTCTGCAGTTTTTATTTTTTGCACTATAAACAAAATAAGAGCAACAATTTTGAAAAAATATATATATTTTATACTTTTCGCTATAATAAATATCCAAAAAAATGTAAAAAAAGAAATTTCTTCATCAGTTTAGGCCGATATATATTCTTTTACATATTTTTGATTAAAAAAAATCACGATAAGTGTATATTGATTGGTTTGCGCAAAAGTTATAGCATCTATAAAATAGGGAATAGATTTATGGCATTTTTATGGCATTTAATTATTATTATTTTTTTTACTAGTAATGGTGGTAATTTGTGGTTTTTAGTGGGACTGCGACATTGCGGCGGACAGATCAGACACTTTTTGACACATTTTTGGGACCATTGACATTTATACAGCTATCAGTGCTATAAAAAGTGCTATAAAAATGCACTGATTACTGTGTAAATGTCACTGGCAGGGAATGGGTTAACACTAGGGGGAGATCAAGGGGTTAAATGTGTGCCCTCATGTGTGTTTCTAACTGTATGGGGATGGGACTGGCTAGAGGAGGAGACATATAGCTGTTCCTGATTACTATGAACAGGCGATCTGTCTCTCCTCTCCTGACAGAATGGGGATTTGTGTGTTTACACACATACATCCCTGTTCTGGCTCTCGTGCCCGGCAGACGCTGGCTACATGCATTGGGGTCCCCCACCGTGCAGCGGGCATGTGCGCAGGCCTGCTATAGTTGTTTAAAGGCCCAACGTACAGCTATGGCGATTTGCGCAGGAGAGCCGACCTGGCTTAGCTTACCGGATGCAAATAAGTGGACAGACTGAATGGACTAAATGTGGACATTAGCTTTTTAAATCACTATTAAATATTTTTATGACCATTCTCATCTCTGGGACACTTTCATCCTCATTCCAAAGCCCTTGCTCTACTACTTACCTGACAACATTTTTTATTATAAATAATTTTCCAGAGATTGTTGTCTTTGCAGATTTCTTCTTAAAATCTTGCTAAAATATTGTGTATGAGTACTGTTTGGTCTCTAGAAGAAGAGTTTAGACCCCTGCCAGCCTTCCAACTGTTCCAAAAGTGCAAATTAAAAAAGGGTTACAGACAATACTTAGCAGTGGGGTAGAAAATCCTAATTTTATTCACTAATATAACATCCACAGATGCACGTGATGCAGCTACTTCTAGGCCCACAAAGCTACATTTTAGCTAAATTCTACACAGAGCAGTTCTTTAACAAGTAATCTATGTAAGCAGTGGTGAGATAAAAACATTTTGGACCCAATGCATATTTAAAGTTAAAGTACATTTTGCAAAGTAAATATTCACTTTGCTTAGTATATAAGCTAAAGCTCTGCTTGCTTAATCAACTGATCTTGTCCGAAGGAAAATTTAAAAAAACATGAACCTGGATGCTGACAGATACATCCAGTGTTGGACATTTGACCTTCACTGCAGACTAGTTTCACCGTGAACAGTGACAGGTCCTCTAAGCCTGTCTTTGCTTTGTACTGGCTGAGTGGCTGCAGCTTTTTGCATACACCTGTGATTGCAGTCACAAGAATTTGCTGATTCTTGCAGCTTGAATCTGCTGTATGCACATAATCACCTGTGTGAAGGAGGCCTTAAAGTCATATAACGTAAGTGTGGAACACAAAAATGACAGTCTTTGTCAGTCAACAACAGTAGTAAATTATTAAAAATGCATTTAAGGTAGTCGCTTTTGAAAATATTTTGATAGTAGAATATTTAGTGCTCAAGGTTGCTGTATCATGCAAAGGACAAACACGAAGTTAGCCTTGAATCTCTTAGCTCTGGCCTCATAAGTGCCTATAACACACCAACACCCAGTGAGTGAAAAGAACTGAGAAATATTTCTAACAGATAACAGTGACCAGTGAGTGCTAGGCATTGTATTAAGACAAATTCATTTTATGTGACTGACTGTGATAAATGAGAGAGGTTACATTATGTCACTGAGTGAAAGCAGCCTCGGTAAACTGTAACTGTAACAGTTGATGGCAATGAGCGGTTAGAACCAGTAAACTCAGAAAATGGTATCCACTGTTCCCTTACATACTTTTATGTGATGATTTTTTCTGATGACACAAACCTTGTGGCAGACACAGGTGCAAATGAGAGGGCATACAAGTCATTATGTGGGAGCCTGCCAAAGACCACCAGGAACTACAGAGACAATGAACCCTTTAGCGAAAAAACACCAAAATCTTTATGGATAATTCCAACAGGCAAATCATCAACAGATCAGTTCTCAGCTTTCCTCAACCAGTTTACTCAACACTAGATATAATCAGATATAAATAGTTATTCCAAAAAATATATATAAAATACTATATCCTCATTTACACTCCTTAAATACAAATGAAAATGAAATACAAATGAAAAATATACAGCTTTTTCTCACAAAATCTTTTATAATGTCGACAAGAATATTAGACAAATTGTACCAAATATTCTTGCAAAAAGTTTTTTTATAACATTTAGCTATGATGACCAGTCAGATTCATTGTTCTATTTTCCCAGAAGAAACTTGATTAATCACCATGGGCATTTTGTTATCTTTTATGAATAAAATGTCTTTCTACATTTAAAACTACACCTTGCATGGTTAAAATTGATGTTTCCTACTTTCATCAAACCTAGGATATAAAGCCCAACTATGTGTACAAGCTAACATTATGTAAATTACACAACTTGTAGAGCAACTAATAATAATAAATTAATTACTTTATCAATTTGTTTTCATTTTCTTCCCATGCTATGTTCATTTACACGGGCTTCAGTTTGTTATCCCACTACTGCAGGAGGGGTTGTTCAGCTCAGAAAGTGCCCCCTCCTCTCCTCCAGATGCATGAAAAAAAATGCCCATGAAGACTCCTGTCTTGTGTGACATTATTTCGGCCTATGCCAGAAACCAGTAAGCAACAGAAGAAAAGTAAAAGGAAATATATTATACTTTCTTATCTATTTACTAAAGCTAGACGCATAAGGATTACAATAATTATTGTTGATTGTAAGAGTTTAATTCCACTTTAACTCCTACCCCCCCTTACCCCTCAGGTTGATGCACCTGCTACTCTATCTTTGCTCTACATTAGTCATCACAAATTTAACAGCATTTGTTTCTTAAAAAAACAGACCTCTTAGAGGCATCCAAGCAAAGAAGGACATCTGAGGACTCTCCATTCACATAAAAAACTGCATTTTGACTGCTATGGAATCATGGTTGAGAATGAGGTGGAGCCAAAAAGCACTGAAACTTTACCAAGGGTACTATATGATTGAACTTGTAGGCAGGATACAAGAGGGGAAATTGTCAAAAACACATCCTTTCTCGTGGGACACCCAGCTAACCAGGGGAACCATCCCAGATGATCCAATGCACAAATCAATCTTTGAGAGCAGCATTTGTATTTTAGAGAAATGTGAGAATTGTCTCTTATTGGAGTATATATCCCTCCATGGATCTATCCACCCCACCTCTCTCAAAAATCTAGCTAGTAGGTGGGTCTTGCTGCTTATGAGCCAAAGGCTAAGGGTCGACTACTCCTCCTCTAATACACAATTTAAGTCATCCTGTAGAATAAGAGGTACCTCAAGTTTGTCAAGCAATTATGTCAACAAAAAGCACAGAACATCCCCAGAATAAGGAGGAGGAATATATACCACAGCAAGGACATATACTAAAGTAAATATTCTACAGTACAAAAAAAGTCTATCTTCTGGAAATTCAAAGAGCTGTGCATTAACAACATATCTCCTCTGGCATATGTAGAATATGTTAAGTGCAACCAAAAATATTTTAAACAAGAACTCTTGTCCTTAGGAAGATCAGGCCATTGTAAAATTAATAAGAAACCACAGAAAGGGCACAACAGTGCCTGGTAAAATCTGTTTGGAAGCAGTCCAGTATTTCACCAGAGAAAGTGGTGTTAAAGGGATTTTGTAATCAATATGAACAACTTGTGAAGAAAATGTCAAATAGGTAAAAAGGTCCAAAACAAAATATCAGAGGTAATGGGGGACTCTGATCCCAGCGCTCAAAATGGAAAAGAAACAAATTTGTGCACTTCTAGCCGCTATTATAGAATCAAACAATCATGTAAAAAAATATACTCTCTTAGGAGAAGAAAGTATTAACAGCGCTTAGTGTGAATACGGTCATTCATCAATATGATTCCTCATGTAGTGCTAAAACCATCTATTAAATTCAAACCTTATTTGACACTGAAACTCTTAGTGCAAAGATGTTCCTCAAATCTTGGGTTCAATAGTGGTATAAAACAACCATAAAACATCAGATGCAAAAACTATAAAATCATGTAAAAACGTTCTTTAAAAGTTCAATAATGATATTGATCCAAAGAAATATTAAAAGGAAAAAGTTCAAGAAGCCAAAAATGAACTATATGTAAAGCATAACAAATATATTTTTTTTACCTTTTTACCTAAGAATATATATTTTTTTACCTTTTCATTTTTTAATTTTTTATACTTAAAATACTGATTTACCCTCGTTCTTACCATTGACATTACTTAGACTTCTACAAGTATCAATTCTACAGACTAATTATTGTACAATGTTTTTTGTTATGTGCTTCTTTATTTGCAACTTATTCATCGCTTTTGTAATTTGTGTGGTTGTTAGACTTGACTTATCCGGGGACTATGATGGGGACCGAGCCTCTCTTCATCTAAATGGTGTGTGAGTGACATGCGGTCCATAGTTCCCCACATACCCCCGGTCCTTCATTCCACTCTATTGGAACTTGAATTTGGCTCCCTTTTCTTTCCATCTCCCTCCTCCCCTCTAGGTTGCTCCCCTGTTCCATCGTGGTGGTCCCCCATGATTAGCCCCTTGCAACCATCTTTGCTGGATGCCCGAGTGGCAGGTATGTCGGATCCTTGCGGTGCATACCCCGGTCTCTCATGCTACCTCGGCTGTATGGACACCCAAGGGCAATGCTGTTTGCCAGCATCTGCCCGCCCCTCGCCACTGCCATTCAGGTGATCTTTTGATCACGTTACACCTCCTGGTAGACTGTGACGACGTCATTCTGATCGGCTTCACAGTCTATTGCACTATCTGCTGTGTGTTATATACACGCCGCGTCTGATATTCCCACAAAGCTCCTCGGACCTTTTAGCCCAGGAACTCTTTGTTGGGCGCATGCGCAGTGGCGCTTCTTGTCCGCTCACACGTCTAGCGACGTCAGATGCAGCACGTGTGTGGGGGGTATAAGACCGCCGGTTTCTCCGGCCATAACACTGCCGCGGATTCCAGGGCACCCGTGTCCACGCTAGTACACACTATGGTAAGTTTACAAGCCTCCTGTTATCCCTCTGTTTTGTTCTCTACATAACCCCAGTCTTTTACACCTGCCTTCTTCTCATGCTTCCCTCGTAGTGTGATGCCTTTTAAGCTACTCACAACACTTCCACCTATGAAAAGCGCATAGCTCAGAACACTTTAATATCATTTTGAATCCTGGGGTAAGTTTGCTCACTTATCCCTGTATTTCAAACACACTATATCCTTTGTAATTCTCTGTTCTATACGATACCTTCTTTCTGTCCTCAGAATTTTTATAACATTTTCTAATGATTGTTCATTCTTTGGATCTTACTCCAATAACAATTTTTCATTTATTATATTTTTAGATTTTCCCTATCCATTTTCTGTCAGTATCATCTGCCATTCCTGGTGGCACTATTTCAGCATATTGGGTACCCTGCTCTTTCTCTTTTTTGACATTTGTACATACTGTAAGTATTCTTTGAGGCTATGTTAGCCCGACCCTATGTTTTTGGCTTGCAGATCCAGATGGTTTCTGGAATCTATTCAAGCCCTTTAACCTATTTTAAAATTTACATATTGTCCATTATTCATTAGGTCCTCTTATTTGCCCCCTGCAGCCTCCTATTGAGCATTGATATCCTGGATTTGCCCCGGGACTCCCCCACGCCTGCCCCTGGTGACCAGTTGGTAGGTACCCTACCAATTCATCTCTAGGCTCTCTGGGGTACTCGATGGATTATGGGGCTCATTTGGGTGGTTGGTCCTCATAGGTGGCCATTCACTTCTGCTTTATGTGGCTTGATGTGTGTTCATGTCTGACAGCCTCACAAAGTTTATACCTTCCATTTATGTTAAGTTTATTTGATGTTATTATATTGTCATCTCTTTTCTGATCATAATTTTCTATTATAGAGTTCACAATAGCGAAACAGGTACAACCAACTGTCCCCGAGGAAGCCGTTTCAGGCGAAACATGTAGGACTTTTCACTACCTGTTTACAAGACTGGCCACAACGCTCCTAGGCTAGGTCTTGCAATAACTGCTACTAATTGTTTTTAACTTCCCTATCTTTGTGCACACCCGTGATATGTAATTGTGTATAAAACTTTTTTAAGTATGTATTGTTAATAAAATATTATTTTTATAATCTATGTATCCTAGTTTTCCCTTGGCACCGTGATAATCCCCTTATCTCTTGCTCATTCTTAACATAACAAATATATTCTAGCAAGTCCTTCTGTACTCAATTCCATGCACGCAAACGGCAGCGGTTAAGGGAGGGCTTCTAATCTAAACCGAGTGCACTATCCATGGGTTTCATATTGATGAATGACCATATTCACACTAAGCGCTGTTAATACTTTCTTCTCCTAAGAGAGTATATTTACAGGTAAAAAGGTTCACTTCAGCAGGTAAATATATGTCACATTACACAGGGGATGTAAAAAAAATAGGCTCCCTGATCCTGTAAAAATAATTGTAATGAAAGCATATAGACCTTTCAGCAGAGTAAAGGTGGTCCACTGCAGGTGGATCACGATGATCTTGTACGTTTTGTTAGCTGAGGTTTAGCTAAGCTGAGGCATCAACTGCTGATTCAAAGAAATGGGACAGAGTACCTTCAATAATTCTGAGTCTAGCAGGTGTAGCAATAACTCTCGGCGGAGCTGCTGGTTTAAGCGGGTCTGTTACCTTCACTCTGCTTCCCTCTGTTTCACCGGCACCGGGTCTAGGGTTCCGTTGAGTTTACCTCTGGACGACACACGCACCAACACTGAAGTATGTTTTCAATGCTTTATTAAACACTTGACTTAGGAAATAGCAGGGAAGAGGCGGAAAGGAAACTGCAGAAGAAACTCAAACATCTTCTTGTAGGGTTCTTTTGACAAATGTCATGGTGGAATTCAGACACTGTATGGAATGCGCTCCCCTCGTGGGACACACCCCCTGCTCGTCTGGATAGGCCTCTCTCACTAGCCTAGCAGCCAATACACAGCACAAATCAAAGTCTCTGCCACAGACTTGCTTGGGGAACAAAACCCGTACGATCCTCTGCCACAGGATGTATCAGATTTTCCTGTAATGAATGTCAGTCACAGTGCCTGAACCTTTAAGCCAACCTGGCAATACTACGCTGTATAGTTACTTTCGGATACGTCCTCCAACCGAGTCACCAGGCCCCTCTATAGACCAGCACGCTGCGTGATCCCTCCAAAACGGGTCCTCCCCTGGGATCTCCTCGGTTGTCCAGCTTCGTCACACAGGACTGACAGCTCAGGACCATTCCTCGGCCGCGGTGGTAGGCCCCAGACAAGCCTCTGGACCCACCCCTGCGCAGTAGTATCATGGGCCTCCGGGATGGAGGACCACGAGGTAGCTTCTTAATGCATACCTGTCAGCCAGGAGGGCCAGCAGGTGGCTGTAAAACGAACCCCAAAATATGGCGTCTGTTCCATAAATACCCTCGCCCAGAATGCAACTCGGAGGACCACCTCCACCGAGTTGTCTCCGGGACAGAAGAGCATCCATACGCTCCAACACATTGCCTTTCCAACACTAACCAGTGATAACAGCAAAACCCACTGGTCAGCACGGAAATACACACAACGTCATCCAAGCTGGAACAGAGGCAAACTTAACCTTCCTAACGAACAATTTACTAAATTTACCTAACATGCGGTAGATTGCAAATCTACCAGCGCTACACAGGTTAGAGCATTGCATAGGCCAAGTGGAAGTGCGGAAGGAATCTTTGAACATCAGCAAATTTGGTTCTTTTTAATTGCAACTCTGCTGGGTAGTCCAGATAGTGGGACAACCTGACACCAATAAACATTTTCTCCTTCCTGTCTCCAGCCAGCCTTAGTATTTCTCTGTTCTTTTAATTCAACACTCATGCCAGAATTGATCTAGGGGGACACCCAGGTGGTAATGATTGCATGGGTATATAGTGTGCACATTCCATAGCGAATAGTGGTGGAAAAGCTGTTTTGCTAAAGATGTATATAAGCCACTGCTCCACAAAGTCCATTGGGGTTTGCCAACCTCCACCTCCTCAAAGAGACCCAAAATATGAACAACCTATTTTCAATATCCTTATTTTTAATACTATTAGCAGTAGCCATTTGAGTGATGAATTTTATCTCTCAAGCTATTTAGCAACAAAGTTAAATGAAAATTGAGCCTGTAAGTCAACAAAGCCTATGAAACGTTTCCGTGTATTTGAGACCTTTGCGTCTGGAATGCTGGACAGGCAGTAAGACAGAGTTGTACATGTCTGCAACAGGAGTAAAGACAGATGTTCATCAAGATGAAACAGATTTTCACACAAAACATAATTAAGGGGCAGTTTTATTCTGTCACAGTGTTACTTTAGTGCAATGGCAGGAGGGATTTATGAATTAAACTAAATAATTATAATAAATCTGTCCCATTTCTCCTCTTTAGCATTGCCTTGCTGTGCAACAAGATTGAGCCTTCCCACAGTAGATAAGAAACAACTACCTTATCTTAGATGAAACTTCAGCAAATTTAACGCATACTTCATACAGTATGCCTCTGTGAAACATGCACATTTGCAACATCTTTTTCTCAGATACCATATAAAAAAATAGAATAGAGCTTAACATACTGTAAAAAAAAAAACTCCACAAAGGTGATTTCATTCCTCTTCATTTCCAGTTTTCGTGTCTTTTAAATTTTAAACTCACTAACTACTGAATCTTGACAAGTGGTCTCTATATAAAACAAAGCATGCGTCATTACAATTTCGGTACCCCTTTCACTTAACCTGACTCGTAACCTATAACCTGACTCTAAAATCTAACCTTTATTATTCTAAGCTAACTGTTAACCCTTAACCCTAACATAACACCTAATATCAAAAGCATAGTCTTAAATTTAACCTTCATCCTAACACTTAACCCTAATTATTAACCTAACCCCTAACATAACCTCTTACCTTATAATGTAGTAACTGTACTCTCATAGCAGTTGCACGTATATAATAAATATAATTTTCAGCTCATCCCTGAGAGATTGATCAAGCTAATGCAGAAACAATACTGAAAGAATGGGGATTTATTAGATCTCATCACAGGATGGACTGTGGAGGTCTTATATGTAGGGCAGTGCCAACGTCCTATTTTACAAATCTTAGAAACATGGGAGGGGAGGGGGTATGAATACCCAAGAGAACAAAACAAATGGACTTTGTAGGCACCAATCATAAAAATCAATGTAAACTTTTATTTATACATAATTGTTAAAAAGAATCAGATAAACGTAAACATTTGTTTAAAAAAAAAAAAAACGCAGTACATTGCGAAAAATGGTAGTGTATATCACTACCTAAGTGTATGAGAACGAATCAGGGAATGGTGCCTACAACAAAGGAAGGGATAACCCCCTTCCGTTCCCATTCAATAACCTCAAACTGATATAGCTCGGTAAGGCTCTACATGTTTCGCAAATTCTGATTGCTTCTTCAGGAGCTTGTTTGGGTTACCTGTAATGGAGAATAATAAAGAAGGACATACACCGAAAAACATTGAATAATATATTAATATTGTTTTTATATAGAGGCTTTACAATAATGCGTCTCAATCAAAACCACTGAGTGCTGTGAGAGAGCAGTCCCAAAGGCCCAAAGTTCAACAAGCATATGGTGACGTGTGATCACATGCGGGGACGTGTCTGGTAGGAAAGTTTGTATTACCAATAAACTCAAGGGGGTGGTGACCTAAAGAGTCCCAAATGTCCGAGGGAGGGGGAGTAATGACTACTGTACATATGTAGTGACACCAAAACATTCATATGTAGATGAGAACACGGGGCACAGTAGATGGGGGGTGGGGGTTAGGGGAGAAGAAAGAGGGGAGAGGGAGGGGCAAACAAAGGGGGGGGAAAGGGGGGAATGGAAAGACGGGGAAGGAAAGGAAAGGGGGAAGGGAAAAACGAAGGGAGGGGGGGAAGGGGGGGAGAAGAAAAAAAAAGGGGGGGGGAGGGGGGAGGGGAAAAAGAGAAAGAAAGAAGAAAGGAGAAGAAAGGAAGAAGAAAGGGAGCAGAGGGGGAGGTAGGTAAAAAGGCTGGGATATGACAATTTATATACCAGCCAAAGTAAATGGGTCCGTCTTCGGATCAGGTAGAAGTTATGGGTGGTTGAAACACCATATAATTAGAGACAAAACCTCCAATGATAAAGATGCATCAGAGAATCCAGAGACTTTAATCTGGTGAATATAAAAAGATGTATCTAATTAGCCAGTAATGACACCAACTCCTTATAATGTGCCATTCTGTCATTCAGTCAGGAAGCATAAAAAGATCCTCATATAATTATTATTTATGGGTCTGCCTGTAGGGCTGGATAATTGTACATGAAAGGCTGCTCCTACCTTATAAGTAATGCAGGTTGAGCAGGTCTTGTAGACAGCATGAGTCAGCTACTTGCTTGTAAACCTGACACCAGATAAGTCATCACTAGCATGGCTGCAATGAAGCTCTAATCCTATCCCAGCAGGGAGCTACCTAGTAGGATCCCAGGACCGCCGTCTAGATAGGAAGTGAAAAGGATATAAAGGTTCCATCTACTTGTATAAATAAGGTATAACTGCAGAGCGTTTAAGTATAGACTTGTATAGGCTCAGCATATTCTTACCAGACACTTGTGTTGTATGGATGAGACGTCCAGGCATCAGAGCGCCATAAAGGGTAGTGACGTGGTACAAGGCTATTGCTAGCAGCCTTAAGTACACGTCCCAATCAGGTGTGCAAACCATGCATCACCTGATTCGGCCGAACGGGGCTGCGCGCGCACTCACGTCCATCGCGCTTGCGCAGTGGTCAAAGAGGCCTCTGTCAAGAAACGATGTGAGGAGGGAGAGCAGTCCTATAGGTATCAGATCTAAAGGCTCCTCCCAGTGGTTCCTCCTAGGTACAGCGTGTGAAGTGCTGTAAAGGCTGGAACCAACAGGTGGAAAAGAGTCTGGAGATAGCAACGCAGTGATATACACTACCATTTTTCGCAAAGTACTGGGTTTTTTTTTTTTTTTAAACAAATGTTTACGTTTATCTGATTCTTTTTAACAATTATGTATAAATAAAAGTTTACATTGATTTTTATGATTGGTGCCTACAAAGTCCATTTGTTTTGTTCTCTTGGGTATTCATACCCCCTCCCCTCCATTGTTTCTAAGATTTGTAAAATAGGATGTCGGCACTGCCCTACATATAAGACCTCCACGGTCCATCCTGTGATGAGATCTAATAAATCCCCATTCTTTCAGTATCGATAGGGTGGTAGCACCTGTTTATTGTGATGGTTTATTACCTTTTTATAAAAAAAAAACAAAAAAAAACAAACTTGTGTTGTTTTTCCTCCCTTCCCCCTTTCTCTACTACTCAGTTTCTGAGCGTAGTACATATCATGGCACTATTTGCTTAATGTTACAGTGTGATACTTGAGTTTCCTGCAGTAACTAATTTGTTAACCCCCTTATCTATAGTGTTTTCCCCCCCTTCTTTTTTAAACATCTACATTTCAGACTAGTCCCTACCCGAGAGAATGACAATGGACTTTGTAGGGGAGGCCTGGTCTGGCTACATGAGTGAGTTACATAACAATTGTAACACGTCTACTAGGGATGATCTAGCGCTCAACCAATACCTTGCTAAGACCAGAAGACTTCTGAAAAAGAAGTCGAATCTATACTGGCACATTGAATTTTTCCAACAGTACATATTAGATAACATCTGTCCAACTGGACTGAGGATACAATTGTTCCCTTCCTTTAAGAATGTTACCCCGGAACTAAAACGGTTATGGGAACAAGAACTTACAAAATGTAGTATCGAACTGATCAGACTCTTAGTGGCCCAGTATAGGACAGATCTAGCGGCGCTAGACCAAGAACTCATTTCCCTACAGACACAACAAGATGTGGTAAAAAGCCATGCTCAGTTTGACAAAAAATGACAGGAGTTGAAGGAATATTTGAACAGACTTAATAAGGACATCATATCAAAAAAACAAACTAAAATGTTTAGGGACAAAACGGCCTTCGTGGAAGGCTATGCTTACCGGTGGCATTCGATGCCACAAAACAAAAGAACAAGACAGGGCACTAATAATAGCCATAATGGCCCAAGTTATTCTTCCAGAGAGGAAGACACTTAATCGGACTCATCTCTTGCCTCCTCTTCTACACGACCCCCTTCACAATTCACTAATACACGTACTAATTCTCACTCTGGCCCACGTAAAAGAAGTTTGGGAGGGAACCAACCTCGTACCCCACACCCCAAAAAACGACCTGATGAAATCACCAAACAACATCCACAAATAGCTAAAACGCAACCCCAATGCCCCCATCCGGGCCCTAGTGTAGGGACCACGGAAGGTACCCACTCCATCACACACTTAGGCCACCTAGCCACACAGGCACTCACAATGTTACAAAACCCAACAGGATCTAATGTGAATCCTGTCCTCAATACTGGCCCTAGTGGCCCTAATACGATGACACGTGGTACCACCAACACGACCCCACATCAACCAAACACTACAACACCAGTAATGTTTCCTACTAAACAATATGGCGCTCTGATGCCTGGACGTCTCATCCATACAACACAAGTGTCTGGTAAGAATATGCTGAGCCTATACAAGTCTATACTTAAACGCTCTGCAGTTATACCTTATTTATTCAAGTAGATGGAACCTTTATATCCTTTTCACTCCCTATCTAGACGGCGGTCCTGGGATCCTACTAGGTAGCTCCCTGCTGGGATAGGATTAGAGCTTCATTGCAGCCATGCTAGTGATGATTTATCTGGTGTCAGGTTTACAAGCAAGTAGCTGACTCATGCTGTCTACAAGACCTGCTCAACCTGCATTACTTATAAGGTAGGAGCAGCCTTTCATGTACAATTATCCAGCCCTACAGGCAGACCCATATATAATAATTATATGAGGATCTGTTTATGCTTCCTGACTGAATGACAGAACGGCACATTATAAGGAGTTGGTGTCATTACTGGCTAATTAGATACATCTTTTTATATTCACCAGATTAAAGTCTCTGGATTCTCTGATGCATCTTTATCATTGGAGGTTTTGTCTCTAATTATATGGTGTTTCAACCACCCATAACTTCTACCTGATCCGAAGACGGACCCATTTACTTTGGCTGGTATATAAATTGTCATACCCCAGCCTTTTTACCTACCTCCCCCTCTGCTCCCTTTCTTCTTCCTTTCTTCTCCTTTCTTCTTTCTTTCTCTTTTTCCCCTCCCCCCCCTTTTTTTTTTCCTTCTCCCCCCCTTTCCCCCCCTCCCCCTCCCTTCGTTTTTCTCTTCCCCCTTTCCTTTCCTTCCCCGTCTTTCCGTTCCCCCCTTTCCCCCCCCTTGTTTGCCCCTCCCTCTCCCCTCTTCCTTCTCCCCTAACCCCCACCCCGCATCTACTGTGCCCCGTGTTCTCATCTACATATGAATGTTTCGGTGTCACTACATATGTACAGTAGTCATTACTCCCCCTCCCTCGGACATTTGGGACTCTTTAGGTCACCACCCCCTTGAGTTTATTGGTAATACAAACTTTCCTACCAGACACGTCCCCGCATGTGATCACACGTCACCATATGCTTGTTGAACTTTGGGCCTTTGGGACTGCTCTCTCACAGCACTCAGTGGTTTTGATTGAGACGCATTATTGTAAAGCCTCTATATAAAAACAATATTAATATATTATTCAATGTTTTTCGGTGTATGTCCTTCTTTATTATTCCCCATTACAGGTAACCCAAACAAGCTCCTGAAGAAGCAATCAGAATTTGCGAAACATGTAGAGCCTTACCGAGCCATATCAGTTTGAGGTTATTGAATGGGAACGGAAGGGGGTTATCCCTTCCTTTGTTGTAGGGACCATCCCCTGATTCGTTCTCATACACTTAGGTAGTGATATACACTACCATTTTTCACAATGTACTGCGTTTTTTTGTTTTTTTAAACAAATGTTTACGTTTATCTGATTCTTTTTAACAATTATGTATAAATAAAAGTTTACAATGCAGAAACAATGATTACCTCATTGTGTGAGTATGCCAGACACTGAAACCAGGAGAGCGGTGTGATCTGTGTGCAGGTGCTTGGATAGGTGAGCATTTAGTGAGCACTCTATTGCAGTTTTACAAATCCAGGAGATGATCACAACAGCTCTTGGGCTTAGTGCAGGACCAAAACAAATAGGATATTCATAGGTGAATGTTATTATTGTTTCACAATATAATGATACAGTGTACTCAGCAATCTCACACCAAACAACAATTCCAAAAATAATAAAGAAACAGGTAAACGACAATACTGATTCCTTTCAAAATCATTTAATGCACAAAAAAAATTCAGTTTCCAAGAAAAATAACTCCCACCCAGTGAAAGGTTACACAATGGCAAGGTTGTGTCATCCAATCCCCCAACACACATACCACACACATAATCATCACACCAGTATTGGTAAATGATAGTATTGTAGATGCAGTTTATTTACAACGTAATATACTATCATTTAACGGTACTGTTGTAGTGATTATGTTTGAAATATGTGTACTGGGGGATTGGACAACTATGTTATCAATATTTTAACTTTATCTGGGAGGAGCTATTTTTGACTGGGGAACGGAGAGGTGTTTTGGGGTGAATGGTTCGGCCTGAGCAATAGTTCGGGCTGAACATAAGCCCCGTTTGTCCAACACCCAAATTTGCATGCCGTTTTCTTCTTTATTTTTTCTTTCAATAGCTGGGTGCTGGAAATTGCAAATGGGGGGGACCACACACTGTTTTTTTTTTTCTTTATTTTGTTTTTTTCAACAGCCGGGTGCCAGCAATTGCAACCACGAGTCAATTTAAATGTGATTTGACTCTTTTTTTTTTTCTTTAGAAATGTCATTTTTGCTGCAGCATGTTCTATGCATGCTATAGATGTGCCACTTTACAGGCAGATTAAGGGGAGTTTTTTTATTCGGCTCATGTCTACTGAAAAGTGTGCATTGAAATCAATACAAAGGAAGTATGTATAAACACACACCAAAGTTCTCCAAGATATTCAGCCTGTAAGCAACAATAAACCAGGAAGTTACATAATTACATACTGTGTGGGTGTGTTCATGTTGATAAACATTTCCCATATTCTGGTACAATGTGTTCACTAAGATGCACGTCCAAGAGTTTTTTTAAATGATCAATACTTCCTGCTGACACCACCAATTGTGGAAGGGAGTTCCTCATCCTTACCGCCCTGACAGTGAAAAACCCCTACGCAGCTTAAGGTTAAACCGCTTCTTCTCCAATTTCATTGAGTGGCCCCATGTCTTTTTACACTCCCTGAGACTAAATAGTTTTATTCCTTTGCTGGGATCACCAATGAGGTATTTATATATCGCTATCATAACTCCTCTCAAGCATCTGTTCTACAGGGAGAATATTTTGTGCTTGTAGATTCTTGCAACTGAGGTCCTCCAGTCCCCTTATTTATTTTGTTGCCCTTCTCTGGACTTTCTCCAGTTCTAGCACATCCTTCCTGAGGTTTGGTGACCAGAACTGGAGGGAATACTCCAGATGTGGCCAGAGGTTTATAAAGTGTCAGGATTATAGTTTTATCTCTGAGGTAAATTCCCTTTGCATTTTAATAGTCTGCTTGCTTTGCTTGCTGCAGCTTGACATTGCATGCTATTGCTCAGTCTATCTTCTAGGAACTCTGGATCTTTCTCCATCCTGGATTCCCCCAGAGATTCTCCCTCTAGGGAGTAAATTGTGTTCTTATTTTTAGCACCCAAATGCATTATTTTACATTTTTCAACATTAAACCTAATTTTTCATGTAGTTGCCCACCCCATTATTTTATTCAGGTCTTCTTGTAAAGTTTCTATATGCTGCTGTAAAGTTATTGCCCTACTTATTTTTGTATCGTCAGCAAACACTGAGATTGAGCTATTTATTCCAACCTCTGTATAATTTATGAATAAATTAAACAGAATTGGTCCCAGGACAGATTCTTTGGGTACCCCACTTACCACTCCAGTCCAGCCTGAGCACTCGCTATTTATCAACACCCTTTGGACAAACCCAGTGTAACCAGTTTTCTATCCAAGAACAGACCCTAAGTTCCATTCCTACAGATTAAATTAAGCATTTATGTGGGACTGTATTGAATACTTTTGCAAAATCTAGATACACCCCATCCACAGGCCTACGTTTATCTAGATGGCAGCTCACTTCTTCATAGAACGTTAACAGATTGGTTTGGCAAGAATGACCTTTCGTAAACCAATGCTGATTACTACTACATAGTTACATAGTTAGTCGGGTTGAAAAAAGATGCAGGTCCATCTAGTTCAACCATAAAAATATATATATATATATATATATATATCATACAATCCCATATACCCAATCCTATACCCACAGTTGATCCAGAGGAAGGCGAAAACCCCCCCAGAAAAGCAGAATCCAATATGCTACAGCAGGCATCCGAGAAGAGGATGATCCAGGCTGCTCTGTGCAAATCCACTGCACAGAGCAGATAAGTAGAACATGTTTGTTATTTTTATAGAAAAAAAAAACTTTACAAAAGTTACATCTTTATAAAAGACTTTACAATCACTTTAAATGTCACTTGATTAAGCTCTGTGCACATATGTATTCAAACCAAGTAGATCAATCTAGTGTTAATGAGGGAAGCAAAGTAGAAAAATAATGCTTAAAGGGTAACTCCACTTTTTCTTGGGGAAAAAAATAGCAAATAAAGAAAAACTAATATAGCACATATGGTTGCAACATTGCAACACTAATCATTTTGTATTTTAATGTTATTAAAAATTACCTTTCCTTTTCAATCTGCAGCCAATGTAATTTTTGATAATACATTGCAATATGGCTACCTGGAGTTTTCTGTACACAGAGTGTGTACTGACCACTCTCCAGAAACATAATTTCCTGCTTGTGTGATTGGCTCACCGATTTTTCCAGAAGTCTGCCTAAGATACAAGTCTGATTTCAGGCATCCCTTGCAACAAAAATGTCATTTTTTGAGAGATACTTTCAATAGGAACCCGTCTAAAGGGATGCAGGCCCAGCAGATTTCCTCATTAGTGCCCTGTAGCTCCACACCTGACAGTTAATTATGAAACCACTCCCATTAGACCTACTAAGAACAGAGGCACAGAGAAAGATACAGGGATTTCTTCAGAAAAAAACAAAAGGCAGGAATCTGCAGCAAAATGTATTATAATCCTTGCAATGCACATTGATCACCCAGAGGGGAATGATTTTTTCTCAACAAAGGTGGAGTTACGCTTTAAACTGGAGGTAGGAGTAGAAGAATCAATTAGGCTCAAAGTTCCTTAAAGGACAAGTACTATTTATGAGTCACTGCATTAACAAGGTACCTCAACTGAGTTACAGCAGCCAGGGTCCATGGTAAAACCTGCAGATAAGATAGACTGTCTAGGATTCCAGGATTACAAAGAACAGTAGTTAAAGGAGAACAAGAGAAAACATGAGAGCAATTATCCGTACATCCATACATACATTCCAAATCTTCATAAAATAAAAAGCACTGAACCCAGAAATAAATGTTTCAAAGAACTATAAACTGAGTCTACTTTAGACCAACCAAAGAACAGAAAATGTACAGGGTATGCTTTGATGCTATTAATGTCCAATGATTGGGTGTGTATTGGAATGATCAGAAAGCTATGTGGGGCAGATGAGAGTCATAGTAGTATTTATTTGGGGAACCAGGACCTCCCTAGATCTCAAGGAGAGCAGGACTGAACCAGTAATTCTGTGAGTTTCAAACAGATAAAGCAGTTTCGGGAGGATGGCCATCCTAAGAATATTAGTTAATCCTACTCAATAAGGAAATATTATGTGTTCCAATTGTCTGAATAACTTATGAATTTCCTGGAACAGAGGAGGAACATTAGCCTTATATAGAGCTGAATAAGAAACTATACTATGGTTACCTACTGTAGCTATTTAATAGTATGCTGACACCATTGATAAGGGTACTTAGCATGTAGGCATGCAAGCTATGTTGGGGCTATATGAATAGAAAAAGGCTTTAGTTTTCATGTTATTGATTTTATAACCTAATAGGGCACGGAAGTTATCTAAAAGACCATGTAGGTTCAGGAGCTGAAGTTCTGTAAGCATAAGCAGAATATCATCAGCAAAAAGAGACCATGTATGTGCTTGTTAGTACGAATGGCTTCAGCCAGGGGCTCTAGACAGATTATAAATAATAGAGGCAATAGAGGATATCCCTGTCTGGTTCCTTTATACAGATCAACAGTGCTGATTAAACTCTGTGGAGGCCCCTAGGCAGTTGAAACTTTGAGGCGCCTCTTGCAGCTTTCTGGAGGTTTATCATGTGCACGGATAACATTAAACTAAGTAATGTGCACATTGCCACTATATGGAGATAACCATCATACTGTACAATGCACTTGCATCAGTTGATCCAATTTTTTTTACAAACTGATAATGTGAACCTGATGTACTTTACTTTGCTATTGGGTACATTACATGAATATATTATTTTCTTTATAGAGTCCTTAATGTAATGTTTTTGTTCCTGTTTTTGTTGAGTTGATTATTTTTTTCTATCTTTTGTAAACAATTTAAGAAAACTTTGTAATTTTCTTTCAGGATCAAATCAATGTTATTTCGATCCATTGTTGTGGGTCCCTTAAATGGTGGAGGGCCCAAAAGCCAGTGCCTGTTAGGTAATGAAAGGGATCGAACTGACATAGTCTGTAGAAGTTTGACCTGGGATGTGAGAGTGGCATACAATGGTCTGAGAGCCTGAAGGAAAGGACCCTGGAGCCCAACATGTTGTAGAACTGGGAACACGTATGGCCAACGTAATGCTTTATTAACATCTAAGCTCAATAGTAGAGTGAAGGAGTAGGTCTTCTTCACCACATCTACCAGGTCTATTATCCGCCTCATGTTATCTCCTGTCTGTCAGGTAAGCATGGAACCCACTTGGTCTCTATTGGTAAGCAAAGGGAGTAGCCTAAATAGTCTATTAGCCAAGAATTTTGTGAACATTTTATAACAGAGTTGAGTAAGGCTAAGGGCCTATAGTTAGCTGGTGATGCAGCATGCTTCTCCAGTTTCAGTATCACTGAATTGTAAAAATAAAGAAATTAAGAAGGTGGAATTTTCCCCTTGAGTAGGGATCTGTAAATGGATAATGGGAGGAAGCCAAAATGGGTAAACATTCCTTCATTTAAAGGAAGGAGTTTAACAACTTCAACAAGTTCTTCCATAGTGATATCTGTGTTTAAAGAAGCTACATCAGCTGCAGTTAGTTTAGGTAATCCAAGAGAGAACATAAATTTAGTGAAATTCTCTGGTTTGAAAGGGGGATGAATATCTGGGGCTAAACATTTGTTTAACCACTTCAGCCCTGGAAGATTTACTCCCCTTCACGACCAGGCAATTTTTTGTGATACTGCACTGCGCTACCTTAATTGACAATTGCCTGGTCGTGCGACTCTGTACCCAAATGACTTTTTTTCCCCACAAATAGTGCTTTCTTTTGGTGGTGTTTGATCATCTCTGCGTTTTTTGTTTTTTTTATGCTATATGGTGCTCAGTTTGAAGCGGTGGAGCTTGGTGTAAGTGGAGCTGGATTAAGTGGGAGTTAAAAACAAGTGTTAGAGTATACAAGTCTTGCTGTCTGTTGGTGTTTGCTGTCTGTTGGTGTGTGTTTGCTGCTGTCTGTTGGTGTGTGTATTGCTGCTGTCTGTTGGTGTGTGTATTGCTGCTGTCTGTTGGTGTGTGTATTGCTGCTGTCTGTTGGTGTGTTTATTGCTGCTGTCTGTTGGTGTGTGTATTGCTGCTGTCTGTTGGTGTGTGTATTGCTGCTGTCTGTTGGTGTTTGCTGGGTTGCATTTTGGGGACTTTTCCTTTTAGTTTTTAATTTGCCTTTTGCTGTCACTTTTTAAATAGCTTTTTTTTTTTTTTTTTTTTTCTGTTTCATCAGTCTATCAATTAAGGGGTGTGGTTAATTGCTCACAGGTGCCCAGGTGCCTATTTAACTTGTTGTAGGACTCAGTCTGAGCGTGCTCAGTTTGAAGCGGTGGAGCTTGGTGTAAGTGGAGCTGGATTAAGTGGGAGTTAAAAACAAGTGTTAGAGTATACAAGTCTTGCTGGCTGTTGGTGTTTGCTGTCTGTTGGTGTGTGTTTGCTGCTGTCTGTTGGTGTGTGTATTGCTGCTGTCTGTTGGTGTGTGTATTGCTGCTGTCTGTTGGTGTTTGCTGGGTTGCATTTTGGGGACTTTTCCTTTTAGTTTTTAATTTGCCTTTTGCTGTCACTTTTTAAATAGCTTTTTTTTTTTTTTTTTTTTTCTGTTTCATCAGTCTATCAATTAAGGGGTGTGGTTAATTGCTCACAGGTGCCCAGGTGCCTATTTAACTTGTTGTAGGACTCAGTCTGAGCGTGCTCAGTTTGAAGCGGTGGAGCTTGGTGTAAGTGGAGCTGGATTAAGTGGGAGTTAAAAACAAGTGTTAGAGTATACAAGTCTTGCTGGCTGTTGGTGTTTGCTGTCTGTTGGTGTGTGTTTGCTGCTGTCTGTTGGTGTGTGTATTGCTGCTGTCTGTTGGTGTGTGTATTGCTGCTGTCTGTTGGTGTTTGCTAGGTTGCATTTTGGGGACTTTTCCTTTTAGTTTTTAATTTGCCTTTTGCTGTCACTTTTTAAATAGCTTTTTTTTTTTTTTTTTTTTCTGTTTCATCAGTCTATCAATTAAGGGGTGTGGTTAATTGCTCACAGGTGCCCAGGTGCCTATTTAACTTGTTGTAGGACTCAGTCTGAGCGTGCTCAGTTTGAAGCGGTGGAACTTGGTGTAAGTGGAGCTGGATTAAGTGGGAGTTAAAAACAAGTGTTAGAGTATACAAGTCTTGCTGGCTGTTGGTGTTTGCTGTCTGTTGGTGTGTGTTTACTGCTGTCTGTTGGTGTGTGTATTGCTGCTGTCTGTTGGTGTGTGTATTGCTGCTGTCTGTTGGTGTTTGCTGGGTTGCATTTTGGGGACTTTTCCTTTTAGTTTTTAATTTGCCTTTTGCTGTCACTTTTTAAATAGCTTTTTTTTTTTTTTTTCTGTTTCATCAGTCTATCAATTAAGGGGTGTGGTTAATTGCTCACAGGTGCCCAGGTGCCTATTTAACTTGTTGTAGGACTCAGTCTGAGCGTGCTCAGTTTGAAGCGGTGGAGCTTGGTGTAAGTGGAGCTGGATTAAGTGGGAGTTAAAAACAAGTGTTAGAGTATACAAGTCTTGCTGGCTGTTGGTGTTTGCTGTCTGTTGGTGTGTGTTTGCTGCTGTCTGTTGGTGTGTGTATTGCTGCTGTCTGTTGGTGTGTGTATTGCTGCTGTCTGTTGGTGTTTGCTAGGTTGCATTTTGGGGACTTTTCCTTTTAGTTTTTAATTTGCCTTTTGCTGTCACTTTTTAAATAGCTTTTTTTTTTTTTTTTTTTTCTGTTTCATCAGTCTATCAATTAAGGGGTGTGGTTAATTGCTCACAGGTGCCCAGGTGCCTATTTAACTTGTTGTAGGACTCAGTCTGAGCGTGCTCAGTTTGAAGCGGTGGAGCTTGGTGTAAGTGGAGCTGGATTAAGTGGGAGTTAAAAACAAGAGTTTAAAACAGGAGGTTATAACAGGGGTCATAGTACCTGTGTAGTGTGAGTATCTGAGTGTTGTCTGAGTAGTGTGTGTGGATCGTTAGTACTTGTGTATTGTGTACCTGTGTATTGTCTTGTCGTGTACCTGTGTATTGTCTTGAGTATTAGTGCCAGGAAGCTAGTTGTTAGGTAATTTGGACAGGGTAAAATCCCCAAATCCTCACTAAATTTAATAGGTACGATGCCCGGCGGGTGTGGAGAGGCGACTCTTTGTACATCTTGCCGCATGTATGCGTTCCTTGATCATCCGATCGAGGGCGAATACTGCTGTGCAAAATGTAAGCACATTGTTTCCCTGGAAGCCCAGGTTCTGAATCTGGGGAAGCAACTGTCAGCACTGAGAAGTCCCTCCATACTAAAGGTGAGCCAGGAATGTACACGGCAGGTGCCGGCAGGGGCCAGCACAGAGGCGGGTGGAGACAAAGAGGTGCAGGCACTAGCAAAGAGTAGATGGGTGACAGTCAGGAGGGGTAGAGGGGGAAGTGCCAGGGAGGCCGATCCAGGACTGGAGCATCCCAATAAGTACGCTACTTTGAGTGACATTGGTGAAACCAGTCAGGGACCAGCACTGCTGGAGATGAGGGACTCTCCTAGCTGCCAGGGGAAGAACTCCTCCAGTGAGAGTGGGGGGGCAGCAAAGGGAAAGGAAAGACAGATTCTGGTGGTAGGGGACTCAATTCTTAGAAGGACAGAGAGGGCAATCTGTAACCAAGACCTGAAGCGCTGAACAGTATGTTGTCTACCGGGCGCTCGGGTTCGGCACATCACGGATCTTGTGGACAGATTACTGGGAGGGGCTGGGGAAGACCCGGCTGTCGTGGTGCACGTTGGCACCAATGACAAAGTCAGAGGCAGATGGAGTGTCCTAAAGAACGATTTTAGGGACTTAGGAGCTAAATTGAGGAAAAGGACCTCCAAGGTAGTGTTCTCAGGAATACTACCGGTACATTGAGCCACACCAGAGAGGCAGAGGGAGATTAGGGAAGTAAACAAGTGGCTGAAGAGCTGGTGTAGTAAGGAGGGGTTTGGGTTCCTGGAGGACTGGGCCGACTTCTCAGTCGGTAACCGGTACTATAGAAGGGACGGACTGCACCTAAATGAGGAGGGTGCAGATCTGCTGGGAATGAAGATGGCCAAAAAGTTGGAGGGGTTTTTAAACTAGGCGATGGGGGGGAGGGTCCAGAGACAGTGATAGCCAGCGCGGAAGATATTCCAGAGGGTAGTATTGGGGGCATTAGTGGTAGGTTAACCAATGCACAAAAACACAAGGTGAGTATAGTAGCAAGTCCAAGTTGCAATCTTGAAACACCCAATACGAGAACAATATGCGACCGGTCTAAACTATGTGGCATGTTCACCAATGCCAGGAGCCTGGCGGACAAGATGGGTGAACTAGAGATACTGTTGTACAAGGAGGATTTGGATTTTGTGGGAATTTCAGAGACCTGGTTCAACAGCTCTCATGATTGGCTGGCAAACATTCAAGGGTATACCCTATACCGCAAGGATAGAGAGGGTAAAAAAGGGGGAGGGGTATGCCTATATATCAAGAATAATGTACAAGTGAATGTGAGAGATGACATCACTGAGGGGGCTAGGGAGGAGGTGGAATCTTTATGGGTAGAGCTCCAAAGGGATGAAGCTAAGGGGAAAATAATACTGGGAGTATGCTATAGGCCCCCTAACCTGAGGGAGGAAGTGGAGACGGATCTCCTATCACAAATTGGATTAGCAGCAAGGATGGGAAGTGTTATCATAATGGGGGATTTTAATTATCCAGACATAGACTGGGCGGAGGGAACCGCGCATTCATTTAAGGCTCGCCAGTTCCTTAATGTCTTGCAGGACAATTTTATGGGTCAGATGGTAGACGCACCAACTAGAAATAAAACATTACTAGATCTACTGATTACCAACAATACAGACCTGATAACAGATGTGGAAATACGGGGCAATTTAGGTAACAGCGATCACAGGTCAATTAGTTTCAGTATAAATCACACAAATAGGAGACATGAAGGGAACACAAAGACACTGAATTTCAAAAGAGCCAACTTCCCTAAACTACAAACCTTGCTAAAAGGCATAAATTGGGATAAAATATTAGGAACAAAGAATACAGAGGAGAGATGGGTTTGCTTTAAGAGCATATTAAATAAGGGCATTAGCCAATGTATCCCATTGGGTAATAAATTTAAAAGAGCGAACAAACATCCTGGATGGCTTAACTCCAATGTAAAAATGCATATAAAAGCAAAGGAGAAGGCCTTCAAAAAATACAAGGTTGAGGGATCATCCACAGCATTCAGAATTTATAAAGAATGCAATAAGAAATGTAAGGGTGCAATTAGGATGGCTAAGATAGAACATGAAAGACACATAGCGGAGGAGAGCAAAAAAAATCCCAAGAAATTCTTTAAGTATGTAAACAGTAAAAAAGGGAGGACAGACCATATTGGCCCCATAAAGAATGAGGAAGGACATCTGGTTACAAAGGATGGGGAGATGGCAGAGGTATTGAATTTATTCTTCTCCTCAGTCTTCACGAGTGAATCGGGGGGCTTCAGTAACCAAAACTGCAGTGTTTATCCTCATGACACAACACAGGAAGCACCTACATGGTTAACAGAGGACGGAATTAAAATTAGACTTGAGAAACTTAACATTAATAAATCACCGGGACCAGATGGCTTGCATCCGAGGGTACTTAGGGAACTCAGTCAGGTGATTGCCAGACCGTTGTTCCTAATTTTTACAGACAGTCTATTGACTGGAATGGTACCAGCTGATTGGAGAAAAGCCAATGTAGCACCAATATTTAAAAAGGGCCCAAAAAACATCCCTGGGAATTACAGACCAGTTAACCTAACATCAATAGTATGTAAACTCTTGGAGGGGATGATAAGGGACTATATACAAGATTTTAGTAATAAGAATGATATCATTAGCAGTAATCAGCATGGATTCATGAAGAATCGTTCTTGCCAAACCAATCTATTAACCTTCTATGAGGAGGTGAGTTGCCATCTAGATAAAGGAAGGCCCGTAGACGTGGTGTATCTGCATTTTGCAAAAGCATTTGACACAGTTCCCCATAAACGTTTACTGTACAAAATAAGGTGCGTTGGCATGGACCATAGGGTGAGTACATGGATTGAAAACTGGCTACAAGGGCGTGTTCAGAGGGTGGTGATAAATGGGGAGTACTCAGAATGGTCAGGGGTGGGTAGTGGGGTCCCCCAGGGTTCTGTGCTGGGACCAATCCTATTTAATTTGTTCATAAACGACCTGGAGGATGGGATAAAGAGTTCAATCTCTGTATTTGCAGACGATACTAAGCTAAGCAGGGCAATAACTTCTCTGCAGGATGTGGAAATCTTGCAAAAAGACCTGAACAAATTAATGGGGTGGGCGACTACATGGCAAATGAGGTTCAATGTAGAAAAATGTAAAATAATGCATTTGGGTGGCAAAAATATGAATGCAATCTATACACTGGGGGGAGAACCTCTGGGGGAATCTAGGATGGAAAAGGACTTGGGGGTCCTAGTGGATGATAGGCTCAGCAATGGCATGCAATGCCAAGCTGCTGCTAATAAAGCAAACAGAATATTGGCATGCATTAAAAGGGGGATCAACTGCAGAGATAAAACGATAATTCTCCCGCTCTACAAGACTCTGGTCCGGCCGCACCTGGAGTATGCTGTCCAGTTCTGGGCACCAGTCCTCAGGAGGGACGTACTGGAAATGGAGCGAGTACAAAGAAGGGCAACAAAGCTAATAAAGGGTCTGGAGGATCTTAGTTATGAGGAAAGGTTGCGAGCACTGAACTTATTCTCTCTGGAGAAGAGACGCTTGAGAGGGGATATGATTTAAATTTGCAAATACTGTACTGGTGACCCCACAATAGGGATAAAACTTTTTCGCAGAAGAGAGTTTAATAAGACTCGTGGCCACTCATTACAATTAGAAGAAAAGAGGTTTAACCTTAAACTACGTAGAGGGTTCTTTACTGTAAGAGCGGCAAGGATGTGGAATTCCCTTCCACAGGCGGTGGTCTCAGCGGGGAGCATTGATAGCTTCAAGAAACTATTAGATAATCACCTGAATGACCGCAATATACAGGGATATGTAATGTAATACTGACACATAATCACACACATAGGTTGGACTTGATGGACTTGTGTCTTTTTTCAACCTCACCTACTATGTAACTATATGTAACTATATATAAACAAAAAAAACCCCACAATTTTGAAAAAAAAATTTTTTTTTTTTTACTTTCTGCTATAAAACATACTGTAACCAATAATTTTTTTAAAAAAAAATCTAATTTCTTCATCAATTTAGGCCAATATGCATTCTACTGTATATTTTAAAATCCCAAAAAGCAAAAATATAGATTGGTTTGCACAAAAGTTTTAGCGTCTGCAAACTATGGGATATAGTTTTGGAATTTTTATTTATTTATTTACTTTCTTTTCTTACCTAACTAACCAGCAGCAAGCGTGTGTGCCCCAGACCCGGAAGTGCAGAATCCCGTACAGGTACATGATTCTGCCCAGAGCGGCTGCCCTGCCGCAGTAAATGTGCGTGGGGCGGTCGGCATCTGGTTCCAGACTGCTCACCGCACATTTACCGCAGCAGGGCGGGCCGGCTGTGCGAAGCAACGTACCTGTACATTCCTCGCGCCCGCAGGTAGGGGGCGCACACACGCGCACCTGCCAACCGTGACGGTGATCAAATTCAATTAATTTCAGGACTGATCATTCTACAGGTCCAGGCCAATGATTTATGGCCTGGACCTACTGATCAGTTCTGATAAATCTCAGAACATCCTAGGCCTGTGTAATGTAAATACAGGCACAGGAAATGATGCAATCTCCTCTCCTGGAGCCTTTTCGGTTCCATTGTGAAAGGAGATAGCATCAACCGTGAGTAAAAGCACTACACTGACACCAGTACACATAGCTAGGCACATTTAACCCCCTGATCACCCCCCAGTTAACCCTTTCACTCACAGTGTCACTAAGTACAGTGTACAGATTTTTTTTACTGATCACTGTATTGGTGTCACTTGTGACGCTAAATAGCATTAGGGGCAGTTAGTGTCAGTTAGCGTCAGTCCCAGATAGGTTCAGGGCACCCGCCATATATTCCCTAATAAATTTTTCACCCCTTGATCACCCACAGTTAACCCTTCCATGGGTGAAACCAATTAGCATCAACAAGCATCAATCCCAGACAGCGTCAGATTTGAACCCTTTGATAGCCAGTAACACTAACACACAAACACACACACTATTCACCTTAATTACTAGTATAGTGTCTGAACGGATCAATATCTTTGCACAGATCAGAACTATACTAGCATCCCCAATAGGATGGTGTTCCCAAAAACGCAGCGTTAGCAGGATCAGCCCCGACACCTGCCAGCACCTGCGTCTAGCCCCTCCGCCCCCTCCCAAACAAGTGCAGTATCAGTAGATCACTGTCACTTCCGATACACAGCACACAAAACCGCAGCGTTAGCAGAGTCAGGCCTGATCTCTGCTAGTGCTAGCAGTTACATTTTTTTGTAGCGGTTCAAATAGCCCTCGACAATCAGAAGCTTTTTTACCTTTGAGTCACACTAGGTACCTGTAAATTTAGTGGCCAAAATGTCAAACGAAAGGTACACAAGTGAAGAGGCCTACAGGATACTGAGCTTGACAGATGAGAGCGCAGGGGAAGCCTCATGGTCAGATTTAGAATCAGATTCAGGCTCAGTATCTGAACCTGTAGAAAGCTGCGGCACCCTGCCAGATAGCTCTGATGACGGAGTAGAGGTCCCTGCTAAGGTCAAGCATACTCGACCCTGTTCCTCTGTTGCTGAGGTGCAACAATCACATGGTTCTCGTATGCAGCAGAGTGCCAGTACTAGTGCCGCTCTACCTTCTGGTGAACTGGCAAGCACCAGCGACCTAGTACGTCTTGGTTGTAGACAAACCAGCACTGCAGTAACACTTGGTGATATGGCGAGTCCCGTAAGTGCAGTTCAAGCTGGTGCTGTGGCTAGCACAAGTAGTGCCCTGCAGCCACCAAGAATTCAAACACAGGCCTATAGAGCCCATAGTGCCCTTCCTGATGCGCTTGCAAATCCTGATTGGCAGCCCACCACTTCTGCTGCGCCCGTACTTCCCCCATTCACTGACCAACCATTTATATGCTGATCAATTTATTGTTGCAAACCCAAATTTGACCCTTGCCAGACAATTTGCATGGAAACCTATCACTGTTTCCGAATTTAGAACCTTTCTGGGCATTTCCTCATCATGGGCATTAAGAGTGAATTGCGGTCATATTACTCCACTGACTCAATTCACCATATGCCCGTGTTCTCTGCTGCCATGATCAGGACTAGATAGGAGCAAATTTTGTGATTTATGCACTTCAATGACAATGAACTCTGTCGTCCCCGGGGTGACCCTGGATGTGATCAGCTCCACAAAATACGGCCCCTCGTAAACCACTTGGGCCAAAAATTTGCAGACTTGTATATCCCCAAACAAGATATCTGCATTAATGATTTCTGGCCACCTTGTTTTTAAACAGTTTCTCCCCAGCAAGCGTACCAGATATTGGGTCAAAATGTATAAGCTCTGTGACAGGGCAACAGGCTATACATGTAGTTTTCTGGTTTACGAGGGAAAAGATAGCAGTGTGGAGCCTCGTGACTGCCCAGACTACATAGGGAGCAGCGGAAAGATTGTTTTGGTACCCCCTTATTCCAAAAGGGGTGCCATTTATACGTGGACAATTTTTACACAAGCGTGTCACTTTTTAGACACCTCTTTCAATTAGGAATTGGCGCATGTGTCATCGTCGGTGCTTCCCTTAGTGGCAAAAAGACAGAATGTCTCAAAAGACAGAATATAGCATATAGCAATATGGTGTGACCAAATCCCCATATTTTTGAAAATGTCTTTTTGAGAATGTTTAGGTGTTTTTAAACTAGCCTTGCTGGAGGTGAATGTTTTTTTGCATGTGTGCGCTGTAATAGTTTTCTTCTATTGTATGGTCTTATGGCTGCACCAGCTTTAATGAGAAGGTGTGCCCCCCAAATATCTTGTTTGTGTATTGTATGGATTCTGACCAAATCCTTTTGGGATAGGAGAACCCTACTCACTCATTAAGTACCTCTCATTAGTGTCCACTTGTGTCATAGTTGGAGACCTCAAGATTCTCCGATTTAGAAGAGTGTAGCTCTCATGGTTCAGAGAAGCAGGATCTCACAAATCTATGGATAGTGTAGGACCCACTAAACATGGGGTACTTTGTCGCAGTAAGTGGGCTTAGCACCACATAGCATTATGGTGTGACCAAATCCCCATATTTTTGAAAATGTCTTTTTGAGAATGTTTAGGTGTTTTTAAACTAGCATTGCTGAAGGTGAATGTTTTTTTGCATATGTGCGCTGTAATATTTTTCTTCTATTGTATGGTCTTAAAAAGTAAGAAAAAAAAATTAAAAAATAGATAAATAAAGAAAATAAAAAAGCCAAAAATAGTTGTCATTTTATTGAGTTAATGTTCTGTTCTTACTGTTTTACTGTACTTTATACTATATTGTAATGTTTTATTGTTACTGTGTTTTTTTATTGTTAACCATCGTTTCCTTTGCAGATACACTGTTCTACTGTTTTACTGTACTGTATACTATTATATTGTAATTTTTTTTTGTTACTGTGTTTTATTGTTAACGCCATTCAGCTGCAGCACTGATTTGTATATTTTGACAGCAACAGGGTTTGCTCTCACAATACGTAGATCAGTGACTCCAGTGCTGTAGGAGGTGATTTCACCACCGCAGTTTTAAAAAAAAGCATATATGCCAAAGCATAGGGGCTGAGGTCGACAGAGGATGGATTGCCCCATGCTTCAGCATATTTTTTTTTCACTTTTCTTGGCAGGGATTTCTTCATCCACATCCATTGTGAATGGATCTCTTTTTTCATTCAGCCCATGGGCTGAATGAAAAAAAAGAACAGTGCATGTATGCCCATCATTAGAAGTAGGTGGATGCAGGGCGGTATTCTAATGGTGGGCATACCACACCCTTTTTTGATTTCACATCGATCGATGTGAATGGAGGAATCTGTCCTCTTCTTTGATTCAGCCCACAGGCTGCCTTGAAAAAAAACGATATTACAATGTATGCCAAACAAGGACCAGCAACATACTGGTATGCTGCTGGACTTTGAGTGGTTATACTGGAATGATGCCTGCAGGTTTAGTCATCATCTTGGTATAGTTTTTTTCAGTCAGTGGTCGGCTTTCATGTAAAAGCAATCCTAGTGCTTAATTAGCTGCTAGACTGCTTTTACAAGCAGTAGGAGGGGACATCCCCCCTCTCCCGCTGCCTTACATAGTTTTCTCGGGCTCCCCTCTCCAAACAGGGAACCCAAGAATTCAGTCAGTGGTTCCGCCAGCTGACCATAGAGATGATCAGAGACCATAACAGCTCCAATTATCTCTATGGCCTAAGAAAACGGAAGCTACGAGCATTTCTTCACTTCGGTTTCGCTGGATATAAAAAGCGCCATTGGGAAATTGGGAAACCATCTTATCACACCGATTTTGGTGTAGTCAGATACTTTAGGGGCAGTGGAGAGATATAGAGTCTAATAGTACCTGTCACTAGCTATAACTAGGGGATATTTACATTCCCTGTTATAACAATAAAAGCGATAAAAAAATAAATAAATGAAAGGGACAGTGTAAAAATAAAATAAAAAAGCAAAATAAATAATTTAAAAAATGAACAGTCTTGTGTCGTATGTAAACAGCAATTGTACCATGCATGTGCGGTATCACCATGAACGTCAGATCAAGGACAGTAATTCTAGCAGTAAACATCCTCTGTAAATCTAAGTAACTTGTAAAGGCTTTTAAAAATGTATGTAGTTTGTCGCCACTGCACGGGCATACGCAATTTGAAAGTATGTTTGGTATCTATGTACTTGGCATAAGATCATCTTTTATATTTTACTAAACATTTGGGCAATATAGTGTGTTTCTGTGGGGCCTCATAATGCATGCCTGTCAAGCCCCCCTCCCTTTAAGTTAAAAAAAGTGGGGGTTTTTTTTCAAAAAAATTGAGTTTGGAAAATCGCTAAGCAAATACTGTGTGGAAAAAAAAATTGCAACACCCACCATTTTATTCTGGAGGGCCTCTGCTTTAAAAAATATATACTGTTCAGGGATTCAAAGTAATTTTATAGCAAACAAAATTTATTTTTTCATGTAAACAAAAAGCGTCAGAAAAGGCTTGGTCTTCAAGTGGTTAGAAGAGTGGGTGATGTGTGGCATAAGCTTTTAATGTTGGGCATAAAATGCCAGGACACCACTTCCAAATGACCCCAAGCCATTTGATGAGAGGCATGTTGAGTCCATGGAATATTTTATGATTTTCCACGCGTTGCGGGAAAATGACACACATTTTTAATTTCAATGATATATTGCTCAAGCATGCCATGGGTATATGTGAAATTACACTCCAAAATACATTCTGCTGCTTCTCCTGAGTATGGAGATACCACATGTGTGAGACTTTTTGGCAGTCTAGCTGTATATAAGACCACGAAAACCACTCACCGCCTTCAGGCTTTCTTAGGGCGTAAATTGCTCATTTCCTTCCTCACTACCTATCACAGTTTCTGAGGCCACGAAATGCCAAGATAGCACAACCCCCCCCCAAATGACCCATTTTGGAAAGTAGATACCCCAAACTATTTGCTGAGAGGCATGTTGAGTATTTTTCAGATCTTGCTTTTTGTCACAAAGTTTTGAAAATTGAAATAAATTTTCCTTTTCTTTCTCCATTTTCTAAAACAAATGAGAGCTGCAAAACATAAAAATATTCCATGAACTCATCAAATAGCTTGGGGTGTCTACTTTACAAAAAGGGGTAATTTGGGGGGTTTGGTGCTATCTTGGTTTACGCCCTTAAAAAGGGTATTTACAACAAAATAAATGGCCCTCCATCTCAGAACTAATGGACCCAGAAGGCCCGTTCAGACTTTTGTTTTGGGACGCAGCACGTATTCACCACTTTCTCCAGACTTTACCGAACCCTCAAAGCTACACCAGACCTCTGACCACGTTTGAGGAACTTTGTATGGACGCAGAGCCATTGCCACAGGCTCTATCCAAGATGTACAGCCTATTGAATACTCCCCCACAACCACCCTGTCTACCATGCATTACAAAGTGGGAAACAGACCTCCAACGCACTTTTACAACAGTCCAGAAACAAAACATGATTAATCTCTCCCTTAAGTCCTCAATTTGCACTAAAGTCCAAGAGACGAATTATAAGATCCTGACAAGGTGGTACCTCACACCAAGTCGTTTACATATCATTTTCCCTGACACATCAAAGTATTGTTGGTGGTGCCAACAGGAAGAGGGAACGCTTCTACAGATGTTTTGGTCATGTCCTAAGTTGACAATTTTTGGACTGCAGTCCGTACCATGTCCCAAAAATTCACTGACTTCCAAATCCCGAATGACCCGGCATTTTTTCTACTCCACATTTCTTCCATACCACTCAAAACCTATAAGAAATCTCTACTGAGACATTTAACAAATGTGGCTAAATCCTGTATTCCTCTGTTATGGAAACAGCAATCCCCACCGACCACAGCATTGTGGTTGAGGAAAGTAGAAGACATCGATAAAATGGAAGATTTGATAGTGACAGCTCAAAATAGACAGGAAACCTATAGGAAAACATGGACCCATTGGAATATATTTAAATATTCAGAAGTGGGTAAATCCCGCCTTGGGAACTAAAACCCTACCATTGTATATTGATGAACAACCTTCAGCCGTATTAGTACACAGGGATTTAAATAACTAAACACCCCTTACTCCCCCCCCTTCCCTCCCTCTCTCCTTTTACCCCCCCCTCCTAGTTTCTTCTTTTTATTTCTTTTCCCCCTATCTATTACTTACTCCTCTATTTCTTTTCTCTATTCTTTGGTGGCTGCCTCCCGACTAGTATATTTACACTTTCATATGATATTGGGACTCTAATACAGAGCAACAAAGATACACATGTATATCTTTAAAGATACAATAATGCAGAGTTATGTTCTACATGCTTGGATGTGTTACTTGTACTAATATAATGCAATGTCGGGAGGCTGCGACCCCCTTTGTTATATACCACTGTGGTATGTTGTGGGCTCTGCCCTTTTATTTTTGTTTTTTTGAAAATGAATAAAAATATATATTTGGAAAAAAAAAAAAAGGGTTTTTAGAATGCCTGAAGGCGGTGATTGGTTTTTGGGATCATGTAAGCGATTAGACAAAAAGTCTCACATATGTGGTATCACCATACTCAGGAGAAGTAGTAGAATGTATCTTGGGGTGTAATTACACAAACATTTTGTGTAAAAAAAAAAAAAAACTTGTGGCAAAACATTAAATATTCCATGAACTCAACATGCCACTCATCAAATAGCTTGGGGTGTCTGCTTTCCAAAAAGGGGTTCATTTGGGGGGTTTGGTGCTATCTTGTCAGTGAGGAAGTAAAATTAGCAATTTATGCCCTTTGAAATCCTGAAGGCGGTGATTGATTTGTGGCACCCATACGCGGCTAGGCTCCCAAAAAAGTCTCACACATGTGGTATCCCCATACTCAGAAAAAGTAGTAGAATGTATTTTGGGGTGTAATTCCACATATACCCATGGCATGTGTGAGCAATATATAATTTAAGTGACAACTTTATGTAAAATTTATTTATTTTTTGTTTCATTTTTCAATCACTTGTGACCAAAAAAAAAAAAATCAAATATTCAATGGGCTTAACATGCCTCTTAGCAAATTCCTTGGGGTGTTTACTTTCCAAAAAGGGGTAATTTGGGGGGGGTCTGTACTGCCCTGCCATTTTAGCACCTCAAGAAATGGGATAAGCAGTCAGAAAGTAAAAGCTGCGCAAATTCCAGTAAATATACCATAGTTTGTAGACACTATAACTTTTGGGGTGTAATTCCACATATACCCATGGCATGTGTGAGCAATATATAATTTCAGTGACAACTTTATGTAAAATTTATTTATTTTTTGTTTCAATTTTCAATCACTTGTGACCAAAAAAAATAAAATATTCAATGGGCTCAACATGTCTCTTAGCAAATTCCTTGGGGTGTTTACTTTCCAAAAAGGGGTAATTTGGGGGGGTCTGTACTGCCCTGCCATTTTAGCACCTCAAGAAATGGGATAAGCAGTCAGAAAGTAAAAGCTGCGCAAATTCCAGTAAATATACCATAGTTTGTAGACACTATAACTTTTGTGCAAACCAATAAATATACACTTATTGTTTTTTTTTTTTTTTTTTACCAAAGGCATGTGGTTGAAAACATTTTGACCTAAATGTATGACAAAAATTGAGTTTATTGGATACTTTTTATAACGAAAAGTAAAAAATATCTTTTGTTTTCAAAATTTTGGGTCTTTTTTGTTTATATCGCAAAAAATAAAAATCCCAGTGGTGATCAAATACCACCAAAATAAAGCTCTATTTGTGTGAAAAAAGGATGCAAATTTTGTTTGGGTACAGCATTGCATGACCGTGCAACTACCAGTTTAAACAGTGCGCTGCCAAATTGCAAAAAGTGTTCTGGTCATGAAGGAGGTAAAACCTTCTGGGGCAGAAGTGGTTAACAGTTAATACACTCCGAAAGTTTTAGCGATGGCTAGAGGGCAAAAATTAGGGGTGCCATCTCGTTGAAAAAGGAAGATGAGAAATCCAATCGAAACATGTTGGTATAGGCAGGAGATGACTTCACCAGTACAGAGACATTGTTGTAGAGTGTGCAAAGTCATCAGAGTTTTTTCTATGAGATACAGGCTGGGTGTCAACAGCCGGGGTCCAGCCTGCTTTTGTTAAGTTGATTAGTGCTCCTCTTCTTTCCTCTGCCCTTATTGAACCTGGCACACACCTGTTTTCACTACATTAGCATTGTTGAAGCAACACAGCTCAGAAGCAACATGCAGCCCACATTATGGAGTAAGTGTCTTGTTTTATTGTTATATATGTCATTTATTCCTTTTATGTTTACATTTGCACTAAGAATTTGTATGCGAGCTCTGCAGGAATTGTTTATATCAGACAGAAAACTGCGCTAGATAAAAAATAAAAAAAAAAAAAATTTAAAACTCAGTGTATGCACCCATATTGTTTTAAGTCCATCCAAAGCATATGAACAGGTGTCAATTATCAGTCTATGCAGAGTCCACAAAAGGTATGTATCCTCATCTTCAATCAAGGTGACAACACACTTAGAACCACCGCAGAAACAAGTGTAGAAGATAGGACAGTCCTCCACCTATATAACAACTGCCTCTTACCAGCTCCCTTGATCTCTGGTAAGGAGATCAAATGCGCTTTTTAGCTTATGACCCAGCTACAGTCTCGGGATGCAATAGATGGAACATCAAATATATTCTCCGTGATTTCCGTGAATTGTTTATAGTATTTGGGAGACATTGGGGGAGATTTACTAAAGTTGGTGCACACAGAATTTGGTGCAGCTGAGCATAGTAACCAAACAGCTTCTAGGTTTTAATGTCAAAGCCTAATTGAACAAGCTGAAGTTAGAAGCTGATTTGATACTATGCCCAGTTGCACCAAATTATGTGTGCACCAGTTTTAATAAATCTCCCCCTTTATGTTTCAATGAAAGTTGAACTAAGTCATCAAATTTAGTTTCAAGGTGACCCGTGTGTTCACCAGTTAGTGTGATTTCCCCTCTCAATTCTTGGGCTTTTTTGCCCACTCTGTAGAGACAGATTGAGTAACGTTCTGCAATGGTGCCTGTAGTTTGTATTTGTTTTTTTTAATATTCTTTATTTATTCAAAGGGAGGCAGGGAGTCCAATATCTTATCAGTTTCTTACATAAACATTTTCTTTTAACTGCAATACATTTTGTACTAACTTAATATTCCATGATTATATAAGCATGCATATATACATCTTCATTCACCAATACATATGTATGTATCCACTCATAAACAAAAGAGAAAAAAAAAGAAAAAGAAGAAAAGAAAGAAAAAAAATGAATATTCACCGCCACTTCTTCAACTTTTACCTCCATGGACACTTTAAACTTCCCTTTCATTTTATATTTTACCAAACAAAAACCTTCAAAAGTAAATAAATCAATAAACCCACAAAAACAGAAAAGCCCCTCTTCTGAGTATACAAAGTGATCCCAGTCTGCCCATGTTCTAGTGTATTACTTTTTTCTGTCTTGTGCTGACAATACTAGATCCTCCATAACCCCGATATTTCTTACCCTATTTAGCCACTGGGCGATGGAAGGAGGTTTGGGATCCCTCCAGCAAAGAGTAATACAGGCTTTAGCTGCATTGACCATATGACATAGCACAGATTTTTTATATACCTGCCGGGGGATTTGTGATCAGTGAAGCAGAAAAAAGGCGGGGTCATCTGGTATTGGAAAGGCTGTAAACTTTTGAGAAGTCCTCTGTATCTCCAGCCAATATTGTCTAATCTTAGGACAGGACTAAAATATGTGAAATAGTGTCCCCTGATCCTCTCTACATCTCCAACAACAGTCTGAGGCCTCTGGAGAAAATTTACTTAGCCTTGCTGGAGTGTAATACCGTTGTGTCAGTAATTTATAATTAGATTCTTGAATCCGCATGCATATTGATGTGTTCAGCGAAAGATAAATAATATTCTGACATTGGGCTGGGCTAAAGGTCCTATCCAGATCTCTCTCCTATTTACTAAGGCCTGGCATCACAAAATCTTCTGAGGGCATGCTAAGCAAAGCATATATCTTAGAAATCGTCCGAGGGAGGAGTTTGTCTCCTTCGCAGTATGACTCAAATATAGTTAGTTGGCGCTGATAATTTATCGGTGATCCCAAGGACCTAAAGAAGTGACATAGCTGCAACGCCTGCCAGAGATTTATTTTATACTGCTCCCCCCGGGTGCGTCAATGTGGCCACCGTGGGCCAATTCTCATGGTCCAAAACGTACGATGCCTGAAAACAGCCCTTCTCTATTTGGTTATTAAATGCACCTAATTCCATGCCTGGAGGGAAACTAGGGTTTCCCAATATTGGGAACAAGGGTGATTACATCGTGGAAAATTTAGGGTTCCAATAAAATCCAGATCCCATTCGCAGTGTAGGGCCTATAATAGGATGTTTTTTAAGAGGGGCGGGTAGGGCTGCATAGCACCAAGGTTGGACGGTAACTTCCGCATTCTGATGGATCTTTCCCCTCCTTTGGAATAATGGAAAAATACACCAGAAGTGCATCCGGGGGCAGTGTGGACGTCTGACCCAGCGCATTAAACATCTTTATCATGTGCGCACCCAGCACAGAAAGATAATTTTTATAGTACTGTAAGGTAAATCCAACTGGGCCTGGTGCCTTCCCAGGTTTAACCATTTTTATCACCGTAGTCAATAGTAATAGGGGCTTCTAAACTACTATGTACCGGGGAAGGAAGTCGAGAGAGACATGATGAGGAAATGTATTCTTCCAGAGAAGAAGGAGAAGGGGATGGTGGTGTCAAATTATATAAAGAAGAATAATATTCTCCAAACGTCTTAGCAATATCTTTTGGCAACGCAATTAATTGACCATCCCTTCCTTTTATGTGAGGTATATATGATGTCAAACTCCTTTCCTTAAGCTTCCCCACCAGCAGTTTACTGCATTTATCTCCCAATTCGTATGTCACCTTCCTACCAGACAGTATTGCTGCTTTAGCTTTGAAACTAAGAAGATCTGTTATTTGTCACCTCAAATGGGCCAGATCGTTCCCCGCGGAGGGCTCCTGTGTTCCCTTATGTTGCAATTCAAGGGCCTATATAACCCCCAGTAATTTTGTTATCTGTATTTCTCGTGCTTTCTTCAATTGGGATCCATGCTTGATCAAAATCCCCTGTATTACCGCCTTATGTGCCTCCCATACCATGCCCGGGTCGCTCCCTGGCGTGTCGTTCGTCTGAAAGTATGCTGTAAGTTCTTTTGCCACATCATCTCACATTTCAGGGTTTTGTTGCAAACTCTCATTAAGACACCAGAGCCACTCTGGGGAGCAAGCCAAGCCGGATAGGGAGAGGCAGAGTGTAACTGGGGCATGATCTGACCACGTTATGTTTCCAATGGAAACATCCCGTACTGAAGTAAGTAAGTAATGTGGGACCAAGAATAGATCTATTTGAGAGTACACTTGATGGGGGTTAGAAAAAAAAGTATAATCTCTTTCCCCTGCGTGAAGGATGTGCCAAGCATCTACCAGCTGCAATTAGTATAGGTTCCTCAGGGTATACTTCCTGACACTGCCTGGGACAGATGAAGTCCCTACGGAAGTGTCTACTCTAGGGTCCAGGGGGTTATTAAAATCCAGCCCCAGGATCAGTTTACCTTCTACAAATTCTGCTAGCTTTGATAGACCTTTGCTAAAAAAAGAATCTTGATGTAGATTTGGTGCATATACAGTAGCCAGTGTCACCTTGATGCCGTCGAGGTATCCTTTAAGAAAAAGATAACGACCATTTAGATCCAAACATTTTTCTGTAAGGGACCAGGATACTTGGCTGGAAATCAAAATAGAGACACCTTTAGATTTTGCTTCTTAATTAGAAGCATGATATACACAGGGAAAAAATCTATTCTGAAGAAAAGGGAGTCCACCCGCCTTAAAATGTGTTTCCTGCACAAATGCCACATCAGTGCAAGTGCGCTTCAAGTCATTGAGGAGCATCCTCCGTTTCTCCGGGATGTTTAGTCCTTTAACGTTTAGAGTAGTCACTCACACCCGTCCATCTCCCCTGGGAGACTCTACCCCCCAGCTGTAGTCACATAATATATTACCGCCATACCGCCCAGCCAAAAAAAAAAGAAGAAATTTATATCTTCCTCTACTCCCCTAAACAGAACCACATATTACAGCATATAACAATCTTCCCACTAACGTAGGAGAGAAAAAAAAGGGGGGTGAGCGAGAGAAAGAAAGAGAAAGACAGGGAAATATTCCCACTCCCCTCCTCTCCACTACACCCTCCCCCCCCCGGTTCCTCTCAGCATACACTGTTAGTCTCCTGTCTCTCTCTTATCAGTACAGTCCCATGGGGGGATTGAGGGTAAGGAGAACAAGGCTTAAACAGTACCCCTGGTCCCACATATTATCCACTTAGCCATATTTCTCTCTCGTACTTAGATACCGGAGCCCACCTTCCGGATCCACAGCCTACTCAGGCTATATTCTAGTGTTATCCCCACTCCAGAAACCCCCCCCCCAACTTCCCCCTCCCCTTCCTCTCCCCCCCTTCCACCCCCCCCTTGTGCCATTGAAATCCCCATTCCTGTGTCCCCTTAATTCGGTACCTTAAAAAAAAATTCCCCTCTAATTCCCCTATAAACATTTCCCAATATATGTTCTTCAATAATTCCTCAATAAACTCCCCTGTGAATTAGTTGTGTGATTGGTGTCTTTCGGGTCTGAATACACCGTGGTCCTTGATCTACTTGACCAAGCGGGCATTCCCCCATACAGGGGATGCCTTCTAGTCTAACTATTGAAGGGGGCTCCAGAGATCCGACTCTATTATGTGGCATTTATCATGGTACCCTATTAGGGTGTCTGCTTCAAAAAAAAAAAAAAAAGCGTGAAAGGAGGAAGTCATAAGGGAGGTTCTCTATGGGCCAATCATTTACTTAGGTCCCAAATATATATATATATATATATATACTCCATCGCAAGAACCCCAAACACATACCATACATATTGTACTTAACAAACGCCCCCCACCATTTCTATATATATATAGTGCTTTTACAAAGTGCCCCTCTGATTCATAACACTTAATAAGGAGCACCCCTATCCTCCAAAAGTGTTTTATACCACCTCTGATTATACACATCGTACCCACACAGTGATAAAAAAAAAATCACGCCGATCCTTAAAGAGAAAGAGTGATAAATAAATAAAAATAACAAATTATATTCCAATAGTGTCTATACAGTGTCTATACCTATACAGTGCCTATAACGTCCACATTCTCCGTGGGGCTGTGGTAAACCAAATATCAATAGCATAAAAAAAAAAAACAGATAGTACTAATGTCTCCCTGAGAAAAAGAAAAAAAAAAGGAGAGGGGGTATTCCTCTCCTTTCTAAAGAAATAAAAAGGCAAAAACTTGGGAAGAAAGGGAAGGAAGAAGCCTCGGCTGATTAATCATGTCATCAACTGGGGTTAAACCTTCTGTCCTCCTCCAGCTTGAGACATACCACCCGGTCCTCCGCTTCTCCCTATTGCTTGGGGTAAAGGTGCTCATTGATCTCATTGGTCTCAATATAGGCTGCAGCTGTCAGGGACGTGCTGGTACCTTTCAGGGGAATATGCGTGCGTGCATGCGCACGCGGGGTCTGTCCAGAGTTATGCAGCAGAATTTACCCACTGGTGTGCACTGGCACGCTCCCCGTGCACGTGTGCGTGCACATGCCCGTGCGTGTTTGGCGCCAAGGTGCCTTTAAAAGTATGACAACTGCACTCATGCGGTGCTGTTCGTCTGCAGTTCTGTACCTGTGTTCCTGTATCTGTTTGTTGATTGTTACTACTATTACCGACCCGGCTTCGTCTGACTCTTCTACCATCTCCAACCTGACCCGGCCTGCCTGACTCTGCTATCTTCACTGTGACCTGTTGCCAAACTCCTGCTTGCCCGACTACTCTGCTGTTTAACCATTTTGAACTTATCTGCCTGATCTCCTGCCAACCCGGACTGTCTGACTCTGCCTTCTGCCTGTTGCTTTGTGTTGCTGCATTCCCGGCCTTCTCATCCAGCTCCAGGTGCCGCTGTTCCAGCATCTTCTGCCTTCCAGTTTGCTGATCCTCTCCGGCCTGTCATCATCTGCAGCTCAGCCATCCCTGAAGGATCTCAGTACCTGTCCCATCCACTGCAACTTCCATCAGGCACTCCTACCCACTGTGCTCACGAGACCACTGTTCCCACTCCAGTGGCTCCTGAACCAACATTGTAAGAGGGATCTTCTCCTACAAGTCGGGCTCAACTATCAAGTACCTAACAGTATGAACAGCCATGACTGAGCCTGCAGGAGAGACCTCCCCTATAAAGGAGATTTGCAAGCATCTTGCGGCCCTCACTCAGGCCGTGAAAACCCTTCAGGATAGCTACACTAGATTAGAGGGACAAGTTCTGAACCTTACCGGCCCTGGTAACGTGGCCTCTGCTTCAGCTGCCACCCCAACACAGACTGTCTCGTCTCCCTCTGTTGTAATGCTTCCACCTGAGCCAAGGGTTCCCATTACTGAAAGGTTTTCTGGGGACCGAACCAAGTTCCGGGCCTTTCGCAGCACCTGTCAACTTTACTTTGCCCTGCAACCCCAGACCTTTTCCCTGGAGGCCACCAAGGTTGGGTTTGTGATCTCCCTCTTACAAGGAGAACCTCAGACCTTGGCTCACCGTTTACTTGAAACAGACTCAGTTCAGATCCATTCCTTGCTTTCCTTCTTTGAGGCTATGGCTCAGCTTTATGAGGATCGTCAGCGGACTGCTACAGCTGAGTCAGCTCTGTTTGCGCTCCAGCAAGGCCGCAGACTGGCCGAGGACTACGTCATGGACTTCAGACGCTGGATCGCAGATACTCAATGGAACAATGCAGCCTTACGTCATCAATTCCACATGGGCCTGTCCAAGGGTTTGAAGGATGAGCTTGCTCGGGTCGGTATGCCTGACACACTTGAGGATCTTATCACCTTGACGATTCAGATTGATCGTCGCCTCCGTGAACACCGGTCTGAACGTTCTTCCCAGCAGACCCGCCCAATGTGGATGACCGCAAAAGCTCCAGTTCCTGCTTCCCGGTACTTACCTCCAACCTGCTTGAACCCGGTCAGTTCAACGCCTGATGCTCCCAAACCCATGCAGCTAGGGCTGATGCGACCTACCTTGTCTCCGGAAGAACGAGCATGCCGTCACCAGCTAAATCTCTGCCTCTACTGTGGTGGAATAGGCCACTATGTGCACAGCTGCCCAGCTAAGATCCGTAAGTGTCCACTTTCTGTTCCTGCCAGTGTCTCTGCCTTGACCGCTAATGCAACCCATCTTGCTCTCCCTCTTTCGTTACAGCTCCTGGGAAGGTCAATTCAGGTCAACGCTATCATTGACCCTGGGGCATGCAGTTGCTTTGTGGACCACGTCTTTGCCTCCCAACAAGACATTCCCCTACAAGAAAAAACGCATAGACTTTCCGTTTTCTTGGCAGATGGCTTCCGCATTAAATCTGGGCAAGTCTCTCAGGAAACTCTTCCTCTGCCTGTCACCAGTTCTCCTCAGCATAAAGAAATCCTAACTCTTGACATCATCTCTTCCCCACGATTTCTGATTATTCTGGGCATGCCCTGGCTCCTGTTATTTTTACCAAGCTCGATTTAAGAGGAGCCTACAACCTGGTCCTCATCCGGGCCAGGGATGAATGGAAAACGGCTTTCCAGACTCGGTTTGGGCATTATGAGTACCTAGTCATGCCCTTCGACCTATGTAACGCTCCTGCCACATTCCAGCATCTTATCAACGATGTATTCATAGACTTTCTAGACATCTTTGTAATCATCTACTTAGACAATATTTTGATATTCTCTGGGTCACTTAGTCAACACCGGGAACATGTTCGCAGAGTCTTGGGCCGTCTTCGTTTGCACGGACTATATGCAAAGACAGAGAAATGCGAATTTGAGCAAGAGGACATTCAGTTTTTAGGCTTAGTGTTCTCCCCAACTGGTATCAAAATGGACCCTCAGAAGGTATCCGCTGTGTTAGATTGGCCAGTACCCTTGGATAAAAAGGGAGTACAACGTTTCATAAATTTTTACAGGAAATTCATCAAGGGGTTTTCCGCCATAATCTCATCCATTACGCAATTAATTAAACAGAACTTTAGTTTTCACTGGAGCCCGGAGGCCCAGGACGCTTTTGAAAAACTTAAAGGATGCTTCACTTCAGCCCCAATTCTCAGTCATCCTGACCCGTCTTTGCCTTTCATCCTGGAAGTTGACACTTCCGAAGTGGCCGTGGGAGCAGTAATTTCTCAGCGGCAGGGAAACAAGGACCTAATGCACCCCGTGGTATTTTTCTCTCGGAAACTCCCGTCAGCGGAACAGAATTATGATGTAGATGATCGGGAACTACTCGCTATCAAAGAAGCATTGGAGGAGTGAAGGTATATGTTAGAGGGCGCTGTTCATCCGGTATTAATATATACCGATCATAAGAATTTAGAATATTTGAGATCTGCTAAACAATTGAAACCTCGACAAGCCCGTTGGGCCTTATTCTTCACACACTTCTGTTTCCACATCACGTATCGGCCAGGAACAAAAAATATCAAACCAGACGCATTGTCACGCATGTTCAACAATCCTAGAGACTCAACTGTACCTAATACAATTCTGCCTGCAAACAAATTTGAACTCCTTCAGATGGATCTGCTGTCTCTGATCAAGGAAGCATCCACAGATTCTTCAAACCTCCAGGGAATCAGCGTAACACCTTGAGATGGTTTATTGTGGGGAGGAAGCCAAATCTTTGTTCCGGAAAGTGTTCGAGTCAAAGTGCTAACCCTACTTCACGACCATCCACTTGCAGGACGCTTTGGGGTCCGTAAGACTCTTGAACTCGTGCAACGCACGTTCTGGTGGCCCAATTTGAAGAAGTCCTGTAGAGAGTATGTCAGTTCTTGCCCTGTCTGCATCCAGAATAAGACCACAAGAAAGCGAGCCTGGGGGCTGCTTAAACCTCTACCGGTACCCGACAGACCCTGGAAAATTATAGCTATGGACTTCATAGTCGAACTTCCATGCTCAGAGGGGTGTTCAGCTATCTTTGTGGTCATCGACTGCCTGTCTAAAATGGCCGATTTCCTACCTTTGAAGGGAACACCATCGGCTGTGGAGACGGCCCGTGTATTCATTAAAGAGATCGTCAGGCTGCACGGAGTCCCTGCAAATATAGTGTCTGACAAGGGGGGTGCAGTTCACTTCCCACTTTTGGAGAGCCCTGTGCGAGATTCTGAAGATCCAACTAGCCCTGTCCTCAGCATATCATCCTCAAACTAACGGGCAAACAGAGAGGACAAATCAGACTCTCGAGCAATACATTAGATGTTTTACATCTTTTGTACAGGATGATTGGGTGTCCCTGCTGCCCCTAGCAGAATTTGCGATAATAATGCTAGCCATTCCACCACTGGTCAGTCCCTCTTTTTTGCCAATTATGGTTTTCATTTATCCTTTTTGCCTGACTTTCTTCCAGAATCCTCAGTTCCGGTGGTCCAGGATACATTGCAGTTTCTAAGCCACAATAACCGGGTATTACAGGAGGCGGTATCCAAGGCACAAGCAGACAGTAAGAAGACCTTTGATCAGAAGAGAAGAGGGGAGCTGAACCTTCGGCTTGGTGATCAGGTATGGCTGTCTACGAATAATATTAAGTTGACTTGTTCTTCCAAGAAGCTTGCACCTAAGTTTATTGGTCCTTTTTCAGTCAAAAGGAAGATCAATGAAGTGTCTTATGAACTATGTCTGCCTGACTCTCTTAAAATCCATCCAGTGTTCCATGTGTCACTATTGAAACCTGCTGTGCCTGATCCTTTTCCTGATAGAGGAACCAGGGTTCCCGAACCTGTCCTAGTAGATGGAAGTGAGGAGTATGAGGTGGAAGCCATCCTTGATTGCATGAAAAGACTGGGGCAAGTACAATTTTTAATCAAGTGGAAGGGGTATGGTCCAGAGAACAATTCGTGGGAACCTGACAGCAATATCCATGCTAAACGCTTAATCCGTGCTTATTTTTCTGCTCACCCTGAAAAGAAAAGTTACCTGGGCATCCGGAGGCTGCCCGTTGAGAGGGGGCAATGTCAGGGACGTGCTGGTACCTTTCAGGGGAATACGCGGGGTCTGTCCAGAGTTATGCAGCAGAATTTACCCACTGGTGTGCACCGGCGCGCTCCCGTGCGCGCGCACCCATGCGCGTTAGCGCCGTTTGGCGCCAAAGTACCTTTAAAAGTATGACAACTGCACTCATGCCACCCGGCTTCGTCTGATTCTTCTACCATCTCCAACCCGACCCGCCTGCCTGACTCTGCTATCTTCACTGTGACCCGTTGCCGAACTCCTGCTTGCCCGACTACTCTGCTGTTTAACCATTTTGAACTTATTTGCCTGATCTCCTGCCAACCAGGACTGTCTGACTCTGACTTCTGCCTGTTGCCTTGTGTTGCTGCATTCCCGGCCTTCTCATCCAGCTCCAGGTGCCGCTGTTCCAGCATCTTTTGCCTTCCAGTTTGCTGATCCTCTCCGCCCTGTCATCATCTGCAGCTCAGCCATCCCTGAAGGATCTCTACTCAGTTCCTGGTGCCAGTGAGTCTATTTAGGCACAGCCAGTACCCAGCCCCAGTGCTGCTTCGTCTTCAGCTCTGTGCATCCTGTTTCCTGAAAACCTGTATCTTGATCCCTGTTACCTATCCGGCTTGTCTTGACCATCTCTTGATCTCCACCTGCACCGGCCCCGGCTTGTTCTGTGACCATCCTCCTGTCTTCTCCTTGGCTCCTGTTTGCTGATCCGGCTTTGACCTTGGCTTGCCTCCTGACTACGAACCTGCCTGCACCCTGCATCTGATTGTCCTAGCCGTGTATGATCCAGCCTGCCTGACCTTGCTTCTTCATTACTGCCATCCGCACCAGCTGCCTGCCTGTCAAACTTCCTGCTGAAGTCTGCCTCTGTCTTCTCCAGCCCTTCCAGGACTGTCGTCCAGCTGCCAGCTAAAGACTCTTGGCACTCTTGCGACTCTGTACCTTGGCGCCTTCTGTTCACACTATCAGAGGTCCCAAGTCAGAGGTGTAAGGGAGGCCTTGCTCGCCCATTCAGGCTCTTCTACCAGGTACGTGATACCTACCCACTGTGCTCACGAGACCACTGTTCCCACTCCAGTGGCTCCTGAACCAGCGTTGTAAGAGGGGTCTTCTCCTACAAGTCGGGCTCAACTATCAAGTACCTAACAGCAGCCAATTTGGAATCGCAAAGATCTCTATCCCCAAGAAGATAAACAGTTATGGGAAGGTCAGCAGGATGCTGCAGAATTAATGACGATGAGTTTTTCATTACAGTTAGTGAAATGGGGTACCCCCACTGGTAAGTTCCCCCCAGCTTTCTAATTCTGTCTATGAGTGGACTTAGCATTTCCCTTCTCTGTAAGGTAGCCCGGGATAAATCAGGTAATATTTTCACTGGTGTCCCCTCATAAACATAAAATTTCATAAACATAAAATAAACATAACATTTCCCCTACCTCCCAAGCCTTGCGGCTTATTAGTTCTTTATGAGCATAGTGCTGGAAGCGGCATATTGTGTCCCTGGGTCTATTCGGATTCACCGAGCGGGGTCCCATGGATCTATGCAGTCTCTCAAACTCTAGGTCATGGAGGGGGATAAGAATATCTAGTTGCTGGCATATTGCCAGAACCGTGGGTTGTAAAGCTTCTCGTCCTACCCCCTCTGGGATACCCCTGAACTGCAAATTATTGCAGCAGCTCTGGTCTTCGAGCTCTTCAAAGTGGAGTTGCAGGTAAGAAGCATGAGAAGCATGTAAGCTCTGTACCTCTTCCAGGTGGGCGACCCGGCTTTCCAGGGAAGCCAGGGATGATTCCTCCGTTGTAAGCCTGGCTGTCAGCTGTTCAACCTCCACTTGTACCAGCTTCAGATCTCTGCGATGCACCTCCTGCAGACATGCCACCATCGCCTCCAGGTCCGCTCTCGTCGGCAATGCCTGCATGAGTGCTCTGAGATCCATCTCCATGGACTCGATAGGCGGAGCTTCCCATGATCCTGAGGATCTCTGTTGTTGAGCGTCCATGCCGCTCTGAGTTCCCGGAGCAGACCCTGGCATAGCTACGGGGGTAAGTGGGACAGTATTCACCAGCTCTCCAGGCTCTGCTACACCTCGTGTCTCCACTGTTTGACCCCTGGATTTGGCCGCCCGTGTATATGGGAAATACTGCTGAATCTCAGGCTGTAGTGGGATCCCTTGTAATCGCTTATCCTTCCTCTTCATTCCGGGTACTAGGTGAAATTCATGCACATTAGCACATTAGCCGACTAGCATATCAAGTATAGTTGCATACTTCAAGAGATAGCCGGAGGGGTGGTCAGAGCTCTGTGTGTCTCTACTCCGCCATGTGCAGGCCACACTGTGCCTGTAGTTTCCTATTCAGGATGTCTACAGTAAGATATGACGAAGGTGAAAGTGAGGGGTGGGCTGAGCTAGCATCCTTCCCAGGGTAAGTATATCTAGGCATGCTATTGGGATGTCTGGTAGATATGTTCATGAGAGGTCACTGCTCTCGGGATGGTGATGCTGCAGGCTTTTGTCATCCCATTTTACCAATAAGAGGCTTCAGAAGGAGTGCTGGCAGGATCCAGTGGGAGAGAAGAAAAGCAGAGCTGCAACAGAGCGTCGGGATTAGGCATCCTCCATCTTAGGCTACAATGCGTGCGCCCCATGCTGTGGCCTTTTATTGGTAGAATGTCAAACTTTCCATTGGATTCTCAAACATGCTTGAAAAAAAATAGTTATGTCCTTATGTTTTTTCCCATATGATTGTGTCACAAAAGCAGAATTTTGTTTTTAGTGCTATATAAACATCTGCAAATATTATCTAGGTTTCCGAACATAATATTGTAGAGCCAAACTTCAAATGATACTGTAGTGCTTTTTATAACTTGAATTAACATATTTTAGGAGAATATGGAATAGTTATTAGTGACTTTAAATTGTATTTCTTCTTTCATTTGTTTGTTTGCTCTGCATTAATACGTTATTGTTTACAAAAAAATAAATAAACTATTTTTTAATCACTAGTCTTAAGGTCAGAAACCGCACTCTATGAAAATACTGGTTTAATTACCTTTAATAGAACCGTGTATATATCTACAGAAATATTTATATATATATATATAAAAAAAAAAAAAAAACAGAATTATTTGCTTTCATCAGCAGGTATTCTTTCTAATATAAATTACCAATATGATGTTTTCATAACACATCTCAAGAAACTCTAGAGATTAAAACTACCAAAACAGTACTATTAAATTTTTCATAGGTATGGTCTATCTGGGATAATAAGCCAATATTTCTTGTCCCATATTCCAGATGTTTTATGTAATTCTGCCTCTTTCTAAACCTAAATCTTAGTTTTTCTAGAAAAGATGTAGTATGGAGACTGAGATGAAAGACAAGAACTGTTGAAATGTTAATTTTACCATCTGCTGTTGAGGTCTGCTACCTTTTTTGTATTTTTTTCTTACTCCCAGTAGCTCAGCTCTGTTTTATGAATGTTATGGTATTTCAGTTGTTTGAAGTTTTGAAACTTGGAGCATGACTTAGACTTAGCAAAACACATTGCCACATGGTGTGACATGCAGATACACGCTCTTTGATCCTATTCAGATTTACCCCATGAAATCTATTTTTAATTGCAGTGACGACTGTTCATTTGACAATGACAACTGTGACAACATACTTGCTACTGTTTTACAGTTAGCCAAGATGTTTACTTTTATGTATTACTGATAAAAGAAGATTAAACGCTTATTAGATATTCCGTATTTATATTGTCACAGATCTTTTTTGTGGTAAATATTATACAAAATAATGCACACATTTTGCAAAAAATGGTGCAAATGTGTGCAGAAACTAAAAAAAAATGTATGCAAAAAAGTCAAAGTAAAGTGCTTATTTCCTATTAGATACAGTATGTGTGTGGACATGTGTACATGTGTGTATGGTTTTGTGGCTGTGAAGGTTTACATGCTTACCTTGAGCAGATGTTATGGTTTCAGTTGTTTTTATGATATCTGCAGGGAATATAAATGATTTTCCCATATTACATGGTTTTCCAGTTTCCTACAACCATCTAAACAGTTACTGAAATTTAACTTGGTTTCCGATGTTATTATCCCTAGAATGTATGTTCCTGTATGATTGTGGTAGGGACATTAGTTTGCAAGTTTCTGTGGGAGAGGGTCTGATGGACGGCTTTATGTAGTCTCTAATGTGCTACATAATACATTAAGTGGCCATCTTATCTAGTTGGCCTGTATAATTTCCTTCAAAGCTCAGTTTTGTATCTGAATATTCTGCATTTTTATGGCATAGATTAAGCAAGGTTCTGGACATGTTCCTGGGAATTTCAGTTCTCACTGAATGGATAGCATCATGCATTTCCATCATTTTTATCAAACAACATTTATGCTGAAAACAAATGTTCAATCTTATCTTAAAGGTGTTCTGGTGGGATGAAAACTGGTGACTTTGCAGACAGTTTGAGTACAAAGAAGGTATTCACATGTATATAAAATCAGCTTGTGATGGCACATGCTTTATGAACGTATACTGCTGAAAGACGCAACTGAAAATGGGTAGATTGTGGCAATCAAATAGTACACATGATCAGCCACCATACTCAGACATACTGTGGTATTCAAATGGAAATCATTTGGTACTAAGGGGAAGAATATGGCCAGGAAAACATTTTTGTTCAATATGTTTTATTAAAGTTTTAAGTAAGTAATGTAGATAAACAGATATCCAAACATAGTTTAAGAATACAATATCAATAAACGTCCACATATAGTGCTTATAGAAACGAATCCCCCCCCCCCCCCCTTTAAAATAATCACATTTTGTTGCTTTGCAGCCTGAAATGAAGAAAGACACAGTTTAAGTCTGCACTCTGACTAAGCCATGCAAGGACATTCACCTTTTTCTCCTTCAACCACTGTGTGGTCATTTTTGCTGTGTGATTTGGGTCATTGTCATGTTGGAAGGTAAACAGCAGCGTTTCCTCAAGAATTTGATGGCATTTTGCCCCATCCGTTTTTCCTCTATCCTGACAAATGCTCCAGTCCCTGCTGCAGAGAAACACCCCCATAACAGTATACTACCACCTCCGTGTTTTACTGTAGGAATGGTGTCATCTGGTGAGCTGTATTGGATTTCCGCCAGACATATTGTTTGGTGTTGAGGCCAAATAATTCAATTTTAGTCTCATCTGACCACCTTTAATGCACCTTAAAGATTTTGAGGCCATATGCTAAAAAGTGTTATGATCAGATGAGACTAAAATGGATGGGGCAAAATACCGTCAAATTCTTGAAGAAAATCTGCTGCCCTCTGCCAGAAGGTTGTCAATAAGAAGAAGGTTTACCTTCCAACATGACAATGACCCAAAGCACACAGCAATGATCACATAGTGGTTGAAGGAGAAAAAGGTGAATGCCCTTTGATGGCCTAGTCAGAGCCCAGACTTAAAACCCATTGAAAATCTGTGTAATGACTTGAAGACCGCAGTCCACAAATGTTCAGCATCACATTTAACTGAACTTGAGCAGTTCTGCAAAGAAGAGTGGGCAAATATTGCAAAGTATAGATGTGCAAAGTTAGTAGAGACATTGTCATGGTTCCTATGCCATGCATAACGGCCAGGCTTATTCCTATGCCATGCAAACGGCCAGGCCCCAAGTGGCTCAAGGAGGTATTGAACCCATGACTTTCTGTGTACTGCTCCTGCTGTATTGCCTCTGAGCCACACCTCAGTTCATTATTCAGCCTGGTTTCCAGATATGCCTTGTCCTGCATGCAGCACTGAGGGCTTTACTCTGGGTCTTGCTTTGCAATTAGCACCTGTCACTCCTGGTTCAGTTGAGGCAGTTTATCAAATCAGCTGGGTATAAAACACCGCCTCACCCTGAGGGCTGTGTCAGTTCATTGTCTCTTGTATTGCCAAAGGTTCCTGTTTTCCTGTGTTCTTATTTTCAAGTTTCAGTGTTCTGTTCACCATTAACTCTGACTTCTGGAATCCCTGACCACAGCTTCACCTCAACAATCCTTTGGTAAATTACCTGTCAAGCCCCCATGCTCAGATTCATAGCCCAGGTAGCCTTTTACCTAGTGTGGGCTGTGTGTATTTGTAAGGGTGAGCATACATCTCTGCACTATGGACTCCAACCAAGGTAAGCCGTTACAGACATATCCCAACAGACTAAAGGCTGTAATTAAAGCAAAAGGTGGTTCAATAAAATACTGACATAAGGGGCTGATCCTTTTTCCAAATCAGTAATTCTGTTTTTGATTTTTTTTTACATTGTTGGTGTTACCGTATATCTTTCAGTTGGATGTTATAAGTTGCACTAGTAAATGCAGCTGGATAAAACAAAAACTGTGTCTGTCTTCATTTCAGGCTGCAAAGCAACAAAATGTGATTATTTTAAACGGGTTGATTCTTTTCTATACCCACTGTATCAATTATAGAGTACCAAAATAATTACTAATTTGAGTGATTCACAGGACCACATATGTAAATTGTCACCATCCCTTGATAATATATGAAATAACCTCAAAAGGTGGGATTTTATGGGCAATACAAAATATATACATATAGAAAACTTCGAATATAAAAAATGTAATTTATTGTAGAAAAATTGTATTAAAAGATCTCATGTTGATGATACAAAACATCATAAGAATAGCATTGTCAACATTGCGCATTATATGAATAAAATTTGTAAACATTGCACATTTGGCTGTTTGGACCATGAAGTGGCAATCCCAATCTACATTCTGTTCCCTTAAATCGTGGTTTCTAACAAGGAATGCTGCAGAGAGGTTTCAAAATTATTGTTATAAATCTTCTTCAGGGCATAATACCACTTCTGAAAAAACAGCTTATATTAGTAAAACATTGATACAAATTCATACCGATAAATGTGCATCTAATTGGTCATTGAACATACACTTACAAAAATGTGCATATTAGGCATTCCTCCAGAAAACATGGATGTCCTATCATGGCCATTGAAGGCCTGCCCCAAGTGGATGCCAGGTGTTCACGTCCAGAAAATGCCAAATATGGATTGCCTTAAAGGCATTACAATATGGGTACTGTGGGCTGGAAAGAAGCAAAAAAGAAGGATGATAAATCCCTGGGAAGAAAATTAGTCTCAATTCCAGGGGAAAAGGGGTCAGCCTGGAGTGTTATTCCCCATAAGGCTGCCCCCATATCTAATGAAAACATTGCTTACTTGAGGTGTCTTACAGATCAAAGATAATCAGATCCAAAAGTCCCATATTGAAGTATTGAAGTAGCCCAGAAGGGATTCCCAAAATTGGCGATCCGGGAACAGGAGGCAGTGTGGCTCCACAGTAAACAAACCAGCGAAGGCGTCCCTGATATAGTGTGCATGCGCAGGAGGAAGTGACGCGATATGCATCATATGATGCAGTCGCATCACTATCACTTCCGCTTCTGCACAGTGGTAATACAGATGCGGAGGTGACGCCGCACACGTCAATAGATGCGGCCATGTATTTTGCGCATAAGTCAACCTGTACAACATCTGATCCCACGGAAACCAACATCCGGGGATCAGAACGGAGACTGAATTGGCAATTTAGCAAAAACCCAATTGGGAAGGGGGAACATCCATGTCTAAAGGAGAAAAAATGCCTATGCCATTACAAGTTATATACAATACACAAATGTGATATAGAATACCTAAAGCCATAAAAAATATATCATATAAGCAAAGCCAAAAGGATGAATCATCTAATCCAAAATACACAACCCATCATCTAGGGAGTCCAAATAAAGACAAAAGATAGGGGGAGGAAAATAAACTTCTAGAGTCCATAGGTTACTAAATCATTTGTACACAAATGACATTGAATTGTGATTGAGCATAAAACAGAAGAAAAAATGGAAAGACAAATTAAATCCACATTAGAAAGTGGAATTGACACAACCAAAAACACACCAAAAAAGTGGCACTAAGAACTGTAACACAATTTTTAGCAAACCAAATAAAGCAAGTAAAAATCAGGGAGCCATCCCTAAGATACCTAAAACTCAACTAGATGATTTTTAAGAGAAAGCCAATTCCCTAAACTTACAAATAACACAGAAGGAAGTAGATTCCCCGACAATACCAATCATGCACAAGGAAGATTGAATATCATCAACCTTTCATCACATTCACTTACACCAACAGAGGAGCAGGTATTGTGTTTGGGCCTGTCCTACTGTCCAAATAAAAGTACTGACAGATTTGAGACAGCTAAGAATATAAATCTATTTGCCAGGAAATTATTATTCAAAAGTATGTATCTAAGACAAAATACAAAGAATGAGGCAGAAGTTGTGCTAAACCTCACAGGAGCTGAATTCAGAGCTATTCGAGACCTGAATTTGCTGTTACAGGAAAGCGATGTTTCCTGGGAGATGGACATGGATGACAAGACACAAAATGAGGAAAGTTCTGAAGTGGTTGAACAACAACCTCCAAAAAAAATTAAAAGGAAATCTAATAAATTTCCATCTTTGAACCAAAATCCCACACTGGCACTGTTTGTGAGGCAGACAATGAGAGAAATAGAAAACATGAAGAATGACAATGTTACAAAAAATTTGAGTCCTGAACAAAATTTGGCACGCAAATCTTTGAAAAATAACTTCGGAATAACAATAAAGGCATCTGATAAGGGAGGCAATGTTGTCCTAATGGACAATGAAATGCATGAGAATATGTGTTTAAAGATCTTTAAAGATAAAAAATGTTATCGCAAAATTTCTTCATCCCTAGCTGATAGGCTTAATCAGGATTTCTATCGGCTGGTTGATAAAGCACATTCTGAGGCCATTATCTCAAGAGACTTATGGGATTTTGTACGCACAAAATATCCCTCATATACCTACTATGTATGCACTGCCAAAGATCTACACAACTCACCTGGGAGCCCTATCATTTCAGGCAATGGTTGCGTCTATGAAGCCATGAGTCAGGTAATTGATGACCATCTGAGACCACATGTTATGAATTTAACCTCCTACACTAAGCATACAATCCACCTGATACAGATTTTAGAAAATCTAGAAATTCCCAGTTCAGCCTTGTTGGTCACGATCGATGTTGAATCTCTTTACAACAGCATTCCGCATTATTTGGGTGTGTTAGCTGTTGGAAGAGCTCTTCACCAAAGATCAACACATGAATGGAAATACAACAAATTCATACTTACTATCTTGGAATTTATCCTGAAACATAATGTTTTTCTTTACAAAGGCTTCCACTACCTCCAGGTACAGGGTGTGGCTATGGGGACATGTTGTTCCCCCTCCTATGCCAACCTGTACCTGGTGGAGTGGGAGAGGGAATTTCTGGCCAGTGAGGAGAATTCTACATATACACAGCATATCATAATTCATAATGTGGCAACGATATATCGACGATCTGCTGTTGATATGGGATGGCCCTGAAAGTAAACTGGTGTGTTGACTCAACCATATGAATAAAAATAAGTTAAACCTTTTTTTCACAATGAAATATGATTCGCAGAAGGTTGTTTTTTAGACATCAGTATTCTTAAGAAGAAAGAGGGTAAAATTACCAGCAAACTATTCAGAAAGGACACTTCCGGCAACACATTGTTGCATGCCGACAGTTTACAACCTACGACTTTGAAAAATCGATACCCTTTAGTCAGTACTTATGTATCAAACGTAATTGTACTACAGATACTGACTTCCAAGTGGATGCCAATGCTCTTACTACTAGACTCCTAGCTAGAGGCTATACAAAAACTAGCTTAAAAAAAGATTTCAATTGTGTCAAACATTGAAAGACATAATCTCATTTTCAATAAAAAGATTAAAAGGGGCAAAAACAGTAGTATGGAAGAGACTAATAATATATAAATCAGGAAAATTCTTACCAAATACTGGCCAATTTTAACTGAGGATCCCATGCTGGGAAGTTTAGTTATAAAAATCCACAATTCACCTTTAAAAAGGCATGTTCGATTGGTGGAAAACTTGTTCAAAGTATAAATATAAAGGGGATTCAAGGGGAGACCGTTGTAAGACCTGGGGAACCTTTCCATGTGGGTCATGCTCTCAGTGGCCAACAATTGGAAGAAGGACACAATTTTATCTTTTGCTAATTGCAAGACGGGAGGGGTGGTGTACCTTATGAAGTATCAGCGCGGGGCTTTTTATGTAGGTAAAACAAAACAAGAATTACGTCAACGAGTTGCCAAACATATATATAGTATGAGTATTGGTAACCTTTATTTGCCACTTGGCCGACACGTGGCCAAGGAGCATAATTATAGGATGCCAAAAGTCAATTTTACTGTCCTGGACAGAGTACACATTCTGACCCGTGGTGGTGATTGGAATAAGATACTGCTAAGCGGAGAAATGTGTTGGATCAGGTCTCTTAGGGCAACCACTCCTTCGGGTCTTAATGAATGTGAAAGTTATAGATCTTTTTTGGATGTTTTTTTCTCTGGAAAGACTGATTAATTACCACACATCCGGGTCTTAATGAATGTGAAAGTTATAGACCTTTTTTGGATGTTTTTTTCTCTGGAAAGACTGATTAATTAATAGCAAAAAAATACATCTCTCTGGGTCCCTTCTGCCTCCCTATTCTTCAAATTCCACTTTCTAATGTGGATTCAATTTGCCTTCCCCCTTTTCTCTTTTTTCTTCTGTTTTATGCTCAATCACAATTCAATGTAAGTTGTGTACAAATGATTTGGTAACCTATGGACTCTGGAAGTTTATTTTCCTCCCCCTATCTTTTGTCGTTAGTTGGACTCCCTAGATGATGGGTTGTGTATTTTGGATGAGATGATTCATCCTTTTGGCTTTGCTTATATGATATATTTTTTATGGCTTTAACCCAATTGGGTTTTAGCTAAATTGCCAATTCAGTCCCCATTCCGATCCTCGGATGTTGGTTTCCGTTGGACCGGATGTTGTACAAGTTGGCTTATGCAGAGGATACATGGGCGCGTCTATTGACGTGTGCTACGTCACCTCCGCATCTGTATTACCACTGCGCAGAAGCGGAGGTGATAATGATGCAGCTGCGCGTTATGACGCATATCGCGTCACTTCCCCCCAGTGCATGAGCACCATATCAGGGACGTCTCTCAGCACCATTCCTCCCTGGTTTGTTTACTGTGGACCCAGACTGACAATTTTGGGAATCCCTTCTAGGCTACTTCAATATGGGACTTTTGGATCTGGTTATCTTTGGTCGATAAGGCAACTCAAGTAAGCAATTTTTTCATTGGATATGGGGGCAGCCTTATGGGGAATAACACTCCAGGCTGACCCCTTTTCCCCTGGAATTGAGACTTATTTTATTTTATCATCCTTTTTCTTCTTTCCAGCCCACAGTACCCATATTTTAATGACTTTAAGGCAATCCATATTTGGCATTTTCTGGACGTGAACACCTGGCATCCACTTGGGGCACGTCTTCAATGGCCATGATAGGACATCCATGTTTTCTGGAGGAATGCCTCTGCTAAATATGCACATTTTTTGTAAGCGTATGTTCAATGACCAATTAGATGCACATTTATAGGTATGAATTTGTATCAATGTTTTACTCATATAAGCTGTTTTTTCAGAAGTGGTATTATTCCCTGAAGAAGATTCATAACAATAATTTTGAAATGCATTGGATATCCCTCTCTGCAGCATTCCTTGTTAGAAACCACTATTTAAGGGAACAGCAAGTAGATTAAGAATGCCACTTCATGGTCCAAACAGCCAAATGTGCAATGTTTGCAAATTTTATTCATATAATGTGCAATGTTAACATTGCTATTCTTATGATGTTTTGTAATACAATTTTTCTACAAGCAATTACATTTTTTATATGTGAAGTTTTTTATATGTATATATTTTTTTATTGCCCATGAAATCCCACCTTTTGAGGTTATTCCAAAATAATTACTGACCTTTTCCAAATCTTAATGAATTAGATTAACATTATTAGGTAACAAGAAACCATTTTCAATGGTATTAGACCACTACTTGCTTACTCAAGAAATTTTGGATATATGGATTTGTGTTGTGTATATCACATTTTTCATTTTTTTTATCACATACCATCTACACTGAGACTAGTGAGGCCAGGCAATGGTTTTTTTTCAGACTCCAGATTCTAGTGCTCACTGTAGCTTCATATTTCTGTTCTAAGCTGATAATGTATTTAGAGCTCTTGCTGAAGAACTGCAAGGAAACGACATTGCAAGATATAGAGATTTTAGATTGTTATCATTTATTCTGGCCTGAGTTGTATATATCTGATATGAGGAAACTTGTTTCTGTGTATAGTATATACAGTGGGGACGGAAACTATTCAGACCCCCTTAAATTTTTCACTCTTTGTTATATTGCAGCCATTTGCTAAAATCATTTAAGTTCATTTTTTTTCCTCATTGATGTACACACAGCACCCTATATTGAAAGAAAAACACAGAATTGTTGACATTTTTGCAGATTTATTAAAAAAGAAAAACTGAAATATCACATAGTCCTAAGTATTCAGACCCTTTGCTCAGTATTTAGTAGAAGCGCCCTTTTGATCTAATACAGCCATGAGTCTTTTTGGGAAAGATGCAACAAGTTTTTCACACCTGGATTTGGGGATCCTCTGTCATTTCTTCTTGCAGATCCTCTCCAGTTCTGTCAGGTTGGATTGTAAACGTTGGTGGACAGCCATTTTTAGTTCTCTCCAGAGATGCTCAATTGGGTTTAAGTCAGGGCTCTGGCTGGGCCATTCAAGAACAGTCACAGAGTTGTTGTGAAGCCACTCCTTCGTTATTTTAGCTGTGTACTTAGGGTCATTGTCTTGTTGGAAGGTAAACCTTCGGCCCAGTCTGAGGTCCTGAGCACTCTGGAGAAGGTTTTCGTCCAGGATATCCCTGTACTTGGCCGCATTCATCTTTCCCTCGATTGCAACCAGTCGTCCTGTCCCTGCAGCTGAAAAACACCCCCACAGCATGATGCTGCCACCACCATGCTTCACTGTTGGGATGGTATTGGACATGGGATTAGCAGTGCCTGGTTTTCTCCACACATACCGCTTAGAATTAAGGCCAAAAAGTTTTATCTTGGTCTCATCAGACCAAAGAATCTTATTTCTTACCATCTTGGAGTCCTTCAGGTGTTTTTTAGCAAACTCCATGCGGGCTTTCATGTGTCTTGCACTGAGGAGAGGCTTCTGTCGGGCCACTCTGCCATAAAGCCCCAACTGGTGGAGGGCTGTAGTGATGGTTGACTTTCTACAACTTTCTCCCATCTCCCGACTGCATCTCTGGAGCTCAGCCACAGTGATCTTTGGGTTCTTCTTTACCTCTCTCCCCAAGGCTCTTCTCCCCCGATAGCTCAGTTTGGCCGGACGGCCAGCTCCAGGAAGGGTTCTGGTCATCCCAAATGTCTTCCATTTAAGGATTATGGAGGCCACTGTGCTCTTAGGAACCTTAAGTGCAGCAGAATTTTTTTGTAACCATGGCCAGATCTGTGCCTTGCCACAATTCTGTCTCTGAGCTCTTCAGGCAGTTCCTTTGACCTCATGATTCTCATTTGCTCTGACATGCACTGTGAGCTGTAAGGTCTTAAATAGACAGGTGTGTGGCTTTCCTAATCAAGTCCAATCAGTATAATCAAACACAGCTGGACTCAAATGAAGGTGTAGAACCATCTCAAGGATGATCAGAAGAAATGGACAGCACCTGAATTAAATATATGAGTGTCACAGCAAAGGGTCTGAATACTTAGGACCATGTGATATTTCATTTTTTTCTTTTTTAATAAATCTGCAAAAATGTCAACAATTCTGTGTTTTTCTGTCAATATGAGATGCTGTGTATACATTAATGAGGAAAAAAAATGAACTTAAATGATTTTAGCAAATGACTGCAATATATCAAAGAGTGAAAAATTTAAGGGGGTCTGAATACTTTCCGTCCCCACTGTACCTATCTATAGTAAGTTCAAATCGACTTATATCAGAAGTGTTAATCACAATCTGTGTTGTACAGAAGACCTCTAGTGGGGAATTATTTAGTAATTCTTACATGGATTCAAATACCAAAACAGGGACAAAAGAGCAAAGTGCAAGATAACAATTGTGTAGTTCTTCAAATAATTATCTATTAAAATCTTAAAGCAAATTCTGGGTTGCGTCAGAAACCATGATCTATGAACAGAGATAAGCTAACTTATTTGTTCAAGTCAGAACATTTAGAAAATCTGTCCGCTTTGCTTTATAGCATATTTGATTTAACAACTAATGCTATTTTACAAGCAAGTGTGCAATTGTTGTGACACCAGCATGCCTCCGTATCGCTCCCTTTGACCGAGGAAAAAACTTGTCTGCATTGTGCAGTAGCCAGTCAAGACAATGAAGTTGTAGATGACCACTAATCCCATACATAAAGCCAGCTCATAGGAGTAGGCTTCCATTTCATGTGTTAAGCGGTGAGAGACAGAGCAGTGTATGTTAGACAGTGGCAGGTTAAAAACATGCATATCCATTTTCTACTTTTTGAAGAAAGAGACAAACAACAACAGTAATTCCCAAAAAGTTGCAGATTTGTTTTGTCAAAATAAATTGCTTTTTAGTTTTTTGAAGACTGAGACAAACAACTACAGTAGATACCAAAAATTTGCAGATTTTTTTGGTTAAAATAAATTTTTTTTTTATGTTCCACAAGCTATCAATTCATTTAAAATCTGAGTAGATCAAAGGCCGCACTTTTTGGAGGTCAAAATAGAGACTCGTTTTGACAAAATCACCTATATTTTCAGATGCAGTCACTGTTCTGCAGGACCACTGTATTCTGCCAATGGGTGCCAGCAGTAGAGATTCCTCCACCCTGGATGTTTAACGTGGATAAAGGAATCAATTGGGCTGAATAAGAGAAAATCAAGCCATGTGTCTCAGTAAGTGACCATATAAACACTCCAGAGAAACCAGAGAGGATTAGCAAGAGAAGTACTGGATTATTCTTCTTTAATAAATCCATAAAAATGTACAACATGCCAATAGAAAGGTTGTTATACCAAAGGTATTATGTAAAATAATTTTTCTTGACCTTATTCAGAGATAATAATGTGGATTTCCTGCTATCATGTTTGACTAAATGGGCTCAGTTTCAGAAGTTTATATCTCAGTTTTAAATAAGATCTAAAGAATCACTAATTGTCTTTTCTTGCATTCCTAAAATTCTCAAACTCTATTCAAGGGAATAAATTGACCAACGTATTTGCTTGGTTTTATCAAAATTCAGTCAGCCATGTTCACAATTTTCACTGTTACTTTTTTAAACTCACATTGGAAATTCCGATTGAATGGAAAATGTTATATATCATTTCAAATAATGCACCTCAAGATTAATCTGAATCAAGTTTTTGCTACTAATGACCATGCTAGCCAATTTGGTACTAATGTCACAGCATTTGCTCAAAAGTTACGAATAATACCCATAATATTTATTCTTATTTATGTAATGTCAGTTACTATTTGCAGGGCAAATATAACATTCCCTAACATTTGATCCTAAAAGAAATATAGCTTTAAGAACATTTGACCAGAAGAGTTAAAGAACATCAAACCAATAGGGAAAAAAGTCTAACACTAAATTTGGTCAGTGATGTCATGGAGATCCAAGAGATGTCATTGATAAAATATGTCCATGTCCATACAGTATTTGGTCAATGATGTCACCCAGGAGATGCTGCAACTTTCTTTGCTTTAGCTGGAGTACTGGAAATGTCATTCAATGTGAGTGAAGCAACGGGATTGGTGTTGGTAATCAGGTGTTTGTTTTTTGGCAGGTCAGTGGGGGTTGTTTCTTATGACTGACGTGGATCTGCATCCCTTGACAACATGACTGATGGTGGATTTACATTAAGGGACATTTTTTTTCTTTATTGTAGGATATGTCAAAAAGCATGTGTGTGTGTGTGTTTATTTACTATTTAATTTTTTTTTTGTGAATGAGTAGGAGTATGTATATTCACATGGGGGGTATCTAGGGTCTACTTATGTCTAAAGAGGGTTTCCAGATTCTGATCAGCCCCCTGTCCAGTGGGTGCCGGCTAACCTAACAACCAGGATCCCTGAGCAAGAAGTTTTCCTATCTAACGATAGTATCAAAACCACTACTGAATGTTTGACTTCCTACTGGAGCTGGAGGCTTGCTCAGCCAAACACTCATTAGTTCTGCCATTTGCTGGACCTCCACACCAATAGGCAAACCTGCAGCAAATCTCTTGAGATCAAAAGGTATCTTAATGTATTTTGTACACAGTGAAGACAGAGGTCTGCCTCATATTTTTCCTCTTCTGGTCGAATGTTTGTAGCCTATAGTGTTAGGTTATTTTCTCTATTGATCAAACAAATAGAAAATTACATTACACTCATATTAAAAACATTTCTTAGTTTAAAATTGAAAGTAGAAGTTCAGCCTAAAACTAAAATCTCTTAATCTTCTTGAAGCCGCAATCTAAGACCTAACCTATCTAGCCCTGTAAAGCAAAAATCGATATACATACCTTTTCTGAAGCCGCTCCGGTCTAGTACCATGCTGAGCTGTCAGTGGCAGCTTCTCTGTGTAGGTGTGTACAGAAGAGGCAGAAGACAACAGAAGCCCTATGTTAACTCTATGGGTGATGTCACATCCCAGGAATTTCCCAGCCATTGTCAGCTGTCTCCTACGCACAGCTTCTGCCGCTGGAGACCAGAGCGACTTCAGAAAAGGTATGTATAGTGATTTTTCCTTTACTGGGCTCGATTGGTTAGTCTTAGATTGTGGATGCAAGTAGATTTAGAGATTTTAGTTTTAGGCTGAACTTCCAGTTTGATACATGGGAGAATGCGGAAACATTTGCAAATCAATTTTTTTTATACTTATCCTCTTAGTGTCTACTTAACTGGATATCATTTGAACGCATTGTTTCATAATAAATATTTCTTGGCCATTTTTGCCATATACGAGTTGACATATAAAATCTAGATTATGCACACCATCTTTATAGCAGTCAATATAAAAACGGGCATCATAATCCCATATGAATACATATACATACATAGTAAAACGACACCTAGTGGTGAAGACTAAAATGACATTAAGCAGATACCTATGAGGAATAACTCTGTATAAAATAAGCATGAAGCCGTTTCACTATGTCTGACAAGAAAAACTCATTAATTTATTTGAAAATCAACATGCACACCCAGTATGCATACTTAAGATGACACAATGGATAATATGCCCACCTTACTCAATATAGGGGTGGGGACATGATTAAAAATTCCTACATCGTATATAATACTAATAAAACCCCTATATATTGATGGGGAAAGACATTATTTATAATAGGGACATAAGGTAATATAATATATTAAAAACATTAAATATTAGCTATAAAACAATTAAGATCAAATTGCCTATTCAGGCCTTTGGACGCTAAAGTGCCCAACTCATATACCCACCAGGATTCCCTTTTGACTGAGTGTCCTAACACAGTGGTTGCCCCTCCAATTTTTTTTATACTTGTCTATACCCCAAAAGGTCAGCCCTGTTGTTTCTCTATTATGTACCGTTCTAAAATGCTGATATAGATATTCTTCTTTTTTGCCTTTGATAATTTGATAGACATGTTCTTTGATTCTTAAATGCATTGCCCTCTTTGTTCTTTCTATAGGTGGGCATATTATCCATTGTGTCATCTTAAGTATGCATACTGGGTGTGCATGTTGATTTTCAAATAAATTAATGAGTTTTATTTGTCAGACATAGTGAAACGGCTTCATGCTTATTTTATACAGAGTTATTCCTCATAGGTATCTGCTTAATGTAATTTTAGTCTTCACCACTAGGTGTCGTTTTACTATGTATATGTATTCATATGGGATTATGATGCCTGTTTTTATATTGATTTTTATATTGATTGTTATAAAGATGGTGTGTATAATCTAGAAGTACATTTGAGCCCAATATGACATCGAGTGGTGTGCATATGCACATTGTAGCTAGATCAGCAGTAATGAACTATTTATAATGTGTCTGTGATCGTGGGCTACGAGAAAATGGCGGCTATCGCGCTATAAGCATGAGCATGAAACTTGCATCAGCTAATCGTATCTCCCAGAGGAAGTCATGAGGTGTGACCAAACCGGTAGGAGGAGTCTGGCTAACTAATGCACAAGGAACTAGGAAGTGCTGTGGAGAAAATAGGACAGGGGAAACACCGTGCGCCGGGACTGTAGACTGGAATACAGGTGACCATTTCACCCCCTTCACACCAGCACAGCTTAATGCGGTTTTTAAATATATTTAATGTAGTGTAATGTGATGAGTTTTTAGTTGGAATTACACTATTGCACGCCTCTATTATTCCCTGTATGCATATGAGGTGATCTTTGAAAATACCAGATGGAAGTTGTGGCTTTATTGATCAGCGTTCTTACCAGGAGGTGGAGTGAATATGGGATCTGTGCTTACCATTTACCAGCCATTATATGGATGATGACCATCTAAGCTGTTACCATTTTCTACATACAGGCTTGTTTTTAAAGCCCTTAAGGTGAGGGCACACCTGAAGGGGGAGAGTGCACATTGCATGAAGACACCATTTGTTTCACTTTTTTCTTTGATATGTTTATGGACTTTTTCTTGCTGTGAGGAATGTGTATCTACACACTGAGCACTTGCACTTTATTCATCTATTACTGAGCACTTGCGCTATAATTGAGATATTTTACATAATATCTTATTATCTGTTTATTTATTACATATTATTATTTTTAGATTTTTAGTATATTGTATATATTTTTTAGTGCCCCACATTGAGTATATATGTAGAAGTCTTAGCACCCCTGTAGACTTTTTACTGCTTTCTGGGGCTTTGTTAGAGAGATTTCCCATTGTTTCCTGTCTATGTCGGAAATATACCAAATCTAACAAAGGGAGAATTTTTTTTTTAGCTGAGAAGGGGAAGATTAAAACCCGAGCCCACTTCACTAAAACTGGAGCACTCAAAATCTGGTGCAGCTGTGCATAGCAACCAATCAGCTTTTAACTTTAACTTCAGCTTGATCAATCAAGCTTTAACAATAAAACCTAGAAGCTGACTGGTTACTATGCACAGCTGCACCAGATTTTGAATGCTCCAGTTTTATTGAAGTGGGCTCGGGTTTTAATCTTCCCCTTCTCAGCTAAAAAAAATTTCTCCCTTTGTTCTTCTCTTTGGAAACCATTGTCACCAAGACATCAGACAATGACCTAGTGACCTAGACGTGTTTCACACATATATTGTGTGCTTAATCATTACCATTACCAATCATTGGTAATGATTAAGCACAAGATGTATGTGTGAATTGTGTCTACGTGACCACAGTTTGGTGTCTTTGGTGTTATCTTTGTGAAACAAAATAAAAGGCAATTGGAAGTTCTGGATGTGAAGCCATTTCTTTCTTCTTTCCAAGTTCAGGTTATAACATGGCTGTGGCTATCTAATAATTTAATTGTGATTCCCCCCATATCACTTATGTGGGTAGCATATAGCTAAGTATATTGTGCACATTCAAAAATTCCTTACATGCCAGAAGCACCCACCCATCCTCTTTTGTGACTGCACCAAAAGTAAAATCAAGCCACTTAGTGGGGGACCTTTGGAGTAGCTACATCAAGGTGTAACAAAATAGGTGTCAGATAGGGAACTAAGTATGCATTCCTTTCCCCTGCAGCCTGCAGGCTTTACAAGGTTTTGTTCCTCAACTGGTCTGAGAGTTCTAAGGCTGGTTTCACTTGGGCGTTCTCCGTAGTCTGCATCCACATGCCTTAGAAGATCAGTAGTCTGCTACTGGACCTATACATGAGTGTCTTGCAGCAAAGCTGTACATTTTACATCCAGATCACACTCAATATCTGCATGGCACTGTAGAGTTCAGCTTCAAGATTGATTCTGGGGTAGGTTTTAAGCTGGCCATACATGGATCAAAACATTTAATGTGTAGGTGGGGGAATCGGGTCCATTTTTTCATTCAACAAGCTGGTTAAACAAAAAAACTGTATTATCTGTGGGCTGCCTGGGAGAGGGCAAATAATTTACTATACAGTACTCTACTCTGGACACTGCAGGGAGAATGCAGAATGCAGGGCTCAGAAACATGCAGTGTGTATCCCATTGTACACAGTGCAGCATTCAGGAAAACAGTCCAGTGACCATTAATATGTAATAGGACAGTGAGAGGTATGTAACATATAGCAGCATACATAATACAGTATAGCACTAAGGAGCGCGTAATATACATAATGTAAGGAATGTTCCAAAATTCTAACCACCACACCCTGTATGTCATGTCATACATTAAATGCTATTGACTTTTGAACTGGAGCGGTGCACTGGCAGGACGCCAAAAAAAGTCCTGCAAGCCGCATGGTTGCAGCGACGTAGGAGCGGTGTATACACCACTCCTAAAGCGCCCCTGCCCATTGAAATCAATGGGCAGCGGTGCTGAACCGCTGCAGAAGCGCTTTTCGGATGGTTTTAACCCTTTTTTGTCCGCTAGCAGAGGTAAAAGCGCCCTGCTAGTGGCTGAAAACCTCTACAAAAATGATGGTAAAGCGCCGCTAAAAATAGCAGCGCTTTACCGTCGATGCTCCCAACGCCCTAGTGTAAACGTAGCCTAAGGAAAACGATACAGGGGAGGCTTCTGAAACAAGTGATCATTGTGATTGGCTACCTCAATGATTATGTGACCTGGAGCCCATCGTACTGCCTCCTGATTGTTACTCTTACTAGGAGCTCCCGTGACAGCTTAGTTTCAGTTCTGGCTGCATTCAGTCAAGCAAATTCCCAGCATAAACACAGGTATGCATATATGTGTCAGCAAAGCATAACACCCACTCTGCAAACACATATATGCGTACAACTGGTGGAAAGGGGTTCATCCGTTGATATAGAATGTCCATGAAAGAGCCACGCAATTACACTTTCTACCATTTATGCATCTCTTATACTTTCAAAAGAATTCTAATTATGTTATAAGGCCCCTTTCACATTAAGGCACTTCTAAACTGCCAGTAAAACATTTGAGCGCTTTTGATGAGCTTTTCAGGCGCTTTTCAGGCGCTTTTGAGGAGCTTCCATTAATTTCAATGGAGAGGGGCGTTTTTTCACCGCCCTGCCAGCCCACTGCCCCAGTGTAAAAGCATTCATTAATTTCAATGGAAATAGGTTTTCATGAGCTTTTCGGGTGCTTTTTTTAGCGTGAAAGCGGCTAAAAAGCGCCTCAGTGTGAAAGAGGTCTAAAGGTTGTCTCACAATCCTTGAAGCTACCAGTGGATAAATGCTTCATAATATCCTAATGTGAACAGTGTGGTTTCCTGTAAAGTGGACTGTATTGTGATATTCTTTGTCATGTACAGTATCTCACAAAAGTGAGTACACCCTCACATTTTTTGTAAATATTTTATTATATCTTTTCATGTGACAACACTGAAGAAATGACACTTTGCTACAATGTAAAGTAGGTAGTGTACAGCTTGTATAACAGTGTCAATTTGCTGTCCCCTGAAAATAACTCAACACACAGCCATTAATGTCTAAACCGCTGGCAACAAAAGTAAGTACACCCCTGAAAATATCCAAATTGGGCCCAATTAGCGATATTCCCTCCCCAGTGTCATGTGACTCATTAGCGTTACAAGGTCTCAGGTGTGAATTGGCAGCAGGTGTGTTAAATTTGGTGTTATTGTTCTCACTCTCTCATACTGGTCACTGGAAGTTGAACATGGCACCTCATGGCAAAGAACTCTCTGAGGATCTGAAAAAAAAAGAATTGTTGCTCTGCATAAAGACGGCCTAAGCTATAAAAAGATTGCCAAGACCCTGAAACTGAGCTGCAGCATGATGGCCAAGACCATACAGCGGTTTAACAGGACAGGTTCCACTCAGAACAAGAAGTTGAGTGTACGTGCTCAGCGTCATATCCAGAGGCTATCTTTGGTAAATAGACGTATGAGTGATGCCAGCATTGCTGCAGAGGTTAAAAAGGTGGGGAGGTCAGCCTGTCAGTGCTCAGACCATACACCACACACTGCATTAAATTGGTCTGCATGGCTGTTGTCTCAGAAGGAAGCCTTTTCTAAAGATGATACACAAGAAAGCCCGCAAACAGTTTGCTGAAGACCAGCAGACTAAGGATATGGATTACTGGAATCATGTCCTGTGGTCTGATGAGACCAAGATAAACTTATTTGGTTCAGATGGTGTCAAGCGTGGGTGGCGACAGCCAGGTGGGGAGTACAAAGACAAGTGTGTCTTGCCTACAGTCAAGCATGGTGGTGGGAGTGTCATGGTCTGGGGCTGCATGAGTGCTGCTGGCACTGGGGAGCTACAGTTCATTGAGGGAACCATTAATGCCAACATGTACTGTGACATACTGAAGCTGAGCATGATCCCCTCCCTTCGAGATTCGGCCGCAGGGCAGTATGCCAACATAATGACCCCAAACACACCTCCTGCTAAAGATGCTGAGGGTGAAGGTGATGGACTGGCCAAGCATGTCTCCAGACCTAAACCCTATTGAGCATCTGTGGGGCATCCTCAAATGGAAGGTGGAAGAGTGCAAGGTCTCTAACATCCACCAGCTCCATGATGTCATCATGTGGAAGTGGTAGAGGACTCCAGTGGCAACCTGTAAAGCTCTGGTGAACTCCATGTCGAAGAGGGTTAAGGCAGTGCTGGAAAATAATGGTGGTCACACAAAATATTAACACTTTGGGCCCAATTTGGACAATTTCACTTAGGGTGTACTCACTTTTGTTGCCAGCGGTTTAGACGTTAATGGCTGTGTGTTAAGTTATTTTGAGAGGACAGCAAATTTACACTGTTATACAAGCTGTACACTCACTACTTTAAATTGTAGCAAAGTGTCATTTCTTCAGTGTTGTCACGTGAAAAGATATAATAAAATATTTACAAAAATGTGAGGGGTGTACTTACTTTTGTGAGATACTGTATGTCAAAATCAGGTACCTCTTTGCTTGGGAGGCCTTGGTGATAGAGTTTTACCATCCTGATGGTTGCTAGAATTATACTCTGAGAACTTTGACTCAGGTGAGGGATTCTCCACCTAAAGCCTACACTATATAATGATATCTGCATGATTTTTATGTTGTGCTTTATACAGGTATTACTGCATCTATTGAGGAAATACTTATTCCCTAAGTGTTCTGTTGAAATAATTTCCCTTCTTTTTCCTTATGGGACAGCCCATTTAACATAGAACATTCCAAGTTATTTTTTTTTAGAATTCAGAAATAGAGACTTTAAAATGACTTGTTCAAGGGAAGGTGGATCTCTAGAAGGTCATATTTAAGCTTCAATGTGTGGCCTTGAAACATATGCTTCAATCAGAAATGAACTGCAAAAAAATAAATGACCAGGATTACGGTGGGAAAAACAGACAAAAACATGCCTTCCACAAACGATGTATTAACCGGTTCCCGACCGGCGCACGCCGATGTACGTCAGCAGAATGGCACGGCTGGGCAAATGTACTTACAGGTACGTCCATTTGAATTCCCCGCCGTACCATTGCGTGCGCGCCCTGTCCGGGAGCTCCGTGAGTCGGCTCCCGGGTCCCGCGGACTTGATCGCCTCACGGAGAGGACGAACGGGAGATGCTGATGTAAACAGCATCTCCCCGTTCTGTCTAGTGAAAAGTGTCACTGATCACTGCTCCCTGTAATCGGGAGCAGTGATCAGAATAATGACACTGCTAGCCCATCCCCCTACAGTTAGTAATCACTCCCCTAGGACATACTTAACCCCTCCCACCCCCTAGTGGTTAACCCCTTCACTGCCAGTGTCATTTACACAGTAATCAGTGCATATTTAAGCGCACTGATCGCTGTATAAATGACAATGGTCCCAAAAATGTGTAAAAAATGTCCGACATGTCCGCCATAACGTCGCAGTCACAATAAAAAACACTGATCGCCACCATTACTAGTAAAAAAAAATTATTAATAAAAATGCCATAAAACTATCCCCTATTTAGTAAACGCTTTAACTTTTGCCCAAACCAATCAATAAACGCTTATTGCAATTTTTTTTTACCAAAAATATGTAGAAGAATATGATCGGCCTAAACTGAGGAAAAAAAATGTTTTTTTATATATTTTTGGGGGATATTTATTATAGCAAAATGTAAAAAATAATGCTTTTTTTTCAAAATTGTCGCTCTTATTTTGTTTATAGCGCAAAAAATAAAAATCGCAGAGACGATCAAATACCACCAAAAGAAAGCTCTATTTGTGGGAAAAAAACAAATGTCAATTTTGTTTGGGAGCCACGTCGCATGACCGCGCAATTGTCAGTTAGAGCGACACAGTGTCGAATCGCAAAAAACGCTCTGGTCAGGAAGGGGGTAAAATCTTCCGGGGCTGAAGCGGTTAAAAAAAAAAATTTAAATAATAAGGCTGAATGTATATAGACAACATATTCAAAGAATTCTAAATGTGTATGAGGAGCTGGGGTGAACGTGCAAGATAGACAAAAGTTTCCACTTGTTTTGTTTCCAAGCCACATTACTTCTAGCACAAACAAATGTACACAATAAGTAAACCATTCATTACCCCACATGCAAATGTGTTCAATTAGCTTGCAAACCAATAAACATAATGACACTTATCCAAAATATAATAAGCATTGTTTGTATTCCCACACAGGTAACTCAGATTCAGCACTTTCACTGCTAGTTTATAAAAGAGGATTAAATATGACTGTTTATTATTTTGACAAATGCAACCCACTATTCTGAAAAGTTCAGCTTCATTCTTGGGTTGTAAACTCTCTGTATTTTTTTTATAGAAAACTTGAGTATACTATTATGCATTCAAGTATTTACATATGCTTCAAAAGCAGTAAGCAGGATTACTGTAAGATATTTTCCTTGAAGTCTATTGACTGATACAGGAATGCAGAATATTTTTAGACATTTTGGTTATACTGCCACCCTCTGGAGATTTGTACACTGGCAAACTATAAGACATTAAAACAACCTCATATAAACCCATCTCTAGCCGTCATGCCTCAGTTTGAGAGCAAGCCGTACACAGAAAGCCAGGACCTGTGAACCTCAATGGACTTCAAGAAAGAAGATTTTATAGTAAGTACAGGAGCCTTATTTTCTTTATCAGCCCATGAGGGACACAGGAATAGAAAATATTCCTATTGTATTTGGGACATTTAAATGTAGTCCAACTGAGAGATGGACAACAGACATTGAGAAATTGGATGTGGAATTTGTACTGCAAAGGGAACCTAGGGAAACAATGTCTAAATAAAAAAAAGGCAGGCAAAATCAAATATGGAAATTGCCATGACCAAACAAAGGACACAAAGGAATAACCTGGTGTTCCAGACCTGGACAGATAAGCTGGGGAAAAATGCTACCTGAAAGAATAATGAAAGAATAATGGACCGCAACTAATCACAAATCACCACCATAAAGAATACAGGTGGAATAAACACAACCTAAAAAGAAGAAAAAAGCTTAGACCAAGTGCTAAGGTGGTCAACAAAACAGGCTGTTTACTGGGGTAAAGGTTGAAATCTAATATATCTAATCCTTGACTACAGGAAAAGGAAGGTTGGACAAAGTATATGCAAACAATGGGAACAGCAAGTTATCCCTAATTCTTGATCTCAGGAAAAGGACGAGTGGATAAATAAGGTATATTCATTAAAAAAAGACCAACAAGTCAACAGCCAAAAGCTTAAGTGGAACACCCTTAACCTTTGACATCAGGGCAAGGGAAGTTGGATAAACAGGGTATATCCAAGTAAAAATGTTGACAGTCTGAGGCCATCAAGTTCAGGGAGAGGGAGGTCCATAATATGAAGGATGTGCCTGAAAAAAAGTAATCCCTCAAGAAGAAATACAGGGCTAAAAAAAACTTTTACCAGTACATGTAACTGAAGATAAGGGAGAAATCATAATCCAAAATCGATTCAAAGGAAAGGATTAGGAGAGCCTTAGAACCTACAGTATATAAATTGGTAGGCAGGAAGCAGTGACATCAGAACTAAAAAGATAAAAGGAGACCTTCCAATTTACACCCCAAGGTGTGTCAGGAGAGTGGTAGTCACAGTACAACCTTTCTGACCATTTATGAAACTTTGTGTACGTGAAGATGCGCTTAACACTGATTAAAATGGGGTGCTAGCCATCCAGTTAGTTACTGGAGGAGTTTTCAAATTACTTAAAAGCCTAGTACACACAATGAGATTATTGGCCCGAATGATTGTCCGTTTTTTATTGCATGCTAGTCTCCATTTAAAAAAACAAATAGGTTACTAGAGTACGAAAATTCTTGTACGACAGAATACAAATTCAGAAGTGATGTAAAATATTTGTATTGAATTTTCGGACGAAAACTGTACTGATTAAACAAAAAATCATAAGATCTGGTATCGTATGAGAAACATTTCTGTGTTTGTCCCTTCATAAAATTTGGGATGAAACCTGTGTACTAATGATCAGATTATCGTACGATCAATTTGAAAGCGGTATTTTTTGTACGATATTCTGATCACGTGTACAAGGCTTAAGGAAGAGGATCTTACAGCCTCCTGTTAAAGTCCATCAGAATTTCAATTAAAAAGAGCAACCAACAGGGGGAAACTTAAATTTTGGGAAACCATCACAATACAGAGCTTAGTGCCGAAGGTCACATTCCAGTCTGACAATTTGCCAAATAAAAAAAAACAGTTAATCAGTTTCTGACAGCTTATAAACACTTCTTCTGTGAGTAGAAGTCTGGCAGGCTGCCAAGATTCTGGTGCAATAAGAAGAAATAAGAAATTAGCTAAAATATCAGCACCTCTCTTGTACAGTTTGAATATGAATTTTTCCACAATGCCTTCAGACTTAGAGGTCAATGAGGGCTTTTTTAAAGTGCTTTCAATAACTGTTTAGAATAAGTAAGCACTATAGTGAGCATGGTTTCAGCACAAGTTCACTTTAAATATTCTTGTCACTTGTTTGAATGAAATGGGTAGCTAAAGCTTCATTTCACAAATTATAAAAGGCCGTAGTAAGTCTAATAAAACTATTAATCACCAGACCTAGCATTTAGAAAACATTTTTTTATTATATAAAATCATGTGGAATAGCTTTTCACAAAATAATTCCAATGCCATATCACCCTTTAGCTATTGCAGGTGTCATGTAATCTGTAATAATGATATAAATAATGTTAAGTACATTAATAGTAAACAGGATACATCAAATGAATGAGCTGTTCATGTTTTTAGAGTAAAAAAGAGTTTAAAGTAAAAATAAATAAAGCGTTAATTGGGCACATGGTCAACATGCAATGGGTACACATCCAAACCATACACTTGCAACAAAATACACCTACTTCTTCTCCTCCAGACTAAATGAGGTGCCATCATTTCCTATAGTCAGTGTGTATTTACTGTATGTATTGTGATTTCCAAACAAACAGAAAGCATCCTCAAACATCCTCAAACCTTTCCTTTATGTTGTACTTTTCATTAAAATCTGTGAATGCTAATAACATTTTTTGCTTTTTTTCATGTTTAATTAGTTGTGTAAGTGGCATTTATTTTCATTTTTGTGCTAATGTTTTGTATTCATGGACATCTGTGAGCTATGATGTTACTTATAACAGAAAAATGCCCAGGAATCGCTTTTTAATACAGATTCCTTATTAAAACATGAATAATGCAAGACAGCATTGATTGTAAAGTAGCAGTTCAGAATTAATGTTCTGTATGCCTTGAATTAAATAAAAGTTACAGTGTGGTCATATTAGTCACATTCCGTTAGTTTTTCTTTAAGGCAGAAATATTATGCAGAAAAAATCTTTAAACACAAGTTTACATAATATTGCAGAACGCTATACTGTAATAAAAAGCTGTCTAAGGTATTTTAGAGATACATATGTATGTATGTAACCATTGCTTTTTGCCTTTTACCAGAATTATTGAACCAGTACCCCTTAAAAATATAAACAATATATGTATCATGTGAAAGACCTACTACAAGCAATCATAGATATGTTTGTACGCAGTACCAAACATTTATGGAATTTTGCTCTGTAGCCTATTGCTGTGTATACACTGACATGTGACAGAATTCATCCACAAAAAAATTATAGCTACAGGTTTATTATTCTACTGGATTATTGGACATTTTTTAAATAAAAAAACATTATTCCCTACTATACCTCCTAAATATCTTCTGCACTTATAAACTCATGAAACATTGAATTTGTTCATCCATATATGATATTTTTTAAACCTCTTACCAGTTTATGAAACCCATCATTTTCCCTTCAAAGAAAAAAAAAAACAAGTTTCAGCTACATTACCTTTTGTTTACATCTTTAAGCTTTACAGTTTTCTTCTACACCCATAGACAATAAACAACCCAGCAGTTAGATAAGCTTCAAATCAAATTATTCTCAAGATGCTGTGGGTTGGTGACAGATTATTTTTTAAAACAAGCATATTCCATATGTGGTATTGAACAAATCACTGTGCAACTTTTCTGAAGTTATTTACTGCTTTCCATGCCAAGTTGCAATTGTTTAGTCTGCTAACACTCAAGCCATTGCTTTTTTAGGCAGTGGTTTACGACTGTGTAAAAGCAAGTCATTTAGGAAGACGTTCTCTATTTTCTGTTCTGGAATAAAGAACCTGATATGTTGGTTTTCAGTGTTGCTTTAGTAGCTCTTGTATGACTGTTGAAATCTATACTTTATATGATCTCATTGTACTGCTGCATTTCATTAATGCCTGGCTGTTTTGGGCTTGGGAAGTGAAATATTTTTCATATGACACTACAAAATATGACTTTGCAACACCAGCTGCATAAACCACAAACCATCTGATTCTGCGGTTAGTGAAAGTGTGAAAAGTTCAATTATTTATAGCTAACAATTAAATGTATTTGTTTAAAATATTGGAAAAAATGACTCATTGGATTTAATATAAGAAATAAAATATACATATATTATATTAGGTTAAAAAAAAGAATGAGGGTGTTTTTTTCCAGTAATAATAAAAACAAAGCATAAAGGTATCTTAAAGACCTAGGGTCAATAAAAAATAAGGGAATGCATGAAAATGTGCAAACAGTAAAGCAAGTACTGCAAGATACTATCCCCCCTAAAAGGTGCCAAATGTGACACCGGAGGGGGGGAGGAATCCAAAAAGTGGAAGTTCCATTTTTGGGTGGAACTCCACTTTAAAAAATAAACTTAAAGCCCTCACCTGTACAAATTGGCCAGGGGCACAACAGTTTAATAGGATAGCTTGTGAGCTTCTTTTTAGCAGTATCACACTGCATTGTCTTAAATGTTTAATAAAATGTCAAAAATCAATTTAGAACCACAACCCAAAATTTCCCAAAGCCTTCCTATCCCCAATTTTTCATTAAAGAAAATTGAAATCTTTGGTTGTGGATGGATCTACTTCATTGGCACATCCTCACCTTGATCTGGTTTGGTCGTTGTAGTGCTCTCAAGATGACGTTACTGCCCAGGATCTTCTATTTGATGCAGGCTCTCCCTATCCGCTTGCCCATCTCTTTCTTCAAAGGCATAAATGCCCTATTTTGAGAATTTATATGGTCCAATCGGAGACCGTGCCTTCAACTTCAGCTTCTTCATCTCCCTAAAATTCAGAGAGGGGTAGGCCTTCCAGATGTGCGGGCTTATTATAGAGCAGCTCACCTCACCAGGCTGGTTGACTGGCGTTGTCATCCTGAGGCAAAGCATTGGGTGGCCATGGAGATGGAGAACTCAGGTGGTACGGCAAGGAGCTGGCAGTGGGAAGTACCTTACTACTGTCTAGGGATGCCTTCCTCTCTTCCTCGACCCCCCATTGCCTTCCCCCATGGTCCCTCTTTTGGGTAATATGGAATTTGAGACCGGCCTTCAGAACACCCAGTTTCCCTGTTTGGTGCCGGGTGGCTGTCTTCATCTTTGGGACTTCCTGGGGTCGGATGGCAAAATATCAGCCTCTGCACTTGCTTCTGCCGTGGACCCCCAATAGACTCACACATGATGCAGAAGACATTCCAGCACAGTAAAGTAAAAATCCGGGTGACCGGATGTTGAGGTGAGGGAAGGAGTTGCGGCCGGACCTAGCCCCCGCTCCCATGCCTGACACGGAAGCATAGCGTGGTCCGAGAGACGCTGTAAACGCCCGGAGCGCCTGGAAGGTGACACTGTTGTGCTGAGCCGGTCCCAATGTCTGCAGAGAGCGGAGCTGGTACACTCGCCCAAAACTCTCCTGGGAAAGGCTTCAGCGGCGCTCATCCCAGTGAGAGAGGGAGGCGCATATACATAGGATTGAGCGACACTCGGAGGGATCAGCTGGAGAACTCAGGACGGATGTAAAAAGCACAGATCTCAGCATTGGAAGGGTGAGTAAACCACATACTCACCCGAAGCACGCCACATGCTACAGATTGTAGATTCCCCGGACAAGGTAATCATAGCCGCTATCTTAGCGAGAGAGGGAGGTGTGCAGATCCGGGATAGAGCGGCGGCAAGCATCCCTGATTTAACCAGTCTGGGCAGTGAGATCTTGCTATTATGACCAGGAAGAAAGGGACAGAGGAAGGGACAGCATAGCATGGGATAGGGGCTCCGGTACAGCGTGGCTCTAAAGAGAAAGCAAATCAAGTGGCTGCCAAATTGGAACGTTTTGCACATATCCAAAATCAGACACCTAAAAAGACCAGCAGCACAGGGAGAGCGCAACACCAAGCTAGCCACCCTGGGAGGAGAAGTCAGGCCCCCGATAATGGGACTGTGGCAGTCACATCATCAGCGGTCCCGGTAGCAAGTGGGGTCTTGGAGGGGGAAACTGCTCTATGTGCGGAGTCGGTGGTAGGAGGCGGTGTGTCAGCACCAGCAGAAGAGAAGGAGCCATCTCTGAAAGATATCCTCCTGGCAGTCAACAACTGTAAGTTATCAATTACTGATCTATCTGAACAATTTAAAAGTATTAGAGATGAATTACTGTTGAATGTTAAAAAAGAAATGCAAGTGGTTGGCACCCAGACAACGGCCCTTGAGGAGAGGCTCAGTCAGGTGGAGGATGACGTGTACCCAATAAGACAAGAAGTATCATTCTTGAAAAATCATTTGAACGCATGTATGCAGAAAATGGACAGTATGGAAAACAGGCTGCGTAGGAAAAACTTGAGGGTACTGGGCCTCCCTGAGGAGTGTGAGGGAAATAATCCTATTAAGTTTATGGAAGAATGGCTGAAGGAGAAATTTGGCAAAGACTCATTTTCAGATAGCTTCTCTATTGAACGCGCACATAGAGTAGCCTCTAGAACCCCATCTCCAGGGGGGCATCCCAGACCTCTTATTTTTAAGCTTTTATGTTTTAGGGACAAAGTTACTTCTTCAGAAAGCAAGAGAGTTAAAGAATATCCAACATAATGGAGCAAGGGTTTCAATATTTCCAGACTTCTCCCCTGAGCTGCAGAGACAAAGAGCCAAATTTGGAGAGTGTAAACGGAAACTTCAACAGTTAAGAATTAACTATGCGCTACTGTATCCTTCACGCTTACGTATTTCAGCTCTGGGGGAGGTCAGGCTCTTTAATACCCCTATAGAAGTCTCAGCCTGGTTAGAGAAGAACGAAGGAAGAATAAAGCGGGGTGAAGAAACTTGAGCAATACAGGACTCTTTTCATTCTGGGGCCCAGGACACTTAGGGGGGTGGGGGGGTGGAAGGGGAGAAGAGAGAGGAATCCTTTTTTTTTCTTATTGCTGTCTTCTTTTTCTTTCCCCTTTCCTCTCCTCCCCTCCTCCCTTTTTTTTGGGATTTGATAGGATGGGATATATATTTGCATGAATATGGGGGCGGGGAAGGGGGGGATTATATAATTATAGCATTATAAGCACATTTACTGGGGATAGTTCCCCTCTTACTAGGTTTAGGCTGCACGGTTTTCTTGCCTTAGGAGGTTAGGACGGTCACAATAGAAGCTCAGGGGTTGGGCCCAAAATCGGGCAAAGGGGTAATGAATAGGAGGAGGGGAGAGAGGGGAGGGGAGGGAGGGGAGGGTGGGGGCGGGGAGGGGAGCGGAGGGAGGGTTTGGATATGTGTGTCCACAGGGAGGGAAGAGTGGGGGGAAGTTTGGATATGAGAGGTTTTGTGTTGGTTCAGTTTGGTATAGTAAATAGATTTGAAGGGGGAAGGATAATATATATTGATCACGAAAGTGGGTGGCTTAGATTAGTAGGTGTTCAGAGAGGTATAAGGGTACTAGGTTTGAAAAATTATGGGTACTGAAAGTGACCGCAGTAAATCCCCAGATTTAATAAAACGGGTTAGAATATGCTCATGGAATGTAAGGGGGATAAAAGACAGTTCTAAAAGACAGGCAATTCTCTCAGTGGCCAAAAAGGGGAATGTTAAGATACTCTGTCTGCAGGAGACGCACCTGGTAAAGGATACAATTAAGGTTTTAGACCATAAGCATTACTGGAAGCAGTTTCATTCCACCTACTCCTCTAATTCAAGAGGGGTGAGTGTACTGATAAGTTTGGGTCTGGTTTTCTCCTACAGCCAGAGTAAGGTGGATGAATATGGACGGTATATTTTTCTCTCTTGCTTAATAGAAAATAATAGATATGTACTAGCTAATGTTTATATCCCTCCCCCATTTAGTATGGAAATACTAGACGAGTTAACTAGATTTATGTCAGATGCCCCGGGGACCCCGGTCATAGTGGTCGGTGATTTCAATATGACTATGAATAATGGTATACAACCCCTGGCAAAAATTATGGAATCACCAGTCCCTGAGGATGTTCCTTCAGTCGTTTATTGTTGTAGAAAAAAAGCAGATCACAGACATGGCCAAAAACTAAAGGTATTTCAAATGGCAACTTTCTGGCTTTAAGAAACACTAAAAGAAATCAAGAAAAATAATTGTGGTGGCCAGTAACAGTTAGATTTATAGAACAAGCACAAGGAATAAATTATGGAATCACTCAATTCTGAGGAAAAAATTATGGAATCATGAAAAACAAACAAACAAAATAACACTCCAACACATCACTAGTACTTTGTTGCACCACCTCTGGCTTTTATAACTGCTTGCAGTCTCTGAGGCATTGACTTAATGAGTGATAAACAGTACTCTTCATTAATCTGGCTCCAGCCTTCTCTGATTGCTGTTCCCAAATCATCTTTGCAGGTTGGAGCCTTGTCATGGACCATTTTCCTTAACTTCCACCACAGATTTTCAATTGGATTGAGATCCGGACTGTTTGCAGGCCATGACATTGACCTTATGTGTCTTTCTTCAAGGAATTTTTTCACAGTTTTTGCTCTATGGCAAGATGCATTATCATCTTGATAAATGATTTCATCATCCCCAAACATCCTTTCAATAGATGGGATAAGAAAAGTGTCCAAAATTTCAATGTAAACCTGTGCATTTATTGAAGATTTAATGACAGCCATCTCCCCAGTGCCTTTACCTGACATGCAGCCCCATATCATAATTGACTGTGGAAATTTGCATGTTTTCTTCAGACAGTCGTCTGCATAAATCTCATTGGAACGGCACCAAACAAAAGTTCCAGCATCATCACCTTGCCCAATGCAGATTTGAGATTCATCACTGAATATGACTTTCATCCAATCATCCACAGTCCATGATTGCCTTTCCTTAGCCCATTGTAACCTTGTTTTTTTGTGTTTAGGTGTTAGAGATGGCTTTCTTTTAGCTTTTCTGTATGTAAATCCCATTTCCTTTAGGCGGTTTCTTACAGTTCAGTCACAGATGTTGACTCCAGTTTCCTCCCATTTGTTCCTCATTTGTTTTGTCGTACATTTTCTGTTTTCAAGGCATATTGCTTTAAGTTTTCTGTCTTGACTCTTTGATGTCTTCCTTGGTCTACCAGTATGCTTGCCTTTAACCACCTTCCCATGTTGTTTGTATTTGGTCCATGTTTTAGACACAGCTGACTGTGAACAACCAACATCTTGTGTAACACTGCGTGATGATTTACCCTCTTTACCTACATATTAACAAGCAGATTTAATCTGATGCAGGTGTTAGTGTTTGTAATGAAAATTTACAGGGTGATTCCATAATTTTTTCCTCAGAATTTTGTGATTCCATAATTTATTCCCTGTGCTTGTTCTATAAATCTAACTGTTACTGGCCACCACAATTATTTTTCTTGATTTCTTTTAGTGTTTCTTAAAGCCAGAAAGTTACCATTTGAAATGCCTTTAGTTTTTGGCCATGTCTGTGATCTGCTTTTTTTCTACAACAATAAACAACTGAAGGAACATCCTCAGGGACTGGTGATTCCATAATTTTTGCCAGGGGTGGTAGATAGGTTTCCACCGAAAATTAGTATCAGTGGAGCTCCCAAGAGCCCTCTCGCACAATATTGTGATGAGATCGGGTTGGTATCGTACCAGCAATTGAGGGTAGGGATGGATCAATTAAAAAAGCCACTTCTGAAATACTAGGGGAATTTAGAAAATATTTCAAGAATTTATACAGTTCATCGCAAATAAATGTGGAGGGGGAAATGCGGAACTTCTTTGAGAAACTGAAAATAACTCCATTATCAAAAGAAGATCGGGAAATGCTAGATGCCCCATTGATTCTTAAAGAGTTGAAAAGGGTAGTAGGGGATATGGCAAACCAGAAGGCACCGGGACCCGACAGCTTACCCATAGAAATATTTAAAAAATACGGGGAGGTTTTACTGCCCCTACTTTTGGAGGTGTTTAATGGAGCTAGGGAGGACAGGACATTACCCATCTCTATGACAGAAGTTATTATAATAATCTTGCTGAAAGAGGGGAAAAACCGTTAGATATGACCTCATATAGGCCTATTTCGTTATTATGTTCGGACGTGAAGATCTTGGCAAAAGCGTTGGCCACAAGGCTGAATAAAATAATTTCTAAAATAATACATACAGACCAAACCGGGTTTATCCCGGATAGATCTACAAGCACGAAAATAAGACGAGTGTATCTAAACATGCAACTACCTATAGAAAACAGTGGTAAGAGAGCTGTCCTCTCACTAGATGCAGCCAAGGCATTTGTTTGCCTGGAATGGCACTATATGTGGAAGGTGCTGGCTGAATTCCAGTTTGGCCCTGGTTTTACCTACTGGCTGAGTCTATTATATAATAGCCCGAGGGCCAAGGTTAAAGTTAATGGTCAGTGCTCAGACTGGTTTCACCTGAGCAGGGGAACGAGACAGGGGTGCCCCTTGTCGCCCCTGCTCTTTGCCTTGGCATTGGAGTCCCTGGCTATCATTTTGAGGATGGCGCAGGGGGTAGAGGGGGTACAGGGGTTTAAAAGAAAGAGAGGGGAGGAGAAAGTTGCTATGTATGCGGACGACATTTTGTTGTTCCTGGCGGATACACAGGATTCCTTGAAGACAGCTATGGGGATAGTTGAGGAATTTGGCCTTTGGTCTGGGTTGTCAATTAATTGGGAAAAATTTGGGAAAAAACCCAAATTAAAGTAGTTAGTCAAATGAAATATCTGGGGATTAATACAACAAGAGATCCAGGACAATTCATAACTGGAAATCTGGTTCCACTTATGAAAAAACTAAAGCAGAAATGTATGGGGCCGTTTGCCTCTCTCAGTCGCCGGGCGCTGCAACTTGATCAAGATGGTCTGGTTGCCCCAAATTTTATATATTTTACATAACTCCCCAGTGTGGATCCCCAAGCACTGGTTTAAAAAATTGGACAGTGTGTTTAGAGAGTTAATCTTGAAAAATGGGGTGGCAAGGATCAGTTTGCAGATGTTGCGACGACCGGGAGTGAAGGGTGGAATGGCTGTGCCGGACCCACGATGCTATTTCTTAGCATCCCAAATGCAGCATGTGGGGGGTAGTAATAGACTAGGGGGCAAAGGTGTAGGCTGTAATATTTTGCTGAATGACACCAGACATGACACAATTGTAGAGGCGATGGAGGCATATTCATTTGGCACCAAATGTCCTACCACCCAGATGATGGTTAAAGCTTGGGTACATGCCAAAATATGGTATGGGTATGGGGGTAAATGGGAAGAAAGATGACATTTTCTTAAGATTATTGATTATAGGTGTCCTGATTTTAGGTGTAAAGGAAGTATTATAATGTATGGATAGATGATGATACTCCTTTTTTATTGGTGTTTTCTCTTTTTTGTAATTAAAATTTTTCAAATAAAAAGATTTATATTAAAAAAGAATTGTCAGCAGCAAGAGTTTTGTAGTCATTGGTAAACAAAGACTAATTCATTGGACCTGGTCCCCACTGTTAGAGGACAGGTGGATTCCCCTATCTGTAACAAATGCCCCTGATGTGCTGAAGGCCCTGTCCAACAGTACAGTGGCTGCAGATCAAGCTAGAAGCTCTAGCGTAAACTGTGCAAGCTCTGTTTGCTGGTCCATCTTGGACACTAAATCATTAATGGGTCCTCATTTTTAAGATTGTCTGCATCAGCCCTGGATGCAGTGTAGTCAGCAATGGCATGGTTATGGAACTGTCTGTAAGTGCTGCCTGCAGCAGGGCACCAATGCTTTATTTTTCAGGAATCAAAGGATTAGAAGCACAGGGGCCATCAGGGGTGATCCTGCCACCATCAAGAAATGCGGTAAAGAAGTTCTTAGGCAGTAACCCTGAAGGTGTTGCATTGAGTCCCTGGTATGGTGACAGTAGAATGACCATTTCACTCTTGTATCAGGCATCTAATAGGTAGGCCACCTAACAGCAGTTTCTCTTTCACTTTCCGAATCTTGGGGTTCTTGCACTGGCATTTGACCTCAAAAGGTCCCATATGCCACAAATTGCCTGTCCTCAATAATCTCACTTCACTTGCATACAACTCCCAGTGGTTCAGTAGGTATGAAACCTCCCTTATTTTATTCTGCTCCTCACTGCAAGCACTCCAGCCCCCATCCTTGTAGTCCTCCTCTGTCTCCTGCCATCTCTACCTCACAGGGAAAGAGGCAGTAGGCAAAGGATCCCGCTGTCACTAAAACAGCAGCAAATCCTCCTCTTCCTTCTGCTGCTATGCCTCCAGTGCCTCGGTCTATTAGGCCACAGGCTATGGGCTCTAGGAGGAACATGAGAAAGATTGCATCTCTAATCAGCCCATCATCACAGCTCACCATTCTGGAAATTTCTTTAACCACTAGCTGACCAGCCATCGTCATTCTACTGTGGCAGGTCGGCTCTCTCCTGCAAATCGCCGTAGCTGTACGTTGGGCCTTTAAACAGCTAGAGCAAGCATTGCACGTGAGGGAGCCAATGCACGTGCCCGGAAGTCACAATGACCGCCAGCCACGTGAGATTGTGTAAACACACAATTCCTGGTACTGTCAGGAGAGGAGAGACAGATTGTCTGTTCCTACTAGCTAGGAACAATGATCTGGCTACTCCTCCAGTCAATCACATCACCCCACAATAAGAAACACACTGAGTGAACACATTTAACCCCTTGATCGCCCCCTAGTGTTAACTCCTTCCCTACCAGTGACATTTACACAGTAATCAATGCATTTTATAGCTCAGTTTGCTGTATACAAATCAATGGTCCCAAAAATGTGTTAAAAGTGTCCAATCTGTCCGCCACAATGTCGTAGTCCTGATAAAACCCACTGATCACTGCCATTACTAGTAAAAAAAAATAATAATAATAAAAATGCCATAAATCTATCCCCTATTTTGCAGACGCTATAACTTTTGTGCAAACCAAACAAAACAATATACGCTTATTACGATTTTTTTAACCAAAAATTTGTATATATCGGCCTAAACTGATGAAGATTTTTTTTTTTTTTAAATTGGGATATTTATTATAGCAAAAACTAAACAATACTGTTTTTCTTTTTTTTTCAAAATTGTTGCTCTTGTTTTGTTTATAGCGCAAAAAATAAAAACCACAGAGGTGATCAAATACCACCAAAAGAAAGCTCTATTTGTGGAAAAAAAAGGACGACAATTTTGTTTGGGTACCGCATCTCATGACCACACAATTGTCAGTTAAAGTGACGCAAAAAATGGCCTAGTCATTAAGGGGGCAAATCCTTCCGGGGCTGACATGATTAAAAGGTCCCAAAATGCTGCATATGCCCTAAATGATGAGCCACTGCCACAGTGAAAAAAACCCCAGCTCCCAAGAGCTTTTCTTCATACCATAATCACACAGGTACTTATCGATGAAATGCTGCTGCAGCTGCTGGTGCAGCCTCTGCAGCATGGCTGACTTTAATTTCTACCACATAAAGGTGTCTCAGATGAGGTGGTTGCAGAGCAGCTTGTGTTGGTGCTACATTTCTGCCAGGCGAACACTGGCTGGGTATGATTGCCTGCTCAACATGCCATAAGTCTGCAATGCGGAAGGTGTGGAAAGTGAGGAATGAGGTGGATTGTGGGCCTCTTGCAGTAGACTTGTGTCATTGAGGTGCTGCTCCCACCAAATATTTTTTTGCAGATTATGTGTTTCCTCATACATGGGGTACCCTAAAAAATCAGAAACAGAAAAAAGTATTATCATTTTACAATAAAAACCATATAAATGAAATGCAGATGCAGCCCCTCAAATAAAACATATCAACACTCACATAGCTCACATGAAACACTATCCTCATTAAAATCACACATACATTGCATAATAAATACACACTGCACTTTCAAATAAACCCTAAAAAGTCTCCAGCATTCAAAAACCATATGAACTGTGGAAAGAAGTTGTTTTGCAGCTGGTGGCCTGGTGAAAGGGCATAATCCTAAATCGCCTGCCAGAGAGCAACACTGTAAACAAGGCATTAACAGGATGGGCACTATCTATATCTCAGAATATTAATAGCTCTCAGAAGGCACCTCCCCTCCCCCAGTTATTCAATACTCTGTAAATATGCCCCTTTAATAACCTTCTGTGTTGTTTTTATTACCCTCTGTAAGGTTTTTCTGTCATGGACTGTGCACATCCCTTGCCACAGAGATATGGGATAAGTCAGCACGCTTTCAAAAGCAGCCTTATGGAAGCTGAGGAGGACACACTCTGAAAAGCCTGCCCTCCAAAGTACAGTCTCTATTGAGCCTTGTCCACCAGACGGGAAATGTGCCGTGTGCATGACAGATCCTCCCTAATTATTGTTCCAAAGAAACTGAACTTCTGTACCCTCTCAACCTCTGCCCCATCAATCACAATTGGCTCATAACTAATCTCTATTTCTCCTAAAACCTACAATTATTTCCTTTGTCCTATCCACATTTAGCTCTAAATTATTGTCTCTGCACCAATCCACTAAGTTTCCTATATCCTGTTGATATGCAGCCTCATATCACTATCCCTTTTTGTCCTAGCTAATGTGCTGTCATTTGCACTAAGTTCACCTCAAAGCAGGAGATGCAATAATAAATATATAAAGTAAACAAAGAGGGGCTTAGCAAACATCCCTGTGGCACCCCTGTACTAAGGGACACCATAAATGAGTAGCAACTGCCAACCTTTACTCTCTGCTGCCTGTTGGCGAGGAAATCCAAAATCCACTTACAAATGGTTGGGCTTAACCTGAGTCAATTTAATATAGCAACAAGTTTCATCAGAAAGATTGTAATAAATGTTGAAGTGAAATCAATAAAAAGCATATGAACATAGAAGTTTTTTCCTTCCAAATGGGTCAGTACAGAATGTAAGGCTAATGCAATAGCATCCTCTGTGGATCGATTAGCTCTAAAAGCAAACTGGTAGCTATCCAGTTGCTGATAGTATACACTTTTTAATGTGGTTTAAAATTAACTTCTGAAAACATTTCATTACAATAGGTATCAGACCCATGGGACAATAGTCATTAAGACAAGAACAACTAGATTTCTTTGGAATTGGGACAATTACTGATGTTTTCAGGCAAGAAGGCTTTACCTCCTTCTCTAAGGAAGCATTAAAGATTTCCATAAAGACATCTGCCAATTGATAGGCACATTTCTTTAAAAAAAATCCCAGAACTGTTATCAGGCATCTGCAGTTTTCCTCCCATTTACGTTTACCAAGATTAAATGCACATCGTGAACAGAAACTTTAAGAGGCATATGGCATATCTCCTGGTATTATAGACAATTTAGTAATCACATCATTATTTAGGTGATCAAAATGACCATAGAACCTGTTCAATTCTTCAATAGTCCACATGATTCTAGTACTATTACATCCCAGTCCCTTCTCTAACCTCAGATTATACCTTTGTTTAGCCTTCCTAATGCCTACTCTTAACTTCCCCCTTGGCACACTATAAGCATCCTTATCACCTGATTTAAGGGCAATATTCCTTTCCATAACCAGAGCCCTCTCCTCCCTATCCACCCAGGGTTTCTGATTGTGGAACTGCTTAATTGTCTTGTCAACTGCTACATCTTCTACAGTATGGCTACAGTTACTGTATAAAGAAACTTTGAGATTTTTGGGGAGACACAAACTTATTCGGCTCACAACAACAATCTTAAATCACAAGAGGCCAGCTTATAATTATCGTCTGATGTCACACATTTAAACATGATGCAACAACCCTTTAGTAACAACCCTTTATTTGCAATTAGCATCTCTAAATACATACAGCCAATAAGACATTGGGGACTTAATTCACACAGTTTTAATGCAAGGATCTTAATTTTTAGCCTGCTCATCACTACTAGTAAAAAAGTCAGGATAAGAGCAGCCCCCTTACATGCCTTTTTCCCCCAAGTTCAAAAATGTAAAAATACCAAAAACTAAAACTAGAATGGCTATCAGATGCAATATATAATTTGGACTTTATATGCAGAATTTTCAGGTATGTCAAACTCTGAACTCTGTTTCATGCACTCTGAGCTTCAGAGAGTCCTGTAACTCTTCTAATTTGACCCAGAACCCACCACATAATACCACAGCTCTAAAAAAAATCACACACTGAAAAAGATCATGCAGTTTGTATTTGTTGTGACTTAATGCTGTCCTTTCATATTACTGCCGTTTTGTTCCTTTGCCAATGTGTGGCTTATTGCAAATACAGCAGTGTCACCTAAAATCTCCATAAGTAATGGCAAATTTGAAGAAAAAAATAATCTAGCAATATATTTGAGTATACTTCTCTTTGTTGTACCTACCACTTATATAATTGAGTCTTGGGAAGCTGCAGGGTAAAAGCCTGCTCAGAGAAACACATTGACTATTTTTATTACATAAACACTACATTTTGGAAAGCCAATTAATAATAAAAAAAAGATTAAAGTGTTACAAAACTGAGTACAATACTTAGAGGTTTGACAGCCCTAAAGCATTAATATGATCTGTTATTTGCTTTGTACCATTCATATTCAACTTTTACTTTTTAATGTTATGGGTATGCACTTACAAACTTTTAACTAGAACGCCCTGCATAAATTGATTAGAACCAAATTTAAGAATTTTATACATTTTAGTTATGGATGGATCAATTTTTTATAACCTCTAGATTACAACTTTTCTAAATGCAGCAGAACTGCTACACATATTGCTGTTGGCAGAATGCCAGTGGCAGCACATGGTTTATTGTTCTGTATGAACGCAAAGCACACTTCTCACAATTGTCCATATAACACCATATCTCTGTTCATACCAAAAAAAAATAACAGTATGCGTACTCTATAGGCACACAACAAGTGTCCTAAAAGGTGTACTAACAAACAACCTTATTATCCCAAAGACATTCAAGCACAACATATAAAAGTCACCGTTAGCTAATAAGCTACGGTCATTTGTTCATAGGCAACATTTCTACACTTTGAAAACTCAGACGCACATTTGCACATCTAACCCTAAACATATTGTTAAGGAATTTCAGTTCCACCTTGCAAATTATATGCAGGACCTCAGAAGTTCTCTCCTGAGGTGATCTCTACCTTTTGATCTCTACCTTTCCCGAAAGCTCTGACACCCAAAGGGAAATGCTAGGGGCAGACATCATGGAAGACGAGATCAGGCATACCATAAAATACCTAAAAACTCATAAGCGGGCAGGTCCTAACAGTTTCACGGCCCTATAATCCAAAAAGTTTATTGATATTGTAACCCCTGTCCTGACACGATCCTTCAATCAACTTTGTCTAGACCAGGCATCACTAAATGGCAGACCGCAGGCCACATCCAGATTGAGCCACTGTGCTGCCATGGTCCTGCCATTTAGGAGCCGGCTCTCCCCTTCAGCTGTGGCCACCGCTGATATCCCCACAGGCTGCCATCGGGAGGCAAAACAGTTCTGGATGAGAGCAGAGCTGCCAATGTAACTTTTTAAGTTAAGCAGCGGGTGATTGGTTGCTAGACATTCCTAGCAACCAATCACAAGCTGATAAACAGCAAAAGTTGTGCAGCTCCAGTGCTCCATTCAGAACTGTCCTGCCCCCTGACGTCAGCTTTAGAGCTACTGTGTCAGCCGTGCTCAGCCCTGTGTAAGGTAGGACAGTGGAGAGGGCTATGCCACTGCTGTAAAGGATGGGGAGAAAGCCGGAGGTGATATAAAGGGGGGGCAGAGGACAGGAGTCTGAAGTAGGCGGTGGGTGATATAAAAGGGGGGTCAGAGAATAGGAATGTAAAGGAGTGTGGGGGGGTAATATGAAGGGGGGGTTGAGGACAGAAATCTGAAGCAGGGGATGATAGTGTATGAAAGAGGACTGAGGACTGGAATGTAACAGGAATACAGGGGTGAAATGAAGGGGAGTCAGGACAGGAATGTGAAGGAGAAGGAGGGTGATATAAAGGAGGGGGAGGGCTGAGGACAGGAAAGTGAAGAGGGGAGGGTCAAATGAAGGAGGGGGTGATGTGCAGGGGGGACTGAGAATACTGATGCATTAATGGGACTGTGATGTGAAGGATGAAGGATCTGAGGTTACGTTTACATTACTGCAACCTGCATTGTGCATGTCAGCAGCCCATTTATTTCAATGGGCTGCTTTACATGCAGAAACACAGAAAAAATAAGTCCCTGGCCCTATTTTAAATTGCGCCACACTGAGCCCCATGGTTCTGCAGCAACATGCAGTTTGGCACTTGCAAAAACACACTTCGTTTGCCGATGCGCGGAGGTGCTATTAGTAATCAAACATGCTATTCAGACCTCTGCAGGAATACAGTTTTACTAACTGGACCTCTGTGGATTTTAATTCAATACCCCTGGTCTAGAAGGTCACCATGGTCATGTGGGCTTACCCCAGAGATGCTTAAAGCCTACATAGTCATGATCCCCAAGCCCGGGTGAGATGGTCAAACTTGGTTTAATTATTGTCCCATTTTTTTACTACATGTGGAGGTGAAAATACTGACCAAGACCCTGGTCACCAGGCTAAATCGCTTACTTCTGACCTTAATCCATAAAGACTAGGTTGGCTTTGTGCCCAGGTGCTAGGCTTTGAATAATGTGGGACATACCGTCCCCCTCATACATTATGCTTGCCAACATACTCAAGGACTCATTTTGCTTTTGCTTGATATGTGCAAAGCATTTAATACACTGTCCTGGTCTTATATGCAGCTAGCATTTCAATGCTGGGGGTTGGGTGACAACTTCTTATATGACACTCTTCAGCAACTGTGCACTAACATGGAATAAACCTTTTCTCTATATGTATGGGTACACGACAGAAGTGTCTCATGTCCTGTCGCCCATCCTCTTTATTTTAGCATTGGAACCCTTGGCTGCTCATATACGCCAACACCCATACCTGTTAAAGAAGTTTTTATTTACTAACAGCTTTCTTGCTTCATTTTTTCTTTTGTTATGCCTTACTACAACTAAGTCTTGTTGCGCATGTCTGGTCGACCCCCTGCTCTACATCCACACAAGCTCAGATTGTTGGTAGCAGGAAGCCTACCTGTGGATATCTGGGCCTACTGTCCAGGCGAGATAACTTACATTGAACTTAGCTACAATACCATCCGGTATTTGAATACCTGGGTTTTATCTTTTTGGTTGTTGTTTAATTACTACATAAGAGTATTGGACTATATAGTCCTTAAGGTGTTTTTTCATTAGTCATTTCTCCCCTGACTCCTTCTACAACTTGGACTCATGTTGCTTCCTTCTTTTTTCTTGATTTTTATTTTATTTTTTGTTTATGGCACTAAGTTCTATAATAGTACTAAGGCACTTTTTCAGATATGTGATATCGTACTCACAATATGTTTTATAGTGTATGCACCATTAAGTTTTTGGCTCCAAACAAATGATAACCAGCCAATGGCCACCTCTCTAGCCCTGTCCTCCTCTCAAATTATCTTCCCTTTCAGATATACTAATGGGTCTTAAAATAATATTGCATAACATTAAGGGTTTTAATTCCCATCAAAAGCTTAGGAAAACCTTTAGGTCTTACAGACACCTGGGAGCGGACATTTTGCTCCTTCAGGAGACCCAGTTTTCCAAATCCAACCACCCCAGTTTCTTTGATCACCTCTATAAACAACACCTTTTTTACCACATGTGAGCCCAGGTCTAGAGGGGTGACACTATTTATAAAAAATACTGTTTTATTGGATATGAAGCATGTTTATGATGTTTATGAGGACCCCGCAAGTAGATTCTTGATAGTCCAGAGTTCGATATCTGGCAAAGCGATTACCATAGCAAATGTATACGTATCTAATGACTCTTAAGCCTCTTTTTTTATATCGTTCTTTAATTTCCTAGACAGATATCTTTCCCCTCACCTTCTGATTGGCGGAGACTTTAATCTGGTGGTGCTCTCTGTGTTAGACAGAAGCCGAGTTTTAAGTAATGCCGACGCCTTCCCTAAGACCCTCACCCAGTTGCTCAGCTCTCACCAACTCCTAGACTCCTGGCGGGCTCACAATGTGGGCGAATGGGACTATACATTTTACTCACACCCCCATGATAGTTATTCCAGGCTAGACTATATTTACAGTACTCCTGTCCTGTTAGCCAACTCAAACTCAGCAAGCATACATCCTTGCTCGTGGTCTGACCATCACATGGGCTTGCTGTCTATTACGTAAATAGGCATTTCACCAGTGATCAATATCTCACTGCCCACGCTTTCTGGCATCCAATCCAAATTTGGTTTTGCTCTATGTGGGGGATCATTACCTTACCTGGGGGTTAAAATGGCCCCTTCTCTCTGTAAACTTTACTTTTCCAATTACCCCCAGGTGTTTTCTCGCATCAAGCAATTGTTACGTCTATGGTCTTCCTACCATATTTCATTTTTAGACAGGATACAGGCTATCAAGATGTCCATCCTCCCAAAGCTGCTCTTCTACTTTAGATCCTTACCTCTATATGTTTCCCGGCAGACCATAGAATTGATTCAGACACTGATTCAGAGACTGTAACCTACTGGAGTCAGGAAAAACATTCAATAAAATCCTCTTTATTGTGTCCTCAAGAGATTTTATCTTCTGCACTCTCTGTGGGATGGGATGAGTTCTGAGACCTTCCCCTTATAACGGTGGTCAAGGAGGGTTGCCAACCAGTAATCATCCTTCTCTTTTATACCACGTATTCTTAGGTCCTTTCGCAGGCTTTGAAGCATGAGATTACCCAAATTTGCCAAGGCTTGAGAAGCAGACTTCTCGGGGTCACTCAGGATGACAGCACCTGGAACTTCCTCCTCCCAGCCACACACTACTCCCAAGGGTGCTGGGGTTGGAAAGCCATCGCTTACAGATTGACACATGTCTTATTTCTCTTCAAAGCCTATGAAAGTGCCAGAATCCTCCTCCTCATCCTCCTCCCCTCTCTCCTCCTGTGTGTTCTGTGACCTTGGAATGATGGTGTCTGGATAAAGTGGGCCTTGAGAGGAAAGGAAGTCCTCCACTTCCTCCTGCTGCTCTGCCTCCAGTGCCCTGTCCATAATGCCACGCAGAGTCTGCTCCAGCAAGAACACAACAGGGATTGTGTCACTGATGCATGCACTTTCACTGCTCACCATCCTTGTGGCCTCCTCAAATGGTGACAATACAGTGCATTCATCCCTAATGATCAGCCATTAGCATGGGGAAAAAAACCCAAGTCGTGCTGTACTGGCACAGGTACTCATTGATGGCTCTCTGCTGCATGTATAGCCACTGCAGCATTCCCAAAGTTGAGTTCCACCTGGTGGGCATGTCATAAATCAGGCGGTTTATGGGCAGGTGGAATTCCCACTGAATTTCAGCCAGCCAAGCACTGGCTGTGTATGACCGCCTGAAATGGCTACAGACTCTTCTGGCCTGCTTTAGTATATCTTGCAACCCTGGGTACATACTTAGGAAACGCTGCACCACCAAATTGAGGACATGTGCCAGGCATGGCACGTGTCATCTTTCCCTGTCTAAGGGCGGACAGGAGGTTTGAGACATTATCGGACACCACCATTCCTGGCTCCAGCTGGCATGGTGTGAACCACCTCTGGGCTTGTCCCTGCAGAGCTGCAAGAATCTCTGCTCCAGTGTGGTTCCTGTCCCCTAAACACACCAGCTGAAGCACTGCATGGCACCTTTTAGCCTGACTCTGGGAATAGCCCTTTGAACGCTTAGGGGGTACCTGATGTTCAACGCACACAAAACTATATGGTGTTAAACTGGCAGTAACACACACAAAACTATATGGCGTTAAACTGGCAGTAACACACACAAAACTATATGGCGTTTAACTGGCAATAACGCACACAAAACGATATGGCGTTAAACTGGCAGTAATGCACAAAACTATATGGCGTTAAACTGGCAGTAACACACACAAAACTATAAGGCGTTACACTGGCAGTAACACACACAAAACTATATGGCATTTAACTGGCAATAACGCACACAAAACAATATGGCGTTAAATTGGCAGTAATGCACAAAACTATATGGCGTTAAACTGGCAGTAATGCACACAGAACTATATGGCGTTAAACTGGCAGTAATGCACGCAAAACTATATGCCGTTAAACTGGCAGTAACGCACACAGAACTATATGGCGTTAAACTGGCAGTAATGCACAAAACTATATGGCGTTAAACTGGCAGTAACACACACAAAACTATAAGGCGTTAAACTGGCAGTAACACACACAAAACTATATGGCATTTAACTGGCAATAACGCACACAAAACGATATGGCGTTAAACTGGCAGTAATGCACAAAACTATATGGCGTTAAACTGGCAGTAATGCACACAGAACTATATGGCGTTAAACTGGCAGTAATGCACGCAAAACTATATGCCGTTAAACTGGCAGTAACGCACACAGAACTATATGGCGTTAAACTGGCAGTAATGCACAAAACTATATGGCGTTAAACTGGCAGCAATGCACACATAAGTAAATGGCATTAAACTTGCAGTAACGCACACAGAAGTAAATGGCATTAAACTGGCAATAACGCACGCAGAACTATATGGCGTTAAACTGTCAGTAACGCACACAAAACTATATGGCATTAAACTGGCAGTAATGCACACTGAAGTAAATGGCGTTAAACTGGCAGTAACGCACCCAGAAGCAAATGGCGTTAGACTGGCAGTAACGCACACAACTATATGGCGTTAAACTGGCAGTAACCCACACAGAACTATATGGCGTTAAACTGGCAGTAATGCACACAAAACGATATGGCGTTAAACTGGCAGTAATGCACACCAAAGTAAGTGACGTTAAACTGGCAGTAATGCAAACAGAACTATTTGGCACTAAACTGGCAGTAACACACACAGAACTATATGGCATTAAACTGGCAGTAATGCACACAAAACTATATGGCATTAAACTGGCAGTAACGCACACAAAACTATATGGCGTTAAACTGGCAGTAATGCACACAGAAGTAAATGGCATTAAACGGGCAGTAACGCACACAGAACTATATGGCGTTAAACTGTCAGTAACGCACACAAAACTATATGACATTAAACTGGCAGTAACGCACAAGAAGTAAATGGCGTTAAACTGGCAGTAACGCACACAGAACTATATGGTGTTAAACTGGCAGTAACGCACAAAACTCTATGGCGTTAAACTGGCAGTAACGCACACAAAACCATATGGCGTTAAACTGGCAGTAACGCACACCAAAGTAAGTGATGTTAAACTGGCAGTAATGCACACAGAACTATTTGGCGTTAAACTGGCAGTAACACACACAGAACTATATGGCGTTAAACTGGCAGTAACGCACACAAAACTATATGGCGTTAAACTGGCAGTAATGCACACAAAACTATATGGCGTTGAAGTAAATAGCATTAAACGGGCAGTAACGCACTCAGAACTTTATGGTGTTAAACTGGCAGTAAAGCACACAAAACTATATGGCATTAAATTGGCAGTAATGCACACAGCAGTAAATGGCGTTAAACTGGCAGTAACGCACACAGAACTATATGGCATTAAATTGGCAGTATCGCACAAAACTATATGGCGTTAAACTGGCAGTAACACACACAAAACGATATGGCGTTAAACTGGCAGTAATGCACACCGAAGTAAGTGATGTTAAACTGGCAGTAATGTACACCGAAGTAAGTGACGTTAAACTGGCAGTAATGCACACAGAACTATATGGCGTTAAAGTGGCAGTAATGCACACAGAACTGTATGGTGTTAAACTGGAAGTAACGCACACAAAACTATATGGCGTTAAACTGGCAGTAATGCACACAAAACTATATGGCGTTCAACTGGCAGTAACGCACACAGAAGTAAATGGCGTTAAACTGGCAGTAACGCACAAAACTATATGGCGTTAAACTTGCAGTAACCCACACAATACGATATGGCGCTAAACTGGAAATAACACACACCGAAGTAAGTGACTTTAAACTGGCAGTAATGCACACAGTACTATATGACATTAAACTGGCAGTAACGCACACAGAACTATATGACGTTAAAATGGAAGTAATGCACACAAAACTATATGGCGTTAAACTGGCAGTAATGCACACAAAACTATTTGGCGTTCAACTGGCAGTAACGCACACAGAAGTAAATGGCATTAAACTGGCAGTAACGCACAAAACTATATGGCGTTAAACTGGCAGTAATGCACACAAAACCATATGGCGTTAAACTGGCAGTAACGCACACCGAAGTAAGTGGCGTTAAACTGGCAGTAATGCACACAGAACTATTTGGCGTTAAACTGGCAGTAACACACACAGAACTATATGGCGTTAAACTGGAAGTAACACACACAAAACTATATGGCATTAAACTGGCAGTAATGCACACAGAAGTAAATGGCATTAAACGGGCAGTAATACACACAGAACTATATGGCGTTAAACTGTCAGTAATGCACACAAAACTATATGACGTTAAACTGGCAATAATGCACACAAAACTATATGGCGTTCAACTGGCAGTAACGCACACAGAAGTAAATGGTATTAAACTGGCAGTAACGCACAAAACTATTTGGGGTTAAACTGGCAGTAACACACACAGAACTATATGGCGTTAAACTGGCAGTAACGCACACAAAACTATATGGCATTAAACTGGCAGTAACGCACACAAAACTATATGGCATTAAACTGGCAGTAACGCACGCAAAACTATATGGCATTAAACTGGCAGTAATGCACACAGAAGTAAATGGCATTAAACAGTCAGTAATGCACACAGAACTATATAACATTAAACTGGAAGTAATGCACACAAAACTATATGGCGTTAAACGGCAGTAATGCACACAAAACTATATGGCGTTCAACTGGCAGTAACGCACACAGAAGTAAATGGCATTAAACTGGCAGTAACGCACAAAACTATATGGCATTAAACTGGCAGTAACGCACGCAGAACTATATGGCGTTAAACTGGAAGTAACGCACACAAAACTATATGGTGTTAAACTGGCAGTAACGCACACCGAAGTAAGTGACGTTAAACTGGCAGTAATGCACACAGAACTATTTGGCGTTAAACTGGCAGTAACACACACAGAACTATATGGCGTTAAACTGGCAGTAATGCACACAAAACTATATGGCATTAAACTGGCAGTAACGCACACAAAACTATATGGCGTTAAACTGGCAGTAATGCACACAGAAGTAAATGGCATTAAACGGGCAGTAATGCACACAGAACTATATGGCGTTAAACTGCCAGTAATGCACACAAAACTATATGGCATTAAACTGGCAGTAACACACACAGAAGTAAATGATGTTAAACTGGCAGTAATGAACACAGAACTATATGGCGTTAAACTGGCAGTAACGCACAAAACTATATGGCGTTAAACTGGTAGTAACGCACACAAAACGATATGGCGTTAAAATGGCAGTAACGCACACTGAAGTAAGTGAAGTTAAACTGGCAGTAATGCACACAGAACTATATGGCATTAAACTGGCAGTAACGCACACAGAACTATATGGCTTTAAACTGGAAGTAACACACACAAAACTATATGGCGTTAAACAGTAATGCAAACAAAACTATATGGCGTTCAACTGGCAATAACGCACACAGAAGTAAATGGCGTTAAACTGGCAGTAACGCACAAAACTTTATGGCGTTAAACTGGCAGTAACACGCACAGAAGTAAATGGCTTTAAACTGGCAGTAACACAATCAAATAGACGGTGTTCCACCGTCACTACACTGATGCTATCTGAAGTGTCCCTACTCTAGCTATACACTAATGTAAAGATTACTGACACGGTCTCACTACACTACACTGAAACTATATGAGCTGTCCCTACTCTACACTAATGTATGTATGAATGACACAGTCTCACTACACTACAGTGAAACTATCTGAGCTGTCCCTACTCTAGCAGCACACTATGCAAAGCTGCATGATGGTCCTCCTCACTACACTCACACTATCCCTAGACTGACACTAAACTAATATTCTGCACTGACAATTGAAGCAAAATAGCACAGTATAGCACACTAACAACATATATAGGTGAGCGCTGAGCCTGACACAGTATAAACCCCCAACCCTGCTGTTCCCAATTGGGAACTGGTATGAGGAGCAGTGCAATATAATTAAAATAAAAATAAATGAGAAAATTTGATGATAAAAATGAAATTAAGATAAAATTAAAATTATAGAGGACAATAGGCTGTAATGTCCATATGGGCTGGAATAATGTCCATATTGTTGATGGAATGATAGACACATTAGAAGGCAGCAATCCTCTGGGCACTGTAGAGATGAAAACAAGGCGCCACTCTAAGTGCAATAAATTACAAGAAGTTTATTAGGAACTATGAAAAGTGGTACTCACAAAAGTACATTGTAAAAGGCATATTGGCAAGGTAATGCTGGGTGTCCTGGAGTGTCTCTGATCCGAGTCTGGATGGCGGTGGTGTCCGGAGGAGGACAATTTAAAAACAAACAATAAAGGAAACAAAAATCAGAAGACTGTATATGTGTATGAAAGAATAATAAAAATAAATATAAAAATAATAATAAATATAAAAATAAAATAATAACACGGAGAACCATGTTGGGGACATGTTTGGAGCTTGGATAGTGCTATATAGACACATGACCTGAACTAACAGTAGGAGATTGCACATGATGCTGGTGGTCGGAAAGAAGGATCGAGAATAATGCAGAATGTAATGTATGGTGGGTATGGTTTGTTTTCAAATTGGTATTAGAAACGCATTATGCAATTTTATTATTTGGTATCTGATGTAACTTTACCAGTCATTGTTCTTGCCAATTTGCATTTGTGATTGCAGAATTATCCAATGTACAGAGTGTGTTCTTAACCAATCAGCGCTACCCACCGGCCCTATAATCTTTGTCCAATCATATCTCACGTTAGGCCTGAGGAAGGAGCGTAGCTCCGCAAACGCGTCGCCTACATGTTCACGATTCCGGAAGTGATCTCATCTCCCTGGTTTACAACGTGTGTTCCAGCGACAGGAAGTGACGGCATCCATTGGCGCAGCCTGTCCACTACCTTGTCAATATGCCTTTTACAATGTACTTTTGTGAGTACAGCTTTTCATAGTTCCTAATAAACTTCATGTAATTTATTGCACTTAGAGTGGCGCCTTGTTTTCATCTCTACAGTATAGCACACTAACTAACTAATAGCACTGAACAGAGCCCTGTTTTATCTCTCTCCATGTCGAAATCACACTGAAAATGGCTGGCATTAAAAGAATACTTTTATACTGTGGGGCAGGAATGAGCCATGATTGGATAAAGTCATGATGACAGTGTCCAATCCTGATTCTGACAGTGTTCTATGCCCTTTCACTACTTCAGCCAATCAGGGCTTGCAATGCACTGTTCAGCGCCGCAATGCATTGTGATCAGTTCGGGGGGGCAAACAAACGGTCGAATTACCCATTTTTTCGGCTGTTCACTGAACGACCGAACAACGAAAGTTCGGCCTGAACTAATGCTCGGGCCGAACTGTTTGTCCATCCCTATTTCTCACATCTCCACATATTTTTCTCCCAAATCTTATGTCTCTCTTTTTTCGAACTTTGCTGAGTTTTCGGGTCTTCACGTGAAGTCTACGGCTAGTATTAGTAGTGTTAGTGTTAGTCTCTCTCCAGCCACACTTGAACTGATCCAAACCTTATTCTCCCCTATCTTGGAATCACACTCACTCCTGACTATGACTCTTTATATCGGGCAAATATTCCCCCACTGCTCCAACATCTCTGTGGCCTACTTTCCTCTTGAACTCATATGTCGTTATCCTGGTTTGGCTGAGCACATGCTGTCAAGATGTTTAACTTAACAAAATTACTATATCATTTGCTTATGCTCCCAATACACATACCTGTGGCAGGGTGAGCCTGTGCCACTGTTTAATATAGCAGTCTGGGCCAGATTTTCTAGGAAACAGTCAAACTAATGGCACAGATGTGTGTTGGCTTCATGTTAGAATTAGAAGTAGAGGTCAGGGCCCCACCCTCCCGAGGGGGTCAGTGTGTCAAAGGAGTCATGAGAGGTGCACCTTTGCACCATGGTGTCCAGGTCAGGACAGACCAAGGCCCGAGCCTGAAAGAGAGTCCACGATGAACAGAGCAGCTGGATAGTTGCAAGGAAAGACACAGAACCAAGGTACAGCATGTGTGCACGAGCACTGGGAAGTGTGGTCAGGAGGACCGAGGCACGAAGCCTGAGCTGCAGGCCTGATAAAGAGCTGAATTCTATGTTTTGTCGCATTGATGGTGAGAAACCCCTGCATGGGAAGATATTAATTTGTAAACTTTTCTTTTGTTTAAATAAAAGTGGACAGAAAAAGCCCTGAAAAGACACTTCTGGCGTGGAGTAAACTCACTGTTTGGCACTACCAATGAGCTACAAAACTCCCAACTAGTCACAATTGGTGGAGGATTGCCAGGGGGGCAGAAAACTGTGAGTTGCGAGAGATCGTCTGTTTGTGCTTTGGTGTGTGAGCAGCTAGAGGTGTATTGTCTTGCAGCCTTAAAGAGACAGTACAGCAAAAAAAATTCTGAGGAACTGTTGTGTGTGTGACTGCAAAGATGAGTGTTGTTGCAACAAAGCTAAGGTCAGTCGTGAGACCAGTGGATGGTGGAGTGTTCCCACAAAGAGTCATGGCTGGTAGACTCAAGAGGAACCATTACAGCCGCTGGAGAGTGCTGGAAAAGTTCTGCTTGGAGAGTGTGGTCTCCCATGGCAACGAAAGAGAAAATATTGTATGGATGGTAGAGCTACAGTGAGTAGGTGGCTCAGCATCCCAAGAGAGGGGGTTGGCATGCCCCAGAATCTGTGATACATGGGAGGCCATCTGTTGTTTCACCCTGTTGCCGAAAGGGAAGTGCAGCAGGGAAAGTTCAGCAGAGGAATGATTCCTGAAGTGACACATGCAAAGGAAGATTGCAACACCTGCCAAGTGGAGTGGTAAGATTGTTGCTGATATAAATGTAAAAGACATAGAGTATGTGTCTAATACCGGTGAAGTGGTGGCAAGTCCATGAGGAAATCTGCTTCCAAGAGAGACTTGCTGCTCTGTAGTACCTGGTGTAGTGGGAAAGCATGGGTTAATGCTGAACCCGCAGAAATTCTGAGGACAGATGTCCTTGTCAGTCACTGTCTTCAGGCAGCGTACTGTGTAGCAGGAGGACAAGTGATAAAACTGAATATAATGTGTTGCTTACTAATGAGAGTAAAAATGCTGAGATAAAGGATTAATGCGGCCTGCTAAGGCTGATACAGCAGAGGTTTACAAGTAGTGTTGGGCGAATGGTTTGAACTGAACATTGGCTATTCGCCCGTTCGGCGAACACCCAGATTTGTGGGGTGCTTGGCGGGATGTTTGTCCACTGATCACCCCACAATGCACTGCACAGTGCATTCTAGGGCCCTAATTAGATGAAGCCTTGCACCTGACCGCTGGTCAGGTGTGAGGCTTTGCCAAGTAGGGCACAGAGCACTGTCAGAGCCCTGATTGGACAATGTGATGATGACTTTGTCCACTCACAGCTCAGTGCTCATAGTCCCACCCCAAACTATAAGAGATTCCTTCCCACAGGAAGCTTTTGCAGTGTGTTGTTGGAGTGGAGATAGATAGAGCAGGGCTCAATTTGCTAATAGCGAGTTAGTGTGTTCATTTATTGTGAGTGTAGATTTAGTGTAGTGTTAGTATAGTGTGAGTACAGTGTGTCAGTACAGTGTAGTGTGAGTATAGTGTGTCAGTATTGTGTAGTGTGAGTATAGCGTAATGCTGTGTACACATGGGCGGACTTTTCGGCATCAAAGGTCCGACGGTCTTTCCGATGGACTTTCGATGGACTTTTGGTGGACTTCCGACGGATTTTCAAATGAACGGACTTGCCTACACACGATCACACCAAAGTCCGACGGTTTCGTACGTGATGACGTACGACCAAACTAAACTAAGGAAGTTGATAGCCAGTAGCGAATAGCTGCCCTAGCGTCGGTTTTCGTCCATCGGACAAGCATACAGATGAGCGGATTTTTCGACTGGACTCAAGTCCATTGGAAAGATTTGAAACATGTTCCAAATCTAAAGTCCGTCTGATTTTCGACCGAAAAAGTCCGCTGCAGGTCCGATGAAGCCCACACACGGTCGGATTGTCCGACAGATTCGTCCAGTCTGACTCATTTGGTCAAAAAGTCCGCCCGTGTGTACACGGCATTAGTATAGTGTGTCAGTATAGTGTGAGTATAGTGTAGTGTCAGTGTAGTGTGTTAGTGTAGTGCAGTGTTTAACACAGCATTACATACCATTTAGTGCTGTATACAGTGCTGTATACCCTTTTGGGGTTTTTTTGGGTTGCTGAGTGGTTGTTTTGGGGCTTTTTTTTTGGTCCCCTGCCTGCCCCCTTTTTAAATTGTCAGCTGCAGTTTTTCTGGCTGCGACACTGGTGTTCCCCCCTTTTTTTCATTTTTTTACGTTTTTTTATAGTTTTTACATTTCTGTCAGTGTCAGTCCTTTAAAGTGCACAAAACACCACTGTTCATTCAATAAAGTGCACTCAATAACACATTTCCCAGTTTCTATTACATTTGGGTAATAACCCCCCCCCCTGTCATATCTGGGAGGCCAACAAGGAGAGGGCAGACGTTACCATGCCACTATGAGGGGGCCAGCAGCATCTGTGTCCACAGGCAAAGGTGGATGTGGTCCATCTTCAGGCAGGGCACATTTGTCTCTGTTTGTTGCCCATGCAATCCAGCCACAGCAAGCAGAGGAGGTGGTGGACTGGCTTACTAAACCATCCTCATCCTCCTCATCCTCTATGACCCAAGATGAGACTAGTGCACAGCCCACCACACCTGCCAGAGCGGCTTATTCTGCCACTAGAAGGCACCACCAACACCCAAAGATCAATTTTCCCCATCTGTTTGACAGGGGAATCAAATAAAAAATGTTTACAGCAAGGCCAATTCTTGCTTTCATCAAGAGTACCTCTATAGGGTTACGGTGTGAAGGCACCACCAACACCGAAAGCTCAATTTTTCACCACCTGTTACTTCTATCCAAAGGCGAAAAAGACACCAGACTTTATATAAAAAAAAATGTTAATCTTGGCCTGAGTGTACTATAATTTGGCTTCTTCACATAAAGCTTGCTCACTGTGGTGCAAAACTTTATTTCTAACCAAAGTCTGCCAAAGAGACACCAGCATTTATACAAAAAATCTCTAATCTTGTTCTGAGTGTATACTAAATTGTGACCCCAAGCCATTGTTTACTAAATAAAGAAAGCTTGCAGGGAAAATAACTTTAAATTACATTTTTTTCTTTTATAAATGTCAGTTTTGCTGCAGCAGGTTCATACACAGTACAGATGCGTCACTTTACAGTCAGACTAAGGGGACCCCCAGACAATATATTTAAAGGAATTTCCCATTTTTATTGTTTCACTTTAAGCATCATTACAATCACTGCTCCTTTATAAGCTGTTTTTTTTTAAGTTTTTTTTTTGCATTGGCCCTCATACCCTTTTTATTTTCAATAACTTGCATATAAGCCTTCAAAATGTTTATTTTTTAAGTTCGGGTCCCATAGACTTTTCACTGTTCGGATCCGAACTTTTGCCATGTTCGAGAGTTCTGACACAAACTAAACCGGGGTGTGTTCAGCCCATCTCTACTTATAAGGTTGATGAAGCAATGTCAGTGCACATTGGCAATTATGTGTTATTGCAACCAATTATGTCTGAAAATGTGCAATGTGATGTTAAAACTGACAAGTGTAAAGTGTCAGATGCTGTTAAAACCCCTTGGTTGGTCAGTGTCTCAGTGGGCAGATGCAGTGCTGCGGAGCACAAGCGAGTGGGGCACATTTGATTGGGATGAGTTGGCCAGAGACTACTAGCAATGCTGAAAGAAAAGTTCTGTAGGTAATAGTGAGGTGGACACTATTGCTGCTGTGCCAGGAGAAGGGTCTGCTGAACAGCCGGTAGACAATGGCACGTTGGCTGCTGCAGAAGTTAACCCTCTCGTGACAGAAAGAGCCAACGCACGAACGCACAGCAGGAATTTTGCTCTCAACACATTAAGGAGTAAATTGTGTAGCATTACAAACATGCTGAAAGAAATGCTAAAGTCATGGAATGTATAGCCGTTGTGTATCTGGTTATCCTCTCCTAGGTCAGGAGAACCACAAGATACCGCTAACTGGAGCTGGATATTACAGGCTGTACTGGGCAAAGGTTGCCAAGAATGGAATTATGTGATGCAATGTTTTTTTGATAATGTTGAATGTTGTCTCAAATTGCATTGCTGAATTGCTTCCTACTGGTGTTGTGTATGAGAAGCACTCAGGAGCACTGTTGGATAGGTCGGAGGTAATGGTTAAAGAGACTAGTGTGAAAAAATGTTTTGCAAAAGGTCATTTGGTAGGAAAGTCACTTCTGGACAAAAGGAGGTGATGTGAAACTTTGGAAAGTCCCATGGGGAGTAATCACTTGCCTGTATGTAGTCTCTCCTCAAACAGAGTCCTAGCAAGCAATGAGACAAGAGTTCCTGATATTAACAATAATGAGCTGGGTATTCCATTGTAGGATGTGACTATTGATATTAATCAGAAAAATGTGGTGTTAATCTCAGAGGACTTGGTTGCCAAGGTTAACCACACATGTATTAGTGAACCTGAAAAACAGATGGTGATGGCTGAGGTTAATACAGGTAGTGAGGAGGGCGGTGCCCTGACAGATGCCGTAAAATTAGGCCCCTCACAGTCCTGCAAGAGTAGGTCTGGGGAGGTAAAAAGAAATGTGGGAACCTATGGCCAAAAGTGAGAAGGGGTGGTAAAGAGACCAGTGGGACCCCAGGGTTCGGGAAGAAGTGCTTGGCAAAGGTGTGTGCTGGCTTCGTGTTAGAATCAAAAGTAGAGGTCAAGGCCCCACCATCCCAAGGGGGTCAGTGTGTAAAGAGAGTTGTGAGAGGTGCACGTTTGCACAGTGGAGTCCAGATCAGGAAAGACCAGAGAGGAAAGAGAAAGTCCATGAGGAACAGAGAACCCTCATAGGCCATGGGCTTTAAGTCTCTTAGTTCAAGGCCACGCTTTCAATGTTATGCTGTCTTACTGTACCCATTGGGAATATATTCTAAGTGAGACTCTTCCACCAGAAGATTGGGCGTTGATTTGGCAAGCCACTTCAAAATGCTCTCACAATGTCCAAGCCCTTGAAAACTCTTAGCAATATGCACATCCGGAAAGGACTTTTTATAACTATGTCCCTACCCATAGGCCCTCTTATATTCATGGATGTATGGTTTACAGTGACATGCTCCGCATATGGTGATAGTGCCCAGTGGTGTGTCGCCTATGGATTAAGGTGTATAATATGGTAGTGTCGCTTACACAAACCAATATTAAGAAAAAAGCCCTGGGAAGCCTTACTCCACAGACCACTCAAAAAATGTGCCACTGCCGTCTCCCATCTTCATTTCCTTCATTTTTTTGGCTACAAAGCAAACCTATCATGTACCTTGTGATGACTGGAATGTTGTAAAGGCCACTCTTGCACCTCCTGCCCAACACTCTTGAAGGTGGAGACAGAGAGCGTAAGAGCATGGAGTGGCACAGAGTAGCTGGCCGGTGAAGTGCGCTCTTAGGTGGATGAAGCTGGGGGTCGTAGTCCTAACAGGATACTGAAGCATCTTGGCACAAGAGCAGGAGATGGTAGCAGAGCCGGTATGCAGGCAGTGACCAGCGGCAGCCAGGTAACAAGGGACATAAGCAGGCACAGCAAGTCCAGGAAGCCGGCCAAGGTAGGTATCAGCTGGGCAGCACAGTACAGAATCAGCACGCAAAGATGAGTCCAGTAAACATGTCGAGGTCCGAGAGATCAGGTGAACAAGGTTAATGCAGGAGCAAAGGCAAAGTCCAGGAGAAAGCTGGGTCATACACAGGTAAGCAGGTTCAATGGATTAGGTCACAGGAATACAGGTACAAGCTGAAGACCATTCAGCAACTGCTCATGGTGACAGGCCAGTTTAAATGGGCAACCGGGTTCCAAGTATGTACGCTAATTCATATGCATATGTGCGCGTGTACGTGTGCGAGTTCACGCACAAATGCAAGCACGATGAACTGAAATAACATATCTATTGACTAGCGTGTGAGCAATGCACACGCGCACGAATATGAGCATAAGCCCGCACTGGTCTTCTGGTGCTGGGAATCTGGTTTACCTTACAAAACTATAGCCCAGGCGTGGAAGTCCCCTTCCCTTAGCTTTGAGGAGGTTAAATCTAGAATACAGGGCATCTTCATTAATGAAGAGCTTACTGCGATTTTGGAGGATAAGAATGATAAGTTTCTTTCCGTCTGGCAGCCCTGGCTTGACTACCAATCAGTCTTTCATTTTAGTACGTGATTGCGCCACTTGTGATCCAAGAGCTTATGCTTGTAGTCCCCCTATTTTTTCCTTGCTTTTAGGAACAAAGGCTGTTGTCCCCCATGGCAAGGTCCCTCTCCCCTCCTTCCCCTCTCCCCCCCACACTCTTTCTCTTTTGGCTCTTTCCCCCTCTCACTTGAGGGTTACTAATTTATACCACTAACTTTAAGCCACCAGACCCCTTCCCCTTTTTACAAAACCTGTGTGTCAACTGCCTATTAGGGATTTTAATGAATGTTACTTGTCTACCTCCTTTGGTCGACCACAATGGGACATTGCTGTAGATATATGTCTGCCTTATTTTTCTGTTGATCAGGTCCCTCCTACATTCTCAATTTTGTACATGCTCATTTATTTCAGAATGTTCCTCTCCACCCTTGTGTGAGTGTCTTATGTCTGACTTTCGACCATCCAAAGACTTCATTGGTATGCTATGTGTATGGCTTTACTCATGTATGTGCCATATTGTTTCCTTCCAATAACATTTTTGGTAATAAAAAAAAAGTAATCACTTTCTACTAGACGCAATAAACATTAACATAAACATTATCCATTGAAAGTACACTTTCAATGTACACCCCAAAGCACCTTGTCCCCATGTTGATGAGCACAAGGGCCTCTTCCCGACAACCCTGGCCATTGTTTGTCGTGATCTGCGGGCGGGGGCTTAACGGAATCCGGGAGCGGCCCCCAGATCCTGGCCCCCCCACCCTATGTGAATGAGTATGGGGTACATCGTACCCCTACCCATTCACCTAGGGAAAAAAGTGTCAATAAAAAAACACACTACACAGGTTTTTAAAGTAATTTATTAGGCAGCTCCGGGGGTCTTCTTCCGACTTCAGGGGTCTCTCCGGCCTCTTCCTCTGGTGTCTGGTTCTTCTCCGCTCTCTCTGGCCTCTTCTCCCGGTGTCCAGTTCTTCTCCCGGTGTCCAGTTCTTCTGCCGTGCTCCTCTGCTATCTTCTGCTCTTTTGCCGCTCTCTTGCTAGCGGTGGCCCGGTCTTCTTCGTCGTCTTCTTCCCTCTTCTCTTCTTCCGATGTTGACACAACGCTCTCTCCCGCTGTAATGCTGTGTGAGCGCCTCGCAATTACTTATATAGGCATGGGGCGTGGTCACCGGGTGATGTCCGGTGACCCCGCCCCCTTTTAACGTCACAGTCACGGTGCATGCTGTCCAAACAAGAGTCTAGTAGACATTCCGGGTATGATAAAGTTTATTTTTGCATGAGATCCCTTCATTTTTATTTTAAATATACATATATATCTTTACGACAGAAGAAATAAATATTTTTTAAAAATCTGACCTTAGTTTTGCCTTGAAGGAATTTTTGTTTTTGTATTATAAATAAGAATGAAAAATCAAACATGCAGGATGTCATCAACAACTTTATATTCTCCTGTGGGTTAATATTCAAGTAATAACCAATATATTAGCTCTTAAGATTTTTATTAAAGTCAGCTAAGATGTAGACAGAACAGTATCCTCAGATCAGTTTAAATCCTTTAACATAAATACCACCTGAGTTAAGCAATGGAAAATAAAAAAAATCGCTGATGCAATCAGTGCTCATGCATTTCACTGCAAATACATTTCTTGCCATTTTTATACATGTTTGCCATCACTGAACACTGAAGTTCTAGAAGCTAAATATCAAGGACTTTCCTAATTCTATGTCTGACGAACATAGATCAGTGATTTTCATGTCAGAGAATGTGGATTCGCTGGATTTACTTAATCATGGAGCATTTACATTTACACATTTAAAATATAACTTTTAATTATATATATAAGTAAAAACTTGTTTTACAACATGTACAATGCCCCCACCCAAAAAAAAAAACTCAAATACAAAAACACACTACATCAACAGTTTTGGTAATGAAATATATAATTCAGTAATAACCCATGTATATGGCTTCAAACGTAAAGGAAAATATTGAGAGACCCTTTAATGAAATAGAGACAAACTCTTGTGTTTGAGACTTTGTTGTAGCATTTAATAATCAAAGAAATGAGCCAAGATATCCTTTTGAGCAAAGATATCAGTCATAAACATTCCTCATACTCTAGGAACACTATAACAGGTATGTGTATTATATACCGTATATCTGAGGCAGCCATTTTCCCATTTTTTCTGCCTCCCCCCCAAACACATTTCACACAGCAGTTAAGATGGCCACCTCTGGCAACTGCAGCACTTCCTGTGTGTGTGTGTGTGTGTGTGTGTGTGTGTAGGCCCCCACACATTTACAGTATATAGACAGAAGCACTTAGACAAGGAATGTAGCAACCGGGACAACGTATTCAGTAAGGAATCATTTGTGCAGGTATCATCAATAATAGGTGGCTGCGGCTGAGCCCAGGAAACCTGTAATTACAGGTCATTCTGAATCAGATGGGGATAGAATCCTCAAACTCTATATCAGTGATGGCGAACCTTGGCACCCCAGATGTTTTGGAACTACATTTGCCATGACGCTCAACTACACTGCAGAATGCATGAGCATCATGGGAAATGTAGTTCTAAAACATCTGGGGTGCCAAGGTTCGCCATCACTGCTCTATATCCACACCTGATTCAATGCAGTAATTGTGCAGTATAGAATAAGGCTAGGTTCACACTGCTGCAATTTGATTTTCAGTGCAAATATGTAGTGCCACCTAGATGCAACATGGATGTGGTTTGCATATTCTATTTCTTGCTGAAATCCCACCAAAGTAGTACAGGAACCTTTTCCAAAACCGCGCCATGCAGAGTTGTATCAATGCAAATGGAGTCTTAAAGGTTAAGTTTGACTGAAAACTGTCTGTTCAAATAGTCAGAGCAGCAATTTCATATATCATGAATGTAAAATGCTGATGAAAATGGGTATTCCACAACGGGTACAATTCAGGAGCGTGGCCAAGAAGTCTGATTTTGAGGTGTGAATGGGTCAGGTGAAAAGGAGTTTTACAGTAATGTTCCACTCTGCCCTTAAATACAGCAGCTGACCAGCATCTGATCGTTTCTCGCAGCTAATAACTGCAAGCACTGATCGGTGTGTTCTGACTGGAGGGCAATTCCCCTGTCAGAACACAATACCACAGCGGGGAGATCGCTGTACTAACATCACTTGCATTAGTACATCTATCTGTCAGGTTTTTTTTGTGTTCAGCCTGCTGGGCTGAACAAAAATAAACTTATGGAGTATACCCTGCATTAGCATTGTGGAAAGCTAAGTAAAACTTTTTTTTTTGCTGAAATTTTAACAACATCAGCAAATTTTGGTGGATTTTTTTAATTTTGGCGAAAATGCATTGAAATCAATAGAAGGCAAAATTAAGGTAAAGTTTGCTGGTTGTTAAGAGTGTAAATGGCTTTAAATAGCTCAAAGAATTGAATAAAGCTCATTTGAACTTACTTGGCCCTGTTCTTGAGCCAAAAAACACCTATCCTTAGTCTCATATTTTGTGAAGGGTTTTTCCCCTGGCAAATTTAGCCTAAGCAGCTCAATGAGCAAAACTAAAAGATTCTGTTTTGGCAAAATGTTGCTGATAGTGAACTTGGTAATTTCACATCAAAATGACTCTGCTCATCCCTTCTTTGTATTTATTTTTATTTGTATATGTATGCAGTTTTTAATCTCACGGGGATGCTGTTTATTACATTGTTGGCTTGATAAGAAAAATCTCTCCATATACTGCCAATCTTTCTGACACATGTGGAGAATGGTTACCCACTGTTTGAAGTCTATAGGGTTGATTTACTAACGGCACATAGGCTATTCACTTTGTAAGGGAATTTTCCCGAGAGCTTAGTAAATGCAGTGAAATTTCACTTTGCAAAGAATACCCAAGCATGTTCAAAGAAATAACAACGTTGCGCTTGCATATAATTGGCTGATGGGAGTCAGCAGAGCTTCACCTCGCTAAACTGTGAGGATAATTCCTTTGCAAAGTTCATCTTCCTTTCAATGAAAATAGCCTATTTGGCTTTAGTAAATCTACCCCTGTAAGTCTGCTTCTGTGCATGGTTCTATAAACTGCAATGTTGTAACGTACTCTGGGATATATATATATATATACACACACTGTATATATATATATATATATATATATATATATATATAAAACCCCTTCCCGAAGAGCGTAGGCAGGTGTGCGGCCTCGGCTTTCGGGGGTTATCCCGAGATGATGCCCACAGCTGCAGGCATCATCCCGGTACCATTTTTTAAAGCGGGCGATCAGCTTTCCAGGTATAACAATCGATGCGGCTAAAAGCCACTCGGCTGTTATCCCGGAGGAGTAGGAGGGGACATCCCCCCCTCCCACTGCTCTGAGCGGGCCTCCCGTCCCACTGGGAGTCCCGATGCATGATCCGGTACTTCCTGCGCCTAGTGACAGACTGGAACGAAGCTGGAAACAGCTTTGTTACAGTCCCCTGAATGTAAACACGGAAGCAACGTCACAACGTCACTTCCTGTTTACTCGGCGCCGGTTTTAAAAAATATACAGTATTCGGAATCACTGAAAATGGCGATTTGAATACTTTGAAGTGTAAAGGGGGGATTTGGGGTCTTTTAGACCCCCGATCCCTCCATAAAGAGTACCTGTCACCACCTTTTACTGTCACAAGTGATGTTTACATTCCTTGTGACAGCAATAAAAGCGATCCATTTTTTTTTTAACACAATTTAATAATGTTAAAATAAATAAAATAAAAAAGAAAAATTATTTTTTAAAGCACCCCCATCCCCGCAAGCTCGCGCAGCAAAGAAAACACATACGGAAGTCGCGCCTGCATATGTAAACGGTGTTCAAATCACACATGTTAATTATCACCGCGATCGTCTGAGCAAGAGCAATAATTCTAGCACTAGACCTCCTCTATAACTCTAACCTGGTAACCGTAAACAAAATTTAAAGTGTCACCTATGGATATTTTTAGGTACCGTAGTTTGTCTCTGCGTAACATCATCTTTCACATTATACAAAAAAATTGGGCTAACTTTACTTTTTCGTTTTTTTTTAATTCATGAAAGTGTCTTTTTCCCAAAAAGTTGCGTTTAAAACACCGCTGCACAAATACCGTGTGACATTAAATATTGCAACAATCACCATTTTATTCTCTAGATTCTCTGCTAAAAAAAATATATATGAAAAAAATCAAAAAATTGTGAATAAAAATATGTGTATATATATCAAAAACCTAGTGTCCATAGATTATAAAACAATAAAAGATGATGAGAGTGACTTCGCCGCAGAATATGTAAGTGACTTCCACCGCAACAAATGCCCATCACCTTGAAAAGATTAAAGGCTTACCAGACAGCCTTTTTTAAAAGGCATGATGACACCAACACAGAAATCCTAGGTGCTTCCTCTCAGCAGGCAAACTTCATCTATCATGAAGAAGGATCTTCTTCGCAGATGTCCGGGTAACACTCCAAACTGCTCACCTCCAGATTAATGGGTACGTGTTGGCAAAGTGTTTCATGCGAACCATATGCATTTACTAACGATCCAGTCAGGAGACCGCTACCAGCAGTGGTGGATGTCCAAAAAAAGGGAAAAAAAGGGGCTCCAATAGCGCAGAGTGATGAAACTTTCCTTTATTTAAAATTGCCAAAGGCATAGTGGGGCATGGTTACATGGCATTCCATCACACTGACATTAGACACTGCTGTCTGGAGAAGACTACGCCGTTCGGACTGCTGGGCCTTAGAAGGTTGGGTGAGAGACACACCAGTTTACACTTTACACTGTGACCGTGGTACACCGTTGGATCATCGATCCTGTTGTTTGCTGTGGATTTGTTCAAAGGCTTATTTGTTTCCGTTTAAAAGTGAGTGCAACCATTGAAGTGTGCTTGGAGTGATTTTAATAGATTTGAACAAATACCAATAGAGACATAAATCAGGCAAGTCTTCAACAGAAACACAGCAGAGAATCTCCAGATATGTTTGACCAAGGCAAAGGCATGGAAGAAACGAGCCAGGCAGTTTAAATAGCCAGAAGGTTGTAGACTGGATTGATGAGCAGGAAATGATCACCAGGTGAGCCACTGTGGAACGATGTGTACTGGCAATTAACCGACAGCTAAGCAACCTGAGCACTGAGAAGGGATGTGACACGTACCTTGGAGGTGAGCCTGACGTGCAGAGGGAGACCTCTGGTACAGCCCTGGTTCCAGGGTCAATGGAGTTGGGACAGTGACCGTAGGAGCACAGTGAGGTATGAGTGCCTGCTGAGTTCTCAAAGACTGGAGATGATGGCCACTGGAGAGGCTGAAGCCGGCTGGGGTGCTAAGGATGCAGGTCAGCTGGATGCAGGTCAGCAGGATGCAGGTCAGCTGAATGGAGGTCAGCAGGATGCAGGTCAGCAGGATGCAGGTCAGCTGGATGCAGGTCAGCTGGATGCTGGTGCGCCAGGGAGCAACAAGCGCAAGAGCAACAAGAGCAACAAGAGCAACAAGGCTTCGCTGCTGGAAGCCTGTTGGCTGGGATGCGTCTGAGCCCTGTTGCAGGTCTAAGAGACGTGCGTCCATGACATTGCCCCCTCCTTAAGGGCAACCTCTGGGTGCCCAAAAGAGCTCTTTTCTGGGGGTGACTGCTGAAAAAGGCCTGGATCAGTTCTTGGGCATGCACATTTTGCTTAGGTTAACCATTACAGGTTTATGTGGCCCCAATCCTCTGTCCGGGAAAGGGCCAGGTACTGTGGATTTCAGCAGGGACACGTGGAACACTGGGGGAACTTTGAGCGAATCAGGCAAGCTAGGTTCATAAGAGACCTCATTCATTTAATGGGAAAAGGGCTAATAAATCTGGGTGCCAGCTTTTTCGAGGAGCAAACAATTCTGAGGTTGGTAGTAGATAACCACACCTGATCACCTGGTTGGAGACGTAATTCCCTTCTTCTCTTCCTGTCGTATAGCCTCTTGTTGGTTGCCTGTGCTTTGGCCATAGTTTCTTGCAACAACTTGTTGTTGTGACCCAGAAACTCGACAGTGCTCTGTACTGCTGGGACCGGAGATTCCGGGATAATGTTAGGCAGGAAGACTGGATTGAATCCATAATTTGCAAAGAATGGCAACTGACCTGTGACCAAACGGCTGGCATTATTGAAAGCAAATTCTACTAGGGATAATAGTGCTACCCAATCACCCTGAACAAAGGTGGTAAAGCAATGGATGTGCTGCTCCAGGGTCTGGTTTGTCCTCTCGTTCTGTCCATTAGTCTGGGCGTGGTAAGCAGATGACATGGAAAGTTCAATTTTCAATAGTGCTTTCCAGAAGCGAGAGGTAAACTTGATTCTCCTGTCAGATATAATGTTTGTTGGCACCCCATGTAATCTTACGATCCTCCAGATGAACACCCGAGCGGTCTCCATGGCAGAAGGTGTATTTTTTAAGGGTATGAAGTGGGCCATCCTGGATAATCGGTCGACTGTATGTCCTTCAGAAGGGGGTAGCTCAACTATAAAGTCCATGGCAATCATGCTCCAGGGTCTGTCAGGAATTGGTAGTGGTCTGAGGAGCCTGCACTCCTCCAATCTCAGTCCTCCTCTCCCAACTCGCTGTGAGTGGAACAGGAAGAAGGCTCCAGAAGGCGGGAATTACAAAGGGGCCTGCCGTGCCACATCGATCCCCGCTCGCCGCTTGGGCGGGCGGCTCTCCTCCTCTCCTCTAGCTGCCTCTCACACCAGTACCACGGCTGAGCTGCTGCTGCAGGACCTGGACACATGAAGCCTGTCTCCTCCTGGTCAGATACAACATATGCTGGAACGGAGGACCCCCTGGTGGTAGCTGTCGGAATAGCAGAAAGAATCCTTTAAAAGGGATATATGCTGATGACCCAAGAGATTGAGGTGAGAGTTCTGTGAGCTCATTTTCCGGATTGTGCTTATCTCTCACTCATAAGGATTTGAAAATAACCCAGCCCTTTTAGGAGAGCATTTTGAAAAACTGTTAACTAGAAAGATGCCTGACTAGAAGAAAATTTTTCAATACTGCATGGACTTCTTTATCATTTTTTATGATTCTTATTTATTCCAAGTGTCCCAATTAAGTGGTCTGAGGAGACCCCAGGACTTAGTCCTGGCAGACTTGCTTTGGGTACTGATGACACATAATTTGACATATTCCCTGCAATCCCTCTCGAGCTTCGGCCACCAGAACATGTGCTGAATCAGTTCGAGAGTCTTGTGGACCTCAAATTGGCCAGCCAGAGGATGGTCGTGACACAGGCTCAGTACTTTTGTCTTGAATCTCTCTGGTACAAAAATGTTATTGTCTTTCCAAAGCATCCCATCTTTGGATATCACGGTCACCCCTGGTGGATGGGACACCCCCACTGAGGCTTGTTTTAGATCGGACATCAGGTCTGTCTGGAGAAGCAGAAAGTTGCCTTCAGATAAAATAGTATCCGGAACTGAGGTTTTTTTGGGGTCATCGTACATGCCAGAGAGAACGTCTGCCTTGATGTTTTTGGACCCTGGCCAGTAGGTGATGTGAAATGAAAATCTGGAAAAGAATAGCGCCCGCCTTGCTTGGCGCGGCTTCAGATGTTTGGCAGTTTGTAGATATTCCATCTTTTTGTGATCCGTGTAGATAAGTATGGAGTGTGCCACTCCCTCCAACAGGTATCGCCACTTTTCAAGTGCGGCTTTACTGGCCAAAAGTTCACAATCACCTACGTCATAATTCCTCTTGACAGGTGAAAGCTTATGGGAGAAGAAGGCTGTGGGGTGCATAAGATCCTTGAGGCCTTGGCGCTGAGAGATAACTGCCCCCACTGCTGTTTCTGAAGTGTCAACCTCAAGTAAGTAAGGAAGCGAGGGATCCGAATGGCTCAGGATGGGGGCAGAGGTAAAAAAGTCTCTTTAGAGTAGAAGAGGTGGCTTGTGCCTCGGAATTCCAGTGAAATTGGATGTTTTGTTTTGTTAGCTGAGTGATTGGGGAAATGATAGCAGAGAATCCTTAAATAAAACTTCTATAAAAATTTGCAAAGCCAACAAAACGCTGCACCCCCTTTTTGTCTGAGGGTGCAGGCTAGTCCAGGACAGCTGTGACCTTTTGTGGGTCCATCTTGAACCCTTCCGTGGAAATTACTAGGCCCAAGAACTGGATACTCTGCCGTTCAAACTCACATTTTTCTGGTTTGTCATATAGCCCATGCTGACGAAGTCGGCAGAGTACCATCTTGACGTGTTTCCGGTGCTGATCCAGGGATGTGGAGAAGATCAGGATATCATCTAAGTAGACGATTACGAAGATATCTAGGCAGTCTCTGAAGATATCATTCACAAAGTGCTGGAAGGTGGCAGAGGCATTACACAGGCCGAAGGGCATCACTAGATATTTATAGTGGCCGAACCTGGTACTGAAGGCCATTTTCCATTTGTCCCCTGCACGAATACGAACCAAATTATAGGCTCCTCGAAGATCGAGTTTGGTGAACACAACGGTAGTTCTTAGTCTCTGAAAAAGCTTGGGCACCAGGGTTAAAGGGTTCTTGACCGTGACTTTATTCAGCTCCCGGTAGTCCACACAGGGACACAATGAGTGGTCTTTTTTTCTACAAAAAAGATTCCTACCCCAGCCAGGGAGGTAGATGGTCGGATGAATCTCCTCCTGAGATTCTCGTCCACATACTCCTTTAATACCTCCAACTCCCACTCAGATAGGGGGAAAAAACGCCCGAAGGGGATCTCAGCTCCGGGCAACAACTCAATGGGGCAATTGTAGAAACGGTGGGATGGAAGAGTCTCTGCCTCCCGTTTACTAAAAAGTCCAAGAACTCGTGGTACTGCTCAGGTACTGCTGAGCGTAACTCTGAGTCAGCTTCCAGGCACAGCAGAGGGCCAGAAACCTTGGGAGGTAAGGGCAGGCAGTGTTCTTGACAGTAGGGAGATTGGAATTTGATTTCTCGTATGTGTCTCAGTCAATTTGCGGGTTGTGGGCCTGAAGCCATGGTAGACCCAAGATGACCGGGAACAGAGGGGACGCAATTGCATCAGGTTTTAGCAGTTCCTTATGATCTATAGCAGTGACCACGGGCAGTGGAGGAGTCTCCTGGGTCACCTGGCCAGATTTAATACGGGACCCATCAGCCAGGAAGATGGAAAGTCCTTGTGCCCTGTGCTGGAGTGGGATGAGTTAACAAAGTTCAGATCAATAAAACAAATGCATGCACCGGAGTCTATTATTGCGTAACAGACACAGTCCTTCCTGGAAGCTGAAATGAGATGGGAAGAGCCAGGTGAGTAGAGTTGATAGAGGGTGGCGGATGACTGGTAGGGGAGATTGATGAACATCTACGAAGCTTGGCAGGACATGAATGTACATAATGGCCGGCATTGGCGCACATCTGTTCGCTGCTGGAAGCCTGTTGCCTGGGATGGGCCTGAGCCCTGTTGCAGGTCTAAGAGCCGTGCGTCCATGACAGGATGGCTGAGAGCCCAGCCCTGACAGTACCCCCTTCTCAATGACCCCTCTGCCTCGGAGGACCACCAGGTTTGAGGGGAAAAGCACAGAGGAGGGCAAGAGCATGAACGCCCAAGGATGAGACCCAAGAGCATTTCTCCGGACCGTACCCTTTCGAATGAACTAGGTACTGTATGCGCCCATGGAACCTATGGGAGTCAATGATTGCTGGTATCTCATATTCTTCATGGTTCTCAAACTGAACCTGGCATTCAAAGGTTTTAATAAGGTTCAAAGGTTTTAATAAGGAGACATGGAACACATTTGAAATATGCATGTTAGAAGAGAGTTCTAATGCGTAAGCCACAGGGTTGATCCTACAGAGAATACAGAAAGGCCCAATAAACCATGGTGCCAGTTTCAGTGAGGGAACACGGAGTCAGAGGTTACGAGATGACAGCCAGACCCTCTCCCCAACCTGTTAGGAAGGTGCAGGTAGGCATCTATGGTCAGCATGGAGTCTGTACCTTTCACTGGCATGTTGCAAGGACTCTTGGACCTGCACCCAAGTGGAACGAAGATCATGAAGATGCTCCTCTACAGCAGGGATTCTTTGAGGAACAAATGAGTCAGGCAACATGGATGGTTGGAAACCATAATTCGCCATAAACTGAGACAATTGGGAAGCGGTATTGACGGCACTATTGTGAGCAAACTCCACCCAAGGTAAGAGGTCTGACCATTTGTTATGTGGTCAGAAATATAGCAACAGAAATATAGCAGCAGAAATATAGCAACATAGAAACTGCTCCAAGGCTTGGTTGGCTTGTTCTGCGGCCCCATTGGACTGCGGGTGATTTGCAGAGGAAAAGAAAAGCTGAATGCCTAACCGTGCACAAAAGGCTTGCCAAAACCTGGAGAAAAACTGGCTACCCCTGCCCAAGATGATAACCTTGGGTAGCAATGTAATCAAAAGATCTCCCGAGCAAAAATGAATGCCAGTTCTTTGGATGTGGGCAACTTCTCCAGTGGAATTCAATGAGGCATTTTGGAGAACCGGTCAACCACCATAAGAATGACTGTGTTGCCCTGGGAGTTGGGTAACTCCACAATAAAATCCATAGACAGGTGGGTCCAAGGCCTCTCTCTATTGGGTATGGGTTGTAGGAGGCCCACTGGAAGGTGCCGCGGTGTCTTACACTGAGCACACGGAACAAGCGACTATGAAGGGGGTCACATCAACGTGGAGACAAAGCCACCAGAATTGTTGAGAAATAGCCCAAATGAGTTGATTCTTCACCTGGGTGGCCAGCTGCCTTGAGAGAATGGTAAGTCTGGAGCAAAACAGTGTGGAGATTTGCAGGAACAAAGCAGCAGACACCAGGTTTCTAGGAGGAGAATGGATCTGAGCGGCAAGAATTCTGTCAACCAAGGGTGACGTGAGACTAGTACGAACAGTGGCCAGGTATCACAAGAACAGGAACTGACTCCATCTTGGAAGCAGAGGAAAACTATTGCAACAATGCGTCAGCCCTTACATTATTAATACCGGGTAAGAATGAGACTATGTAATTGAAGCTTGACAGAAAAAAGAGGCCATCGCATCCTTCTGGGAGATAAGCATTTTGCCTCAGACCAGAATGTGAGATTCTTATGGTTAGTCACAATGAAGACCGGCACAGTGGTACCTTCGAGGAGATGCCTCCATTCTTTCAGAGCTAAAATGATAGCTAACAATTCTCTGTCCCCAATCTTGTAATTGCACTCCGCAGGAGACAATTTCTTAGAAAAGTAGCCAGAAGGATGCATAGCGCTCTCAGAGGTGGGACGTAGAGATAGAGGGGCACCTACTCCAGTCTCCGATGCATCAACCTCAAGAATGAAGGGTAACGTAGGATCAGGATGTGCAAGCACAGGAGCTGAAACAAAGGCAGCCTTGAGAGACTCAAAGGCTTTAATGGAATCTGGATACCAATTCTGTGGTTTACCGTCCTTTCTGGTCATATCAGTCAGGGGTTTGACCAGAGAAGAGAAATTCCGAATACATTTCCGAAAATACCTGGCAAAGCCAAGAAAACATTGTAGCATACGTAGACCTATGGGTCAAGGCCACTGTAGAACTGCAGATAGTTTCTTTGGGTCCATGGAAAAACCGGCAGTAGAAATAACATAACCCAGAAATTTAACCTGTTTGCGATGGAACTTACACTTCTCCAACTTACAATACAGGTTATTATCTCTAATGCCGTGTACACACGGTCGGACTTTTCGTCTACAAAAGTCCAACGGACGCTGACGGACTAAAGCTGGCTGGTAATCCGATCGTGTGTGGGCTTCTCCGGACTTTCAACGGACTTTTTCAGCCTCAAATCTGACGGATTTTAGATTTGAAACATGCTTCAAATCTTTCCGACGGACTCGAGTCCGGTCGAAAAATCCGCTCGTCTGTATGCTAGTCTGACGGACAAAAACCCACGCTAGGGCAGCTATTGGCTACTGGCTATCAACTTCCTTATTTTAGTCCGGTGTACGTCATCACGTAAGAATTCGACGGACTTTTGTGTGATCGTGTGTAGGCAAGTCTGTTCGTTAGAAAGTCTGCCGCAAGTCCATCGAAAGTCCGTCGAAAGTCTGTCGGACAGGCTGTCGGACTTTTGTAGCTGAAAAGTCCGACCGTGTGTACGCCCCATAAGCCTCTGTAGCATACGGGAGACATCTGTGTGGTGGCTTTCTAGGGAATTTTTATTTATGAGGATATCGTCGAGATAAAGCACCACACATTGCTGCAACATATCACGGAGGACACCGTTGATTAATTCCTGAAAAACTGCAGCAACATTGCAAAGACCAAACGGCATTACGAGGTATTTGTAATGTTCTGCCCTTGTATTAAACGCAGTTTTCCATTCGTCGCCCTCCTTGATCCTCACGAGATCAAGCTTAGTGAAAACCGTTGCTCCCTTGAGGCAGTCAAATAATTTTGTAATCAATGGAATTGGATACTTCTTAATCGTGAAGCGATTGAGACCCCTATTTGCGGATGAACCCTTGAGAAAGTGCGTTGGCAACATACTCTTCCATGGCTTTATCCTCCAAGACAAAGGGTAAACCAGGCCAAGAGGGGGCACGGCACTAGGTTGAAGATCAATTGCACAATCATGCAGCCAGTGTGGAGGCAAACTACCGGCTTGACCTTTGTCAAAGACAACGCTAAATTTGCGGTACTCCCCTGAAGGAGACAGAAGAGGTGCACACCTGAAAAGATGTTTTACTGCATTGTAGCAACCAGGAAAGAACCTCAGCATGAAACCAATCAAAAGAGGGGTTTGGCCTCTGTAACCAAGGATAACCAATAACCACCGGAAAATGAGGTGAGTAAATGACTTGGAATTGAATTATCCCATGGTCATGGTCAATGCAGCAATCTCATGAGTCACATGGGCAGGCTGTAGAGTACTCCCATCAATAGCCTCAATGGCAAGTGGAGTAGCATGAAGCTGCAGCGGAATCATGTGCTTAGACACAAAGGCACTATTTATGAAAAGACCTGCAGCCCCAGAGTCGATTAGAGCATGTGTCTTGATGAACGACTCAGACCAAGAAAGGGTAACCGGAACTAAAGGCTTATCCTTAAGGTTTACTGGGGACGTAACAAAGCCACCTAAGATCTGTCCCCTACAGAACCTCAGTGCAATGGATTTCCCGGATGGGTAGGACAAGGCTTCAAAAAGTGACCTGCCTGGTCACAATCTCTCCCTCCTACTAAAAGCTCTCTCATCCGCAGATAGACTTGTGAAGCCCAACTGCATGGGTTCTACTTCACTGGTGGACTCGGTACCAGGAAACATGGGAGGTGAGGGAGGTAAGGGTGAGACTGCCAGATCAGAGCCAAATGTATACGAGGCTTCTGCCAGCGATCCTTAAAGGAAGGTCACTCTCTGAGTCTGGAGTCAATGAGAATGGCAAATGTGATCAACTTCTCCAGATCCATAGGTATGTCTCGGGCTGCTATCTAATCTTTGATGTTATCCGAGAGACCATGAGAAAAAGCAGCCATGATGGCCTCATTGTTCCAAGTGACCTCTGCTGCCAGAGTAAGGAAATCAATGGCATAATCGGCAATTCGTACTCTGTTTGATGGACATGAGGCTCTTGGCAGCAGAAGTGGAGCATGCTGCAACGTCAAATACCCTTTTAAATGAAGCTACAAACTTAGGGTAACTCAGGACAATGGGTTTTTGCATCTCCCATGGGGGTTTGCCCAGGCCAAGGCTCTATCAGAAAGCAAAGAAACAATTAAGCCTACTTTGCTCCTGTCGGTGGGAAATGCCTGGGGCAGCATCTCAAAGTATATCCCAACCTGGTTGAAAAACCCTCTGTATTGAACTGGATCGCCCCCTGGGGAAATCACTGGGGAAGCAGAGCGGAACCAGACATACCTCTTATAGAGGTAATATTTGAGGCGGATGCCTGCATTGTGTGAGTTTGGGGTGGAGGAACTTGACTGGTCTGCACAGAGTCCTGACCTCAACCCCATAGAACACCTTTGGTATGAATTAGAGTGGACACTGCGAGCCAGGTCTTCTCGTCCACATCAGTGCCTAACCTCACAAATGTGCTTCTAGAAGAATGGTCAAACATTCCCATAGACACACTCCTAAACTTTGTGGACAGCCCTCCCAGAAGAGCTGAAGCTGTTATAGCTGCAAAGGGTGAGCCAACTCAATATTGAACCCTACAGACTAAGACTAGGGCGCCAATAAATTTCACGTGCATGTAAAGGCAGGCTTCCCAATACTTTTGGTGATATAGTGTGTGTGTGTGTGTGTGTATATATATATATATATATATATATATATATATATATATATATATATATAGTGAGATTAGCTCAGTAGCGGGGTGTGCAGTATTCCCTGGATGTGTCATGGCACAGTGAAATAGGCACAGTCAGACAGCAGGATCTTTGTGAAACAAGACTGATTTATTTACAAAGTCTGTGGTTACAAGGTGCAGGTATCAAAAACAGAAAAATAAAACAAAACAGAAAATAAACCCTTGCCACCTTAGGCATTTAACTACAAAGCAGGGACGCCCGAGCGTTAGCGGTAAAGTGCCACTGGTTTTAGCGGCGCTTTACCGCTGTTTAAGTGGCGTCTTTCGGCCACTAGCGGGGCGCTTTTAACCCCTGCTAGAGGCCGAAGAAGGGGTTAAAAGCGCCCATGTTGCGGTGCTGCCTAATCGCTTTTCAGGCTGTTTGGAACCACTCCCTATATATTTCAATGGGCAGGGCATTTTGGGAGCGCTGTATACATCGCTCCCAAACCGCCCCAAAGATGCTGCTTGCAGGACTTTTCCTAATGTCCCGCAAGCGCACCGCCCCAGTGTGAAAAGTCACACTGAAATTAATAGGAGGTGGTTTTCAAGCACTTTACAGGCACTATTTCTAGCAGTAAAATGCATGAAAACCGCCTCAATGTGAAAGGGATCTAAGTCACACAGACCTAATCTCACCAAGTTGCTGCTCCCCAGTCATACACAGGAATCTGGTTCCAGGGTGTAGCATCTTCCCCAAGCAGCTTGGGAGTTTTATAGGAGCCCAGAATACTCAACCTGTTAAACCGGAGCTCTTTAACCCCTCATTGAGCCCAAAACAGGCTTACTACACAGCACAAACAGAAACGCAATTTTCATACATCGTGAACCTGGGACATATATGTTTCCCATCCTGGACACAACCCATAGTTTTTCCTGACTTCCTGTTACAATATACACTGTACAGTATTTTTTTTTTTCAAAGAAATATTAACATGAGTCCCCAAATTAGTTTTTCAGTATCAGTAGGTGTTTATTAGATTCCTTGCAATGTACTAGCAGCATCAGCTTTCTCAAAAGGCTTACTTAACACAAATATAGCTGATTATTGGACAATAATTACAGCTTGTTACTGGCCTTCCATGAGTACCTTGACCATCCAAATCAGCTACCAGGTTTTACTTTATCAGTGGTCCACTCACACCTAAGCAGTCTATTGCAGTGTGTTACCATGTGTCATAAATGAACGTGTGTTGCATTAAGGCACCCAATTTATTTAAATTGAATGGCCAAATAGCAAAAAGGCACCCAATTTATGTGAATGGAATTCCAAAACAGCAAAACGTACCAAAAAAAAAAGGACAAACACAAATGCCTTTTTGGATGCATTCATGCATTATTGTGTTTTGTGGTGTGTTGTAACAAAAGTTTTGAAATCATATTTTCCCATACCACTGAAGAGCAATTGAAGGAATTTAGAAAGCAAATGATGCTATCAAGTAAACTCAGCAACTGTGCTAAAACCATAAAGTTTATGCAGCTTCAATAGATTTTTATGTAAACCACAGCAACTAAGTAAGCACACCTGTATTCATGGTCATAAAGAGGGCTGCGCTATGTAGTTTTTTTCTACTTGCCAACTGCAGTCACAAAGACATTCAAACTTTAAAGCGGAGTTCCAAGCCAAAATTGAACTCTGAAACAAAAAAAAAAAAATACCTTTTCTGTATGTTTTCTTCGGGACTTCCATCCCATGGCGCCGTGGCGAGGTACATCACTTCCAAGTTTTTTTTGTGCCGTCCTCTTTCCCCCCATTACCTTCTGGGACCTGTGTGTCCCAGAAGAAGACAGGACCATTCTGAAATCTCTGCGCTAAAGGCTTCACTGCCAGTTTCCCTTACTTGCAATGCCGGCACCTGCACCCAAAGCCGTTGGACAGATCGGCTTGGGGTGCTGATATTGCGGGCTCCCTGGACAGGTAAGAGTCCTTATATTAAAAGTCAGCAGCTACAGAATTTGTAGCTGCTGATTTTTTTTTTTTTCCCCCCCGGATGGAACTCCGCTTTAATGCCAGATCTGAATCTGACTAGTTGCGGTTAACACTTATTTTTTATTTTAATCAGGTTTTTTGTAAATTAGAGAGAGCAAGGAGTTTACAGTGGGTGTTCCAGCTTTCAACATCATAAGCAGGTGCATTCTAGGATAAACTGATTATTGACCAAAGGAAATTGGGTGGACTGGTGCTCTACAACAGCATCTGGATGACAATCTGAACCTAGTAGGCTGTGCTCCCTTTAAGTTTCTCGAAGTATAATTTTTCAGCTTTTACTACACCTAGAAGTTCTGTTTCTTAATATCCACACAGGATACAATGCATGTGCATAAGGCTTCACATGGGCATACTATACCACGTTTGCCCACACAGGGATGCACAGGTGTTCCATGCATCCCAATGCAGGCATTCCCTTTCATGTCAATTAGAATGCAAACGCTGTATGGACACAGTTGCTGCTTCCAGTTTGACTAACACTGTCTGCATTCAGGTCCATGCATCTTCACTCACATGGATGTCAAATTGGAAGCAACAGCTGTGCCTGTGCAGCTGCTGCATCCTGATTGACATGAATTGGACTGCCTGCATGGGGATACATGGAACACCTGTGCATCCTTGTATGGTCAAGCACAGCCCTCACATGGCCTACTTAAAAATGACAGGCCCATTCTTTGTCTGTTGTCGTGTAATGCCAGCCCATTACAAAAAAAAAAACAAATAGACAAACTCCTAAAGTAATGTGCAGACCCAAAATGCTGACACGTGAGTGCCCAAGAATTTAGGTGAGTCAGACTGCTGCTCACTTATCTTGAAAATTGATGTTTTTAAGCTTCTGTGCGATATGATTATTTAAATACTGTATCTTCTAGTGCAGTTTAATTTATTATCATTAGTATGTAATATTTCCAAACAAATGTTCATAATGCTAAATATTATGTACTGTTAATTAAGATGCTCTGCAATTATGTAAAACATTAGGTGTGAAGCATTACAATTCCTTTTCAAACAAAAAAGCTGTTTACACAGGGAAGAGGCGCCTTAACAATGAAAAGAAATAATGCATAAACATTTCCAGGACATGTTACTTGTTCATTTTAATAATCTCCACCAACCATCCCAGATTTCACAGGACTGTCCCAGTATTGAAACAAAAACTCTGGGTTTGGCAGTTCCAGGCCATGTGCCTGAGCCCAGTACTAGAACACTAATTCCAGCACACAGCTCTGGGTCTACAGCATGTAGGCACTTCCAACTGGAGTGATCTGCTGCCCAACAGTGTCTGCAAAGTTTTTGATATCACCACATAGGCAGCAACACCAGACATTGGGCAGGATGCAGGTGAGTATATACTGCACTACTACCTTTTAACTACCAATGCCTGGGTATGGGGTATATTCAACAGTTCAGGTTCAGGTCCAGAAGAGTAACCATCTCTGCAGCACTCCAGCAATCAAGCCTGTATGGTAGAGTAGCCAGACGGAGGCCACTTCTCAATAAAAGGTACATGACAGCCCCCCTGGAGGCACCTGAAGGACTCTCAGACCATGAGAAACAAAATTCTCTGGTCTGATGAATCAAAGATTGAACTCTTTGGCCTGGATGGCATGTGTCATGTCTGAAGGAAACCAGGCACTGCTCGTCAACTGGCCAATACCATCCCTACAGTGAAGCATGGTGGTGGTGTTTTTCAGTGGCAGGAACTGGGAGACTAGTCAGGATTGAAGGAAAGATGAATGCAGCAATGTAAAGAGACATACTGGATGAAAACCTGCTCCAGAGAACTCTGGATCTCAGACTGGGGCGAAGGTTAAACTTCCAACAGGACAACTACCCTAAGCACACAGCCAAGATAACAAAGGAGTTGCTATGGGACAACTCTGTGATTGTCCTTGCATTGCCCAGCAAGAGCCCAGACTTGAACCTGATTGAACATCTCTGGAGAGATCTGAAAATGGCTGTGCACTGACGCTCCCCTTCCAACCTAATGGAGCTTGAGAGATCCTGCAAAGAAGAATGGGAGAAACTGCCCAAAAATCGGTGTGCCAAGTTTGTAGCATCATACTCAAAAAGACTTGAGGCTGTAATTGGTGCCAAAGGTGCTTCAACAAAATATTGAGCAAAGAATGTGAATACTTACAGTATGTACATGTGTTTTTTTTCGTTTTTTATTTTTAATATATTTGCAAAGATTTCAAGAATTGAAATAAGAATTGAATTCCTTTTGGAGTAAAGCTGTAACATAACAAAATGTGAAAAAAGTGAAGCACTGTAAATACTTTCCGCATGCACTGTTTGTAGGTTACCACATATGCAGCAATGCCAGACACTGAGCAGGATGCAGGTGAGTATATACTGCACTACTTTGTTATAACTACCAATGCCTGGGTATGGGGTATACTCAATTGTTCAGGTTTATTTTACTGATTTTTGTAACTTTGCATAATAAGCTGGTTTATTATTACATTCTTCATTTGTATTAACGAGATTTGTTAATATGGCTGCAAATGTAAGTAAAAGTGCAGTTAAATAGCAACGGTATATAATATACTGAGAAATAATGTGTGATTCTGTGCCTTTGTCTGTAATAAGCATGGAAAAGAAGTGTTAGTAGGCACTCTGATAACTGCTACAGGCAAATGTAGCTGTGGATGGTTAGGGACAACTTAAACATTCAAATGCCTAAGAGGGTGTTAAGCATTGTTTCTCACCACCAGCTGGTATCATGTAATTCTCAGTTCTGCATTGACCTCTTTTGCTAAGTATCGAAGGATTTTAATTGCAGGAATATAAAGTTTCATAATCCAGCCATGTAGAAGTATTTTGTATAACAAGAAAGAAGTGGAATTAGATATACCACTGGATATCAGGAAATAGGCACTGTGCATCCTATTTACTGACTGAGTAATGGCAATATATGTCAAAAACTGGCAGGGAATGGACACTGGGGGTTATTTATGAAAGGCAAATCCACTTTGCTCTACAAGTGCAAAGTGCACTTGAAATTGCACTGAAAGTGCACTTGGAAGTGCAGTCGCTGTAGATCCGAGGGGGACATGCAAGGAAAGTAAAAAACAGCATTTTAGCTTGCACATGATTGGATGATAAACTCAGCAGAGCTTCCCCTCATTTCAGATCTACCCCTCAGATTTACAGTGACTGCACTTCCAAGTGCACTTTCAGTGCAATTTCAAGTGCACTTTGCACTTGTAGTTTGCACTTGTAGTGCAAAGTGGATTTGCCTTTCGTAAATAACCCCCACTGCATAGTTCTAACAGATGCAATGGACAATATGGAGTTGATTTACTAAAGAAAAATAGACTGCTCACTTTGCAAAGGAATTTGCACTTGTAAGGGAATTTTCCCTAGAACTTAGTGATTGCAGTGGAGCTCTAACGGCTTCCATCATCCAACCATGTGCAAGCAAAAATGCTGTTTTTTTCCTTGCATGTGATTGGGTATTCTGTACAAAGAAAAATGTCACCACATTCACTAAGCTACGGGAAAGAACATTGCCTTGCAAAGTGAACAGCCTATTTATCTTTAGTAGGGATGGACGAACAGTTCGGCCTAAGCATGAGTTTGGGCTGAACTTTGGCTGTTCGGACATTCTCCGAACAACCGAACCATCAGGGGGTTCAACCGTTTGTTTGACCCACCGAACGACCACAATGCACTGCGCTGCCGCACAGTGCATTGAAAGCCCTGATTGGCTGAAGCAATGAAAGCTTTGCCCAATCAGGGCACAGAGCACTGTCAGAGCCATGATTGGACGCTGTCATGATGACTGTATCCAATCATGGCTCATTGCTCTTAATACCACTCCACACTATATAAGTATTCATTCCATAGCGATCATTTGTAGTGTGATAGTGGCACGGAGAGAGATAGAACAGGGCTCTGTTCAGTGCTATTAGGCAGTTAGTGTGCTATTTTGATTCTATTGTCAGTGTAGAATATCAGCTTAGTGTGCATCTAGGGCTAGTTCAGTGTGTGTGTAGTGCGACCATTCATCTTTACATTAGTGTGAATGTAGGGATAGTTCAGTCAGTGTGTGGTGCACACTTAACGCAGTATATTTTAGTTGTGTTACTGCAAGTTTAAGCCATATATTTCAGTGCGTTACGTGCCTTTTAATGCAGTACATTTTTGGGCGTTACTGCACACTAAACACAGTATGTTTCAGTTGCAATACTACAAGTTTAATGCTATATAGTTCTGTGTGTTACTGCAAGTTTAACACTGTATATTTCATTGCGTTACTGCAAGTTTAACGCCATATATTTTAGTGCATTACGTGCCATTTAACGCAGTACATTTTTGGCTGTTACTGCACACTAAACGCAGTATATTTCAGTTGCGTTACTGCAAGTTTACCACCTTATAGCTCTGTGCATTACTGCAAGTTTAACTCCATATATTTCATTGCATTACTGCGAGTTTAATGCCATATAATTCATTGCGTTACTACAAGTTTACCGCTGTATATTTCATTGCGTTACTGCAAGTTTAACACCGTATATTTCATTGCGTTACTGCAAGTTTAACGCCGTTTATGCGTTACTGAAAGTTTAATGCCATATGTTTCATTGCGTTACTGCAAGTTTAACGCCATATTTTTCTGTGCGCTACTGCAAGTTTAACGCTGTATATTTCATTGCGTTACTGCAAGTTTAATTCCATATACAGTAGTTCTGTGCATTTCTGCAAGTTTAACGCAGTATATTATAGTTTATCCGTGGAGTGTGTTTGTGTAGTGAATATTCAAATTAAAGTGCACCAAACACCACTTTCCATTGATTAAAGTGCATCCAAGTACACATTTACTCATCTTTATAACATTTTGTTAATAAGCAAGCCCCACCCCCACCCATCATGTCTGGGAGGACAGCAAGGAGAGGCAGACATTCCCATGGCACTGTAAAGGGGCCAGCCGCATATGTGTCCACAGGCAAAGTTGGATGTGGTCAGTCCTCAGGCAGGGCATCATTTCCTCTGTTTAGTGATGTTGCCTATGCTATACAGCCACAGCATGCAGAGGAGGTGGTGGACTGGCTTACTAAACTGTCCTCATCCTCCTCATCATCCTCATCCTCCATCACCCAAGCAGAGACTAGTGCGCAGTCCCCTGCAGCTGCCAGAGTGGCTAAACCTGCCTCCTTGTTCACAGCTATTCCTGCCATAGCCCCAGCATCAGGCATGGAGAAGTCAGCAGAGTTATTTGAACAAAACTTCAGCCACTTGCTCCTTGATGATGCACAGCCAATACTCAATTCAGATGTTGGTTCTGAGGCTGAGGAAGGCAGGAACACGAGTCTACAGAGAGGGAAGAACACTGGTACACACATTGGCATTCATGTTTCCCCAGCCACAGCGTATTGCCAAGTTGTCTCCAGTGGTAATGAGGATGGAGGAGATGATGAGGAGGTCACTGACTCGACTTGGGTGCCAGATAGAGCAGAGGAGGAAAGTTCGAGTGAGGCACAGCCCCAACGAGGCAGCCATGATGGAAGAGTAGAGAGCAGCCACCCTATTCCATCACATTGTGGAGCTGTTATCTCCCGGCCCATTTAATGCAGCTCAGCTGTCTGGCCTTTTTTTAGTACATGTGCAGCCAATCGCACTGTTGCTATTTACAATCTTTATCTCAAGCACATCAAGCGTGGCAAAAATAGCAACCATTTGGGTACCACATGCTTGACAAGGCATTTAACCTCCCACCACTCAGCCTGTTGGCAAGAGCACCTAAAAGCCACACAAAAGGGGCACAAATCTGTCCCTTCTCCTTACCCAGCTCAGTCTGACGCTGGTATACCTCATAACCTCTCAGCAGCCTTCACTGATAGGGATGATGATATAGCGCAGGGTGTCCCAGATCCTTGTAGCACATCTGCCAGCAGCACATCACCAGCTGTAGACTATAGCCGGAAAATTTCTCTGCCCCATCTGCTGCAGTGGAAAAAAAAAATACACCTGCCACCCATATGCCCAGTGCCTAAATGCAAGCTTGTCAAAGATGCTGGCTCTACAACTTCTGCCTGGTTGATTCTGCTCCCTTCCGTGAATTTGCAGAATGTGCTGTACCACAATGGCAGGTTCCCAGTCTCTATTTCTTTTCACGTAAGGCCATTCCAGCTCTCTACCATCATGTGCAAGGCAATGTTGTGGCATCGTTGGGCAAGGCAGTTAGCTGAAAAGTCCACGTTACTGCTGACACGTAGTCCAACAAGCATGGGCAGGGACGAAATATTTTGTTCACAGCACACTGGGTAACTCTGTTTGCAACTCGGAAGGATGCAGGACAGGCTCAGTGCTGCAACTTGTTGTGCCCTATGTCTCCATACAGCTGGTGATGATGCCAGATTTGTCAGCTCTACCCCCTCCTCCTCCTCCATGACCTCCTCTGCTGAATTGTCCTAAAAACCTCAAGTACCCCCTAAGCATTCAAAGGGCTATTCAATGAGCCTGGCTAAAAGGTGCCTTGCAGTGCTTCAGCTTGTGTGTCTAGGGGACAGAAACTACACTGGAGCAGAGATTCTTGCAACTCTGCAGGGACAGGCCCAGAGGTGGTTCACACCATACCAGCTGGAGCCAGGAATGGTGGTGTGTGATAATGGCACAAGCCTCCTGCCCACCCTTAGACAGGGACATGTCCTCAATTTGGTAGTGCAGCATTTCCTAAATAGGTACCCAGGGTTGGAAGTTCTACTAAAGCAGGCCAGAAGAGTCTGTAGCAATTTCAAGCGATCATACATTGCTCGGTTTCCTGAAATTCAGTGGGAATACCACCTGCCCATAAACCACCTGATTTGTGACATACCCACCAGGTGGAACTCGACTTTGCCAATGTTGCAGTGGCTGCATGTGCAGCAGAGGGCCATCAACTCAGGCCGGCTCTGCTTTTTTCCCCCGTGCCAATAGCTGCTCATAAAGGATGCATGCACTGTACTATCACCATTTGAGGAGGCCACAAGGATGGTGAGCCGTGACAACTCATGCATCAGTGACACAATCCCTGTTGTGTTCCTGCTGGAGCAGACTCTGCATGGGATTATGGACAAGGCACTGGAGGCAGAGCAGCGGGGAAAAGAGGAGGACTTAATTTCCTCTCATAGCCCACTTTATGCAAACACCATTGTTCCTATGCCACAGAACACACAAGAGGAGGGAGAGGAGGAGGATTCTGGCAGTTTTGGAGGCATTGAAGCAGAGGAAGACATATACCAAAGAGAGGAGTCAAGAGAGGAGTGGTGGAGAACGCGGCCTCCTAGGTGATGTGTTTCTCAATTTTCTTAGTCCTCGCCGCCCAGGGCTGTCAGCTTCCACATCCCATCAGCAGCGTCTGCATCACATGGTGGATGATTATCTAGGGACGAAAACAGAGATGAAGAGCCTTCCAGTCAACAATCCACTTGCTTACTGGATCATGAGAATAGACCACTGGCCAGAACTTGCCCAGTATGTTACTGAGCTCCTGGGCTGCCCTGCATCCAGCGAGCTTTCCGAACAGGCATTTAGTGCTGCTGGAGGTTTTGTTACTGATCATAAAATGCATCTGTCCACAGACTCAAAATGAATCATCCTGGATTACCAGCAGCTATGAAGCCCCTGATGCCAATGTCGCCGATTAAGTGTTTTAAGTGTTTCAAAATTGACTTTTTACAATTTTTTTTTCCATTGATACATGTCCCCCGGGGAAGTATATTGCATATAAGCCTTCAAGATGGGAACTTTTGATTTTTCACGTTCGGGTCCCATAGACTTCAATAGAGTTTGTTATTCATTTCCGAACTTTCACAATGTTCGAATGTTCTGGTGCGATTTGAACAGGGGGTCATTCGGCCCATCCCTAGTCTTTAGTAAATAAACCTGTATATATAACTGGACATAAACAAAAAGCTCTGCATACCACAGAGTACTGCTACTATATACCACATATTCTAAAAGAATGTTAACCATTTCACAGTGATTGTCAGTGAATGTGAACCATATAAATATCCCTGACTGACAGGGAGTGATCACCATAATCCACTAGTTCTTATTTTGCCTGTTTTAATATTATTATATTATGACCATACTCTGTGATCTGTTATGATGTGTAAGTCATGAACGAGCATTCAAGGACAAAGTAATTTGTAATTCTCTCTGGTTTATGAAATAATAGCTGTATGGTTTTCAATGTGTAAAATGTTAAATTAAAAATGACTTATTTTAGGACAATTCATATCCTTAAAAACCATTTAGGCTTCTTGGTCTTACAATATCCCTTAATTATGAGTTTTAGTTGCTTCAAGCAATTCTTTATGATAGACTAAAGTATCTTAAAATGTAAAAACTTCAGAAACAGAGCATGACAAATTAGGCTGACAGTTTTTCAAATATTATTCAAAGAAGTTACCAGAACCTTCCTTAATTATGCTTTGTCTGGTCTCTGCACTGTAAAATGTATCTTTTGTACCCAGGGAATTTTGCCATTCTGCTAAACATTTTAAGTTGGATTTCCTTTTCTTCCCTAAATTATATAAGTTTCTTCCTAGGAAATAGAGAGCAAAAGTCAACGATCATATTCCTAGATAGTCTTTCCTGAATGCAGAAAATATGTTATAATTATTATTCAGTTTTTTATTGCACAAAATGACATTTACATTCTTTAAATGTAGATCGTTTTTGGAAGCTAATAGCTATTTACTTGATTATCTCCTGATATAATGATATCATTGGGATTTTGCTGCAAGTGTTTGCCCCCCTCTTACCCTCTGAGGATGTCCTAAGCATGACTGCTTGCAATCCTTATCAGGTCGAACTCTTTTCACCCTTGGAACACGAATGGTCATTGAACCTCCGGGATCCTCCAACGTTTTTTAAAAATAACTTCTGGAAAAACTTCTGGTCAGGAGATCCCATTTCACTTTCCAGTGGTGAAATATACCTTGTATATATGAAATTGAATTTATGATGAAATAATTTCTTTTGATAATTGAGATGTTAAAAATATATCTCTTTAGAGCAAGCCAACCTCCTGAAGAAGACCACATGGGTCGAAACGGGTCGGGGCATCATCACAACAGACATATGATATGTGATGTTGTATTTTTGTGTTTGCATTTCTGTATCGTGGAATGTTTTTGTTATCCCCTAACCAGAGCTCATATTTTAACTGCAACACATTGTTGACCCTATATTTTCATAAATAAAGTATTTTTATACAATCTCTTTTGAATCCGCCTGTACTGCTGCTTTAAAACCCATTAGGGGAACTTTCCCATATTGTATGGTATGGTATGGAGTCCCCGTACCTCTCCTATATGTGTCTTCCCCATGCTATAGCTATTTACTTTGAACTAAGAGTATCCACATTCATTCTTTTTTTTGTGTTTTTTTTTAACAAAAAATGTTAAGAGTTTCAGCACTTCTAAATATTTGTATAAAATGCTGTATTTTCTATAAATCAGACTGGCCTTCATTTTTTGAAAGGATATGAAAAGTGTAAAGGTTTATAGTAAAAGTGGCAGAGCAGTTGTTTGCATAGAATGGAAAGCTGAATGTTTGTCAATGAACCCTGCTGAAATTAAACAAAGAAAATATTACCTAATAGTCTTGCAATGCATTTGAAGCACTGTGTAGTCTGCTGTTTGAACAGAAGGTGGATGAATAAAATATATTACCAATGTTCATAAGCAGTTGCTGTACTTTGGTGAGAAAACGTAAAGCTTTCTAAACAAACATATTGTTTTAATGCTTATTTAGCTGGTAAAATTAAAAAATACTCAAACATAATTTTTGCATTAAGGAAACATGTTTTTTTTTTAAAGAATTGAACAACCTCGTTTTCTAGATATTGATAGATTCAAATTGAAGCTGGCCATACATTATACAATTTTCTTATTCAATTTCCTTTAGCCTTACCTTCAACTATGTAGTGCAAGGGCCTGCCTGTGTCTGATTGCATAAAAATTTAAAGTGCTTACAGTAGGTTTGACCTTATATTATATGGTTTTGGTAAATATAAAGGAAAATTGTACAAGAAAAATGTATAATGTATGGCCAGCCTAATTCTGCCAGCCTATGGCCAGCCTAATGTCCAGCACCTGAGCTAAGCTTCCTAATCAGGAGGATATCATAGGTGGCTTTAGAGGTGGTATATTGTAGGCATAAAAAGCAATCATTGTAAAATCAGATGAATTTTGTAATCCATTCTAACTGTCCTGTTTATGTGTAGTACATCTGCACACAGAGCTTGGGCATGCGAAAGTGTTATAACAAGCAAAGAGCAATTAAATTAATGGTGCAGTGTACCCTGCAAGGAAAATTTTGATTTATCTTTTTCACTAAATTAAGGCAAATTGTAGGAAATTTGGAAACTTTTGGTCAATTTGGCAATATGCATGCATCAATTGGGAAGGTGAAACTAAAGTGGTCTTTAACTCTTCCTGTGCACAGTGTGTATATAAATGATTTTCAGCATAGGGCATTGTGCTGAGGATATGTTTCTAAGCATCATTGAGAGCCAGCAAACAACACTTTAGAAGGCTGATGGCTCTCAATCCCAGCTGTCACTGACAGCTCCGATATCCACTGATGATCGGGAACCACTAAGAGTGTTTCCTAATTCTGGGATCACTATATCAGCAATGATGTAATGATCATATGCAGACTGGAGGTATAATTAAAAAAAAAAAAAACCTTCCACTTTCTGAAAAAAACACAGCCACCTTCAGGCTACAGTCTGTGCTGCCTTTTTTTTTTTGTTTGTTTTCCCTGACCTGAAAAGTAAAGGCATAATCTCCTGCATCACATACTAGCACATTATGTGAATCTTACCCGTATGTTGCCTTATGAGTTTATGTGAAATCTCCATTAATAGCTGTAAAAATATTGTAACTAGGAATATATATCATTTAGCTTGTATCTATGCAGGGCGGAAGATATTATCTTCACATATATCTCGGAGTAGACCAGACGGTGGTCGGGCAAGTCGGTGCTCAGGCTTTTGTGTACAAACAATGAGAGTCAAACCTCATTGTTTTACACATACTCACTTCAAAGGATCCCTTGCTGGGATATGCAATGAAGGGATGCCAATACTTAACTTCCCGGTAAAGTTCAAGTCAAACTCCTGCCTTAATAGTCGCAAGGATTTGCAATAAAGGGGGCTGACTTATGCAAAGTATAGGGACTGGAGATGCAGCCAATCCTTAACCAGCAATAGGGAAGCTCACCAATCAATTGCCACGCTATGCCAACCAATGAGGCATCATCTTGTATTGATATACACAGACTAGTCTTCCTTCTGATTCCGCATGCGTGTGGAAGTCGCCGGTCATGGCACAGGGCTCTTAAGAAATGGCAAGGGTGCCCGTTCCTTCAGAGCGCATATGCCAATGACGTCATGGGCTGCATATGCAGTAAATATCTCCTAAACAGTGCATGTTTTGGAAATATTTACAGTACAAACAATCAATGGCAGTTTACCTCCACTTTAATACATATATATATATATATATATATATATATATATATATATATATATTTTTTTTTTATATATATACACACACACACTGTATATTTAATATATAATATATTCATAAAATATATATATTATATATTTTAAAAATAGTACAAAGTTAAAAAAAAGTTTTGCACATTATTATTAAAAATATTCAGGTATGTAAATTAGTCAGAATTATTGTCAGGTTAACAAACATATATTGACACTGCTAAATGTAGCATGTGCAGCACTGACATAAAACTGTTTAGGGAGGAATGGCTGCTGAGGATTGCAGAAGCTCCTTTTAAATCATAATTTTAAGAACTGTAAGTCAAGGTGGTTTGGTTATCCTATAGAGGTGCAATGAATCAGGAGAGCACCACACCAGCCTTGATGGAAGATTTTTTTAAATCAGCCTTTTATTACTTGTGGGTGAGACCAGATAATGAATGTAATAAAAAAAAAGTGGGTGTTGCTTCACAGTGTATGGTTTTAAGTATGCCGCCTTTCCCCATTTGCTTTGCTATAGTTTAAACAATATGGTTTAAGCAGCAATTAAAACCCTCCGCGTTGGTGTTTGTGCCAGTAATGATGACCCCAGCATGTTTCGGGAGCCAGTAATAACCCCAGCCAGCATTAGGGTCAGAGATGATAAACCACCAGCTATAGGCCCTGTCTAGTATCAGGGCCAGCAGTGATAACCCCTAGCAAGTATCAGGGCAAGCAATTAAAACCCCCAGCAAATGTTAGGGAGAGCAATAACCACCAACAATAACATTCCAACAATAACCCCCCAGCATTTGGGTTCAGTAGGTTCACATACCTAAGTACTCACTCCAGTGAAGCTGCCTCTCCCACACTGCTGCTACAATTATAATACACCCAACAGAGAAAAATACATTTGCAGCGTGCTGCATAGCACATCCCTGCACTTTTTGTTTTGCAAAGGGCCAAGACAGTTGCTGATGAAGTTACTATGGGGTGATTGATAAAATATTGGGGGTGCTATAACACATCCAAACACCCCCAGTGCAATAGTGCATAAGCTGTTATGATATGCGTAGTAGTGTTTTTATGTTTCGTGTTGAGGGTTTTTTTTAAGACGCATTGGGGTTTATTTACTAAAGGCAAATCTAAGTCTTGATTGGCTCTTGGACTGTATTAAAGGTGAATCTACAGTATACTATCTCATAGAGACTGGAGACTGTATTTTAACACTGCTGTTCTAATAACATAAGCATCAGTAACCAAAGAGTGGCAAAGAAAGGTTAGTAAAATCTCTATTTAAGTTCCATATGGTGTGTTAATTACAGATCCAGATGGTATTTATTTTCTCCTGCAGAGCAGAGCTAATGTAAATATATGATGAAATGCGCAAAGTTACAGTAACTGTTAAAGAGTAACAACAATACATTTTCTGCCCTAGCAGATAAACCTCAGAATAATTACAGAGCTTTTATTTGATAACCCCTTTATAACCAGGTCCAGATTTTTTGGAATGCATATTTATTACTGAAACAGTGACAACAGAATTATTGAAAACATAGATTATTATTATTATTACACAGGGTTTATATAGCGCCAACAGTTTGCACAGCGCTTTACAACATTAGGGCAAACAGTACCATTACGATGCTTATACAGACAATACCAAAATACAGATGAAAGCAGAATTGTAGCCCCTGTATGGCTAGCTTAGCTAGCTTAACCTCCCTGGCGGCATTCCCAATTGTGGCTCGGGGTTAAATTTCAGTACCATTAGCGGTAACCCCGAGCCACACTCGGGATTGCATCTCAGGATCCTGGTGCAATGTACTTACCTCAGGATCCTGAGATGTCCCCCCGCTGTGTCTGGCTGTGCCCTCCGCCCGATGCCTCTGTGTGCTGGGCTCCATTCCCTGCGAGCGTTGTGACGCATGGGGACGGAGCCCCGCGGCAAATTAAAAAAATACAAAATTCATAACACATACAGTACACTGTAATCTTACAGATTACATTACTTAAATTACTGTATGAAATCATTTCACCTCCCTTTTGTCCCTAATGCTTTGTCCAGTGCCCTGCATGCAGTTTTATATTATATATACTGTTCTTTCTGCCTGGAAACTTGAGATTGTCCATAACAACCAAAAGTGTCCCTTAACACTTGCAGAATTGAGTGATAGTGAATCGTGAGGAAATTCATTTTATTATTATTATTATATTATTTTTTATAATTATTTATAGTTATTTATTATATTATAACTTATGATTGTGTTTCAAACTTTATCATACCCGGGATGTCTAAAAGACTCTTGTTTGGACAGATTTAAGTGTTTTATTACTAAGAATTACAGGCCTAAAATATAAAACGCCAAATTTCTATGCAAAGCAACGTACTGCTTTGAGGCACAAAAATCTGACATAATCATACCGCCAGGGTGGCTACAAGATACTCAACTTCATCTATTATTATATAGGATTTATATAGCGGCAACATTTTGCGCAACGCTTTACAGCATGAGGGCAGACAATGCAATTACAATACAATTCAATACAAGAGGAATCAGAGGGCCCTACTCATTAGAGCTTACAATCTAGGATTCAAAGCTTATTTAATTACCTAGGCCCTAATCTATGACTGCATTTGAAAGTCCTAAAAGGATCCTAATACACAATGCAAGTGACCACATACATGTCCCCTCAAGTAGCTTAAGGGAAGATGAAGATGATAAAGTGTGGTTATATTCATATATCTCTTCACCAGACCTGCATGAGTCTTGGCAATTTGAATGGTTCCATTGGGGTTGATTTACTAAAGCTGGAGCACTCAGAATGTAGTGCAGCTGTGCATGGTAGCCAACCAGCTTCTAATCTCAGCTTGTTCAATTAAGCTTTGACAATAAAACCTTGAAGCTGATTGGTTTCTTTGCAGATTTGCACACTTCAGTCTTAGTAAATAACCCCATTGCCTGCAATGGGGTGCAACACTTCATGTGATTTGGAACTGTCAAATCACATGACAAAATAACACTGGCGTGAACGGGGGCTAAAGAGAAGAACCTATAGCAATCAAATTTGTAGCCCTTTAGGTTACTTTCTAGCAGTTATAAGAAGCACAGGGGTGATACAGATCGCTTTGTGAAGAGTTCTATGTTAGCTTTCAGCAGAAAGAGACAGTAACTATATTCTGTAACAGGTGGTGCCTAGCATTAATAAGTAGTAAGCAAAACCCATAGTTACGAAATGTTTATGAAAGTGCTATACTGGATATTTGCCCAGAATTTTAAAGTGTAGGAACTGTACTGGAGATGCTTCACAAGACCTGGAAACCTAGTAATTCTGAGGGATCCAGTTCATTAATAAATAGCAGTATAACAGCTACACTAGAGATGCCAGGGAGAGAAAAACATCTGAAAGAAATGACAGAGTTCTTCAATTTAGGGCATGGGAGACATGTAAGAGGGAACATTACATTTATATACAAGACTGTATAATGTATTGATTGCAAATAATTGCTCTGAGGTCTATTGAGGTCTATGAGTGCATGGACCCCTTTTCTTAGTGCCAAGTCTTACATTTTTAATCAGAGTAGGTTACCTATCTCGTCAGTGTTGTGAGCCTGAAATATGCCTAATTGGTGCTTCCTAGGTCATCCATCTGGGGCTCATGATTTACCCCAAAGCCAACCATATTTCATTCATCTAGCTGTATATCAAGAGAGGAACCTAGTAAAAAAAAACTCTGGTGTTACCTATTTTTTTCCCTAATAAAGACTTCCCTGCAAATACTATAGCATTGAATGCGTTATTAAATTCTGTATTCTGTCTTTTCTCTCTATGAATGAATAAAGGCATCCTGAAATTAGCTGTTTTGCAGTGCTTTCTCTTCAGAAAATCCATAATATGAATCATGCAGCCTGCTAAACTATTCTCCTGAAAATGCCAGTTGCCTGCCTGTAATGCTGATCTACAGGCATACCCCACTTTTAAGTACACAATGGGGTTTATTTACTAAAGCTGGAAAGTGCAAAATCAGGCTCACTTCTGCATAGAAACCAATGAGCTTCCAGTTTTTATTACCAAAGCTTAATTGAACAAGCTGGGGTTAGAAGCTCATTGGTTTCTATGCAGAAGTGAGGCTGATTTTGCACTTTTCAGCTTTAGTAAATAAACCCCATTGTGTACTTAAAAGTGGGGTATGCCTGTACTATGTCACAATGGCAACTGTAAACCTATTTTTACTATAGGTATAGGTACCTATAAATAACCATTTAACCACTTCCGGACCAGCTCGCGACGATATACATTGGCACTTTGAAGAGGCATATCGTTATGGCAGCATCTAGCTACCATAATCCCAGTATCCTCTTCTTCAGTGAGCAGTCTGGTTTCAGATAAAAGTGTTCTCAGCGGGAGATTCACCGCAAGATCACTTGGATTATCCTGCCGGTCTCCTCCTTACACAACTGATCCGCAGTAACGGGGGCACCAGTGTAGAGGGAATACTCCCAGAGGCTCTTTCCAATGCTGCAGAAGCTTCTCTCTCCAGTTTAGTATGTATGCAATGTGTTCAGACAAGATCACTTTTAATCAGCAGCGGGGGGAGACCACCCCCACCACTCACCGGTGCTCTCCGCCGCTAACTGGAGCTGCTGGCAGCAGCAAAGGTGATCGGATCCTTCTCCCTGTTAGGTATGAAGATGAGTGAGGGGAAGATGGCCCGTCTCCATACCATTGCAGGGCGAATGCAACATCAAAATGTCACTTCCGTCCATAGCTCTTAAAAGGACTTTTTTTATTTATTTATTATTGCATTTTAGTGTAAATATAAGATCTGAGGTCTTTTTGACCCCAGATCTAATATTTAAGAGCTCCTGTCTTGCTTTTTTTTTTTTTCTATTACAAGGGATGTTTACATTCCTTGTAATAAGAAGAAAGGTGACACATCAAAAAAAAAAAAAAGTGTAAAAATAAAAAAAAAAGTAAAATAAAATAATAAAAACATTTTTTTAACATGCCCCGTCCCACCAAGCTCGTGTGCAGAAGCGACCGCATATGTGAGTATCGCCCACATATGAAAACGGTGTTCAAACCACACATGTGAGGTATCGCCGCGATTGTTAGAGTGAGAGCAATAATACTAGCCCTAGACCTCCTCTGTAACTCAAAACATGCAACCTGTAGAATTTTTTAAACGTCACCTATGAGGATTTTTAAGGGTAAAAGTTTGTCGCCATTCCACAAGCGGGTGCAAATTTGAAGCGTGACATGTTGGGTATCAATTTACTCGGCATAACATTATCTTTCACAATATAAAAAAAATGGGCTAACTTTACTGTTGTCTTATTTTTTAATGCAAAAAAGTGTATTTTTTCCCAAAAAAGTGCGCTTGTAAGGCCGCTGCACAAATACGGTGTGACAGAAAGTATTGCAACAACCACCATTTTATTCTCTAGGGTGTTAATAAATATATATATATATATATATATATATATATATATATATATATATATATATATATATATAATATTTGGGGGTTCTAAGTAATTTTCTGGCAAAAAAACAGTTTTTAACTTGTAAATACCAAATCTCAGAAAGAGGCTCGGTCCTTAAGTGGTAATGTTCTAATTTGTTATAACACTTTCACTCATTACTGTTTTGGAAAGGAATCCAGAAAATACAGTTGCTAATTGTGAAGAAACACCTAACATTTGCGCTCCCTCAAACATCTGAAATGAGGCACATCTAAAAAGTCATCTTTCTCTCTGTGTCACAGATTGTCACCTGGTCAGGAAATAAAACATATTGAAAAAATAAAAGTGTAGCGCTATATTACACATACACAAACGTGTGTATCACAATACATAAGTGCATATAAAAATAGTGAATACTACCAAGACATGTATGACCATAATATGGATAATGCCAAATAATTAAACAGTGTTGATCACATGAAAAATAAAATAAACAATAATAAAACTTAGTTGTCAGATGTGCCAGTGATTAGTAGAAACCCGTGCTGGTTCCATAAACCAAACATCAAACAAATAAAAAATCATAAAGCATAACAGTCCATATTGAATATATAAAAATGTGTAGAAAAATAGTGAAGAGAACGTAAGCAGAGTTCTATGTGGGCGATGAGTGGCCAGATGGTAGAAAGAAACTCCCAAATTCACAGATGGATGATTACACCAGATCTGGCGAGTGGGTAGAAAGAAAACCACAAGTGTGCATAGGTTGTACATCAGTGCCGGGGCCAACACCAGAAGTAGAGGAGGCTTACCGAAACAAATTGACCTGAAATGGCGTACGCCAGACAAGTCAGAAAGGCTTAGTAACCACTGGTTCTGAGAAGTGCGTCTTGTCAGATGTCATCAACAAATGGTGGAGAATGGGGTACCAGCACGGCTTCCTCACCCATGGACAATCCTTGAGGGATTTGATAACCCCTAGTGTGCTGGATCCTCCAGAAATTAAGAGAAAGATCTGTTCTTGGGCAGCCACGGATGACTTTGCTTTGTCTTTCAGAACCTCATTCTCAATTCCTGTTAGGTCATCTCCCAGAAGCCATCACATGACATGTGATGGCTTCTGGGAGATGACCTAACAGGAATTGTATGCTGATACAAGCTACAGGAAGTGATGTAATCTGAAAATCCATTCCAAGATACAACAAGACTGACAAGATTCTAAATATCATGAGAATGAGGTTCTGAAAGACAAAGCAAAGTCATCCGTGGCTGCCCAAGAACAGATCTTTCTCTTAATTTCTGGAGGATCCACCACACTAGGGGCTATCAAATCCCTCAAGGATTGTCCATGGGTGAGGAAGCCGTGCTGGTACCCCTTTCTCCATCATTTGTTGATGACATCTGACAAGACGCACTTCTCAGAACCAGTGGTTACTAAGCCTTTCTGACTTGTCTGGCGTACGCCATTTCAGGTCAATTTGATCTGGTAAGCCTCCTCTACTTCTGGTGTTGGCCCCGGCACTGATGTACAACCTATGCACACTTGTGGTTTTCTTTCTACCCACTCGCCAGATCTGGTGTAATCATCCATCTGTGAATTTGGGAGTTTCTTTCTACCATCTGGCCATTCATCACCCCCATAGAACTCTGCTGACGTTCTCTTCACTATTTTTCTACACATTGTTATATATTCAATATGGACTGTTATGCTTTATGATTTTTTATTTGTTTGATGTTTGGTTTATGGAACCAGCACGGGTTTCTACTAATCACTGGCACATCTGACAACTAAGTTTTATTATTGTTTATTTTATTTTTCATGTGATCAACACTGTTTAATTATTTGGCATTATCCATATTATGGTCATACATGTCTTGGTAGTATTCACTATTTTTATAAGCACTTATGTTTTGTGATACACACGTTTGTGTATGTGTAATATAGCGCTACACTTTTATTTTTTTATGTATTCCTTTGCCTTGAGTCTATAGGTGTGTTGGCTGCTATTTTATCTTTTTTTGGTTTAAACGCAGCGCTGTACTTAATTTTTATTTTTGCTTTCTAAATAAAACATATTGAGGCTGGAGGTATGAATAAAAACAAGAGAACAGAAAAAGAAAACAATAAAATTGGAGTCTTTATTAGCCACTCGAAATTCTTCTTTAATTTTTTGTCCGTACAAATATGAAAGTGAACCTGACTGGTTGTTTGAGGCCACAATGGTGGCAATGGTTTTGCACACAACAGTTCTGATCCTCCTCTTCTCGGGTCCCCCGGTAGTGCTCCTCCCCTCTGCCGAGTGCCCAGCATAGCAAGCTGCTTCCTATTGTGGCACTTGTGCAAGCTTGCGTCCGAGCCACGCCACGTGTGTGTCTATTGACACATAGCGCATGTCTTGGCCCTGCCCAATGCTCCCTCTCCACTGGCTGTGATTACCAATGGTCTATGAGGAGGGAGAGAGCAAAGAGAGGGAAGAGATCGAGATCAGGCTCAGGTAAGTATTTAGGGGGGCTAGGGGGAGCTGCAGCCTTTAGAACCACTTTAACAACATTTTTCACCATTTTTACTAGCAGTAGGTGCAGGTTCTTTTTTTGTCAATAAGAACCAAAACATAAAAGATATAGGTTGTGCTACATGATACTTCCAGATCGCAGTACTTAAGCTAACCTCACTGGAACAAACTTCTAACTGATACATGTAGCTGGGATACAGGCCAAGTATCAGGCTGGTGTCAGGTAGGTATTTTCACTGTACAGGAAAAGGTCAGGGCTGCATCAAACAAGTGTAAAGAAGAAATAAAAAAACTAATATTTATATTATATATTATATTATATACTCTACCAGAGTAGCAGAAAAATATATTTGAAATCAATAGACAAACTGAGTGGTTGCCAGAATGAAAGATCAGGATCACAAATGCAAACTAGGTTATTAATAGTTTAACAGGTAAGGTATAACTGCAAAGCCAGCTACAATTATTGAATCTTCACTAATTTCGACCGATGCCTGCCCATTATTTGTGTTTTAATTTTAAACTAGAGTATAGAGGTTTAAACTTTATTACATCAAGTCAGAGGATTCCACAGCGTTCTTTGTACTAAATGGATTTCCTGATTTCTTTTCTTCCATTGTATACTATTGTGGATGTGCCAGCTACTGAAGAGTCTGTTTCTATTCTTCTTGAAGTTTTCATAAACATAACACAAATTTCAGAGGTCTTCTTATCAATGCAAGACATGGGATAGAAAGAGAAGACAAGGCTCTCTATGAAAATGTTTCCTCAAACTTTTTTAAATTTAGTTCCATTTTATGTGACAATCTCAAGCCTGATCATTTTGGGGAGCCTGACTTGTATGGTGAAATGGAGCAAATGGGCAGCATCCATTTAGCCAGATGCAGACTATCACAAAATGGCAGCCAAATATGAAACTATAAGTGATATTGGTATTTCAGCAAACTGTGTTATAAAAAAAAAGTGTTATATCAACATAAATATATTCCTCTTTGAATATCTTCCTTTTTTCATGTTCCTCTTTTATAGCCTTTGTTTCTAAAGTAGTATTCAGATAAACCCTTTTATTTTTACCTAGTCCTGTAAAGAAATCAACTCTCAAGGCAAGATTTGGTATCTGGTGATGGGTCCAAACAAAGGTCAGTGGTTTTCAGAAAAAGATCTGCGTGACCCATGTTGATCAAAAAATTCCACCTTTGCTTTCCTGAAGAAGTTACTGTAAGCCGCTGATTGATTCCAGTTACCATTTGCCACTCCTGTGTACCTATGCATATCATCCAAAGAGGGCACCCAGCAAAAGTTCTTAGGGTTCAGAGTGGTATTTTATTGATTCTGCAAATGACAGCAGACAAAAAACACAAGACAACCAATGCATTTTAGGGGCTCAGAAATCGGAAGTTAGGGCTCTAAAAAAAAAAAAAAACTAGGTGTCTGCTGCACCTGGAACAAAGCTCCTAGAAAAAAAATCAATCCAAACCAGGAGAATAATCTTTTAAAAGCTGCTTGTATCAGTAGCAGAGCAACAGACTTTTCTCATTAAATATAAGGGATCCATATCCAATGCCCCATCTTCATCTCTCCTTGAGACATCTACCCTCCTCTGTACTTGTCAGCAATATGGTAGTGTCAAGCAATGAAGCCAAACATTTTATTGTAAGGGCGTCAGGATAAGACCTCTATTTTATACAGATGGTCTATAATGCAACATCACGTTCTCTAATGTCTCCTGGTAAAATTAGACTTTTTGCCCTGGAGTAATTTCTCTGCCTGATTGTCCTTTAGCATCATAAAAACATTTTTTTCTAACACCCCCCCCCCATAATATTTGATCAAATCCCCATATAATAAACATCCAGTGTGAAATTACTGTAATTTCCAGTTCAGGAAGCAAATGCAAAAATACCCAGTCATATAACCTTGCACTTTAAAGGCTCACTTTCAGAGCATGTTACACCTTACACGCATTGAGCAGATTGGTTGCCATGCGTTGTGGAAATGCTTTGCCTGACATTGCCACAATGCATTTTCCATGCATTATCTTGCTCCGCTTGAGGCTCCCTGAGACTAAGCACATTGTTCACAATCATGTACCACTTAAAAAACCTAAAGCAATAACAAATTTCTTACAAGATTTTTACAGCCTTGACTTTGTTAATCCCTATACATTACAAAAGCTAACCCAACTGTACACCTGAACTTTTGTCAGCTATACATGTTTTTTTAATATTGGCATTAAACTAGCAAATAAACTATTTTAGGGTTCTGATAAACAACCTTGCTTATTTTATTAAAATTCAATTCAAGATGTAATTAACAGATTGTGAGATGAAATTAGTTTTATTATTTTAATATACACATCATGTATTAACATAGAGTTTTTTTCTTGGTTCTTTGAGGTTTGGAAATTTTACACTGATACGGGAAGGATTAATCCTCAGAAATAAATTGTAAATAACCAGTAAAATCACTCACTAGGAATCTCTCTGCCACACTAGGATTATCACATGAAATATGTTGAAGGTCTATGTAATTGTATTCTGTAATGCAAATGTGGATCCCCTGCTGTATCAAACATGTAAATTTACTTGGCTAAAGATGGAAAAAATACACCCTTTAAATACCATTCAAGATGAGCAATACACATTACAATTTTATCTTGTGCCTAATGGGTAAACTACTGTGAAGTATGGTTACATGTTTAATGTTACCCCTATTTAAGCCTTTGATTTTGGTAGGTTAGTTAATTCAAATAAAATTTGTGAAGTTGAGCACTTTCAAGAAAAGGCATAGGAAAACCTAATTTAACCTAGAGTGTCTCTTTTATTCTTCTGTTATTCATTTGAAGTGCCCTATCAGCTTGAACTGACCAACTTCAGTCATTTTTGCCCTTTTATTTTTTTCTCTAATGTAAACTGAAAATTCCCCGCTGTTCGTGATATTTTAGTGTTTAGCATCATTTAATGAGCAGGTATCATTAAACTTAAAAGGTCCTTCTCTCTGTATATCTCTGATTAGCCTGTGAAGGAACCAAAGCATTTTATAATTTATCCTTGCTACCTTGTTATATTCTAATATTTGACCATGTCTTGGTTTTGTATTGTAACTGAAAAAAAATATTTTCTGGTAAGGGGACTATAGATGTCCACAGTTTAAAAAAATGATAGGGCAAATGTTTTACTATCTGTTTCATTTACACTTTTTTGATTTGAGACGTTTATCACAAATACTGTACACTATTTTCCCCATACTCAGTGTCCTATAATTTCTTTATTCATATAAAATGCATTTGACTACACAAAAAAATATTTTGTTAAATATGTTAGTACTGATTAAATTATAAGTTATATATGAAAATCAAAAGCTATTTATTGTTTCCTAAAAAAAAAAAAAAAAAAAAAAGGGGGCCAGACTGGCATCCAAATCTATTCCCGGCATATAAATCATACAGCTAATATTTGTGTGTCCAACAAAATTTTGCAGGGTGTGGTGAAGCAATAATGCTTTGGTGCTTCTGCCTGTTTACTGTGTCTGATTTTCTAAGGGCTTACTCACACCAAAACACACTATGCTACAACACACACATTAGGCAGCTTATTTATTTTCAATACACCTTAATGCAAAAAAAAAAAATAGTTCTGCACCATTTTTATTAGTGCAATGTAAGGCACTGAGCATATGCATCGGTGTGCTGCAGTGCACTTTTAACGCAAATGTGTTGCAGCGCACAGCGGATGTAGGTTGGGGTGCAATTGCCATTGAAGGGAAGTGTACATCTGCAGTGAGCTACTATGGTTTGCAAGTAACATGCACTATAACATGTTTTATGATGCTTGTTAATAGATATACTGTAGTAAGGATTGGCAATCAGTGCAATGGCATTTGCTGGTCCAATTCATTGAATATACAAAGAAAAGAGGACCTAGTGCACAAGGCATGGTGTAACCCCTCAGGATTTTAAATGACAGGCCAAATGTGAAGTAGAAAAGTAGATGTTTATTTTACACAATATATAGTGATAGATACAATAACATACAAATATCAAGAAATGGTCAAAAGGGGGGCGTGGCTAACCACCGAGCAAGATGGACGTCTGAACCCTCAGCTCCTGCACTGATCGTTTAGCTTGGATATCGCCGCTCAGACAGCAGATAAAGCTACAGGGAAACTACCTCTGGACCCAACCATGTCACACCAAAACTGCAAGAGGAAAGAATACAGGCCTCCGAAGAAACTGACAAATTTCTTCACACAGTCGCCAGACACAGAAATCCAAGATGGTGCCTGCGGCCCTGCACAACAAACAGCATCTGCCTATACAGATCTCCCTGATGCTGAAGAAACTGAAATTCTGTCACAACAACAATCCTCAGAGACCTCTACACCATATCCATCAAAATCAGCCAGCAACAGCCCAGCAAAAGCGCGGATGCGACTGGATTCTGCTGGAATCAGCACTGAGGTAAGCCCTGCATCTCTCCTCACCTCATCTCAGCCATCTGCCATAGCAGCGTTCCTCACATCTGACCAACCTGTCTTGGATACTACCATGAAGGAGATGCTCATCTCCTTACAGAACTCTCTCCACAATTAAATAGCATCCATGTTTAATAAATTTTCATCTCATGTGCATCTTATGGGAAACAAAATTCACCATATTGAAAACCGAATAGGCGATATGGCTGAAACTGTGAATGATCTAGTGGAAGCACAAGATCCTACCCATGAAGAACAACAATGGATGAAAGCCAGAATAACAGACCTCGAAGACAGGTCCCGTCATAATAACTTTAAAATCAGAGGTATACCTGAAAGCATTCTACCACATGATCTTAACGCATATTCCAGAAAGCTGATCTCCACTGTTCTGCCTGATCTGTCACCAATGGAGACCATAATAGACCGCATTCACCACATTCCCAAACAGCCACACCTCTAAGCGGACATACCCAGGGATGTGTTAATGAGGGTCCATTTCTTCCATGCAAAAGACTCCTGTTCAAAACAAGGCACCTGGGTAAACTCCCGGCACCATTCGACACCTTACAATTATATGCAGACCTGTCGCAACACACTTGCCAGCTGCGAAGAGACTGAATACCATAACCAAGCCATTGAACAATCACAAAATCCCATACCAATGGGGATTCCCTACCAAAATCATTGTCATCAAAAATAGAGTTAAACATAACATCACCATGGTACAAGAAGGAATCAAATTCCTCAACCTATGGAGCATCATCCCAGATTCGCCTGAGGCAGCAAACCTTACCCACACAGGGTCCACTCAAACCTCCTATGGTAAACAAACATCCATTCCACACTGAATCTGCTCTGAATGGCGGTTCCAATTCAAACCTAAATTCCATTTCATCCGGTCGGATGCCTTGCTTGTTGCAACTTAAACCACAAACTTTCACCCCATAAATTGAGCAAAGCCTGGTGACAACTGGCTGTTTGAAGCTATAATTCCGTATCCTTTTTATATACTGTTCTGTTTGATTTAATACACACCGTGTTGACTTTTGTTCTTCCTTTCATCCTTCCCTCACTGTGTTGACCTCACCCTCGAGAGCTCCAAACAGAAGCAATCCTAGAGTCCCACACCACTGAACCTTGCGAGACTACATAGCAAGCTCCTCCAGTTGTGAGTACTACCCTTCTTGTTTAGCACTACTACATACCACACAAGATGCCTAAATTCCTCTCGCTCAATGTCAAGGGGCTTAACCACCCTGCCAAGACATCCTCCATGTGGAAAACTGCCAAAGAATCCAACTGTGACGTCCTATGTCTTCAAGAGACACACTTTAAAAAATGAGCTGAACTTCACTGTTCCAATCGGCAGTTCACCCACATTTTTCAAGCTTCGGGCCCCAATAAAAGAAATGGGTTCATGATAGCATTCAAAACCTCCCTCACCTTCACGCTACATAACAGCATGATAGATGATGATTGGCGATATCTGGAAGTGGACTGTACCCTGGACAAAACCAGATAAACCATTATAAATATATACACCCCCAACACTGGTCAGATCAGATTTCTATCCAAACTAATGAAAAAACTCACCAAATTCCACCAAGGAGGATTTATTGTTTGTGGTGACTTCAGTGTAGTACCTGATAACGATTTGGATACATCATCCCACACTTCCAGACTTGCCTCACCTATGGGTTCCTTCATAAGGAACAATGACTTATATGATGTATGGAGATGCCATCATACCACAGAACGAGACTACTCTTTCTTCTCTCACAGGCATAATTCGTACACCCGGATTGACTATTTTCTAGTTGACAAATGGACACTGACCAAAATAAAAGTCTCTGCTGTGGGAACAATCACGTGGTCAGACGACGCCCCAGTGTCAATAGAAGTGGTTGACTGGCCACTTTCCCCACGACATATGATTTGGTGAGCAAACGCATCCATCATACAATCTCCTGAAGACTCGGCCTATATATGCAAACACCTTGAGGAATTCTTTGAACTGACACCACTGACTGGCTACGTTCCAAGCTGATAACACATCTCTTTGCTGGAGAAATTTTGACCACACTGGAACTCTGCTCCACATTTTATGGACTTGTCCAAGGATAGCAAATCTGTGGAAAGAAGTAGAACTTCTGATCCAAGACGTAGGACACTTCAACATAACTCTTACTCCCTAGCTAGCTAGCTATTCTCAATATGATCCCAGAAACAGTCCCACTTACATTCCATACAATCCTCACTCATTTACTCCTTGCAACCAGACAACTTTTAACCAAAAAATGGAAAACCTCAAATATCCCAACTTTATTGGAAGTGATCACCCTAGTTCACTCACACTACACCTATGTACTAATGTGCAAGAGCACCTAGTCAGTGCTGAGAAATATTCAGCAGTGGCTATTGGGCCAGTACCAACTTAAAATCCACAGTTGCACATGATGTAAATCTGTGGATATAAACGTAAAATAAAAACTGATTACAATAAGAGTAACAAATGCTTATAAACATGCTAAAAATAGCACAGATCGATCAATGTACTGTATTAGGATCGACCTATCCAAAACGGTAATGAAAAATAATATCTGTAAATATCATACCTAAAAATTATGGAATAGGGAGAGCCCCACTGGCAGCGACATGAAGATGTCATGCATTGGTGTTAATGTGCAACTGTAAAAGGAGCACAAGAAATACCACAAAAAGTATGAGTGCCATAAAAAAGCACAAATTAGTATTGAATGTATAAGGCACTCGGTATTCAAATCTGGAACCAATCTAGTCAAAAAACAAGTAGTAAAAAATAAAAAGCATAGTCAGAAGGGCAATACCTGAGGTAGGATCGTGAGCCTTTGAAGAAGGACATCCCTGTCTGAAACATGTCAGGCGTCATATATGGCATTTATCTATGCTAGACCATCATGCACAGTTAGGGCAGCTACGTTTTATGTCTATCATGTGCTTTTAACTCTTTTGATCATTTTTTGATACTTGTATGTTATTGTAGCTATCGTGTATAATAAATATCTACTTTTCTACTTCACATTTGGTCTGTCATTTAAAATCCTGAGGGGTTACACAGTGCCTTGTGCACTAGGTCCTTTTTCCATGATGCTTGTTATAACACACATTGTGGTATGAATGTGTTCAAATAAAATAAAGAGCAGATAAATTGCTATGATACTCTTGCACTGTGGGCTTCTTTGAGTGAAATTGCACACCGATGTTCAATATATATTGTACTGTCCTAGTTTAGCGAGCACATTGAACTTTGAAATAATGCTGCTTTTGTGTCTTCTGTTCTAACAAATTGCTCTAAGGTACATCAACATTTTACTTACTGTGTTTTATGCTCCATAAGATTCACTTTTTTCTCTCAAAAAATGGGGGGAAATGTCTGTGCATCTTATGGAGCAAATATTGACCAGGCCAGAGTCCCCCCCCGTCGCTGCCATTTTAGAATACCGGGCCGGCTGCTCGGCTCCTCTGTGGCAGAAGGAAGGAGAAGTCTGAGTCAGCGGTGCAGCAGCGCCAGGCCAGCCTTTCAGTGAACGAGCATGGTCTGGCTGCACGGCACACATCACACTGTGGGCGGAGCGAGTGCTGGCAACCATGCTGCTGTGCTGTGTACGTAACCTGGGCTGGACTGACTTCACTGCATCACACAAGGAATCCGAACCCCTGCATAGTAAACTCATCACTGTAATCTGTACATTAAGGTTTATTATTTTTTATTATTCTCTTTATGGTTGACCTGGTTTGAGGGAGGGGGGGTACTTTCGAGGTGTGGCCAGGTGCTTTGGAGGTGTAATGTACTGACCACTGGCTAAAGTACTAACCACTGGCTACAGTACTGACCACTGGCTAACGTACTGACAACTGGCTAACTAAGAAAGTGATGTCAGTGATTGTGAGCAACTGAGCTTCATAAATTCTGACACTAGCGATGATGAGTTTTTGGGGTTCCCAGAAAACTAGAAGAGTTCTCGAACCTTAAAGTCTCTCCTCATTTGTTAATGACAATGATGATTGTTCTTAATGCCATTGTCGACTGCTGTTCACTTTATATGGTTGAAATATTATTCTGTTATATCTTTTTCTTGTTTTCTTCCTCAAACCTATGTGCGTCTTATGGTCAGGTGCGTCTTATGGAGTAAAAAATACTGACTTACTAAGCAATGAAATATGCATTTACAAAGAAGTAGATACGGCAGAGTATGCACTGATATGTATCTGGGGAAACCTGTTTAGAGGCATTATTGTGTACAATGTATGCTGGTTGTAGACACATTGGACATATCTATGCATGCACACTGTTATACCCCAAGCACTACTTTTACTGGCTTGTTTACAGGTATGTAGCACTGACCCCCGAAGGAGCTGCTGAATTTTTGATTGGGCCTGTACTCTGCTTTCAACCCCCTATAACTTGGCTCAATCCCCTTGACACAGCTGTGGTGTAATGTTAATTGTGCAGCAGGAACTTAAAGACAATTTCACAATATGTAATATGATATACCTTTTTTCTTTACCTTTTACCTCCAGCTCTCCACCTGGTCAGTAAATAAGAGGAAACAACACTCCACACAATAGTACTTAAACAGGAATAAGATTTTACTGTATCTGCTTCAAGATAGTGTTTACAGCAGTTGTACTGGCAGACCAATGTAGTGTGACAGCCAACAGATTTAGTTCACAACAGTACTACACAAATAACAGTTGTTTGTATTAACCTCTTAGAGTTGCGTCTTTTAGATGGGACCAATGGCAGAGTGATACTGTCTTCACTATGGGCACTGTCCCACTCTCAGCCTGTTCTGTTTATATGAAAGAGACAATTGCTATTTTAATAAAGCATAGTACCATACCTTGGGAGCTCTCAATGTTTGATAGTACAGTAACTCTGAAGAACAGTAGAATGCAAGGCCTTGCGTTAACAGAGGCAGTCCTTCTTCTCTTATGTCTTCTGCTAGCTATGTGTAGGTTAATTTGTAATCCAGTGGTTAATAACACCCAGGTCAAAGCAAATTGAATGTTGAATTATTGTTGTGGTGCGGCAGCACTGCAACTGTCTCCGGTGTAAGTAACTTGGTATAACACAGTGTCAAACTGTAGTGAAGTGCAGGCCTGAGGCCTATATTAAACTCAGTCTTTATCCCTTTAAATCTCCTCTATGGGACTACAGGTCCCAGCTGCACTGTGTTGAAGATGTAAGTGTGCGAAAGTGCATCAATGAAACTTTAGGCAGTAGCCCTCTCACCACACTGGGTCCAGGTAGATGGATGCTTCCGCTCCACAATATCTCAGTTCGTTCATTGCGGCCACGCCATCACGCTGTTCCGTTTCACAGACGATCGGGAGTCTCGGTTACCTCCTTCCAGGGTCTCTGGATTGATCACACTGCTGCTCTAGCACGCTGTGATGTAGGTCAGGATCAAAGGCTGCTCACAGACGACTGGGAGTCCTCGGTTACCTCCTTCAAGGGTCTCTGGAACGATCACACTGCTGCACCAGCACGCTGTGATGTAAAGCAGGATTGCTGGCTGTTCCGCTACGCACAGGGTAGGCTGCAACTCTGTGGGACAGAGCATTGCTGGCAAGCCATGCGTCCCAGGAACAAGAGACCTAAGATGGCCATGCAGGGGCCTTTTATAGCCTACCCAGCATACCCAGCATGCAGTGCAGTGCATGAGTGTTGCTGGGTAAGAACACTCGGCATCCTGGGTAGGTCAATTCTTCTCCAAAGTAAACAATCAAACACTTCCTGTACAATTCCTGAATAAAGAAGTAAACTGCAGTCCATTCCATATTTTGACCGCTAGATGGTGCTATATACTAAGCTATAACACTGTACACAGAATAACATAGCATTAAATTATTGAGGAAAAAATGCGGGCCCTACAGGTACTTTAAACATCTTTACAACCAGAGGTCATCAGAACCTAGATACCAAGTATGTGTCAGTATCCAACAGTTAATGCCAAGATCAATTTCCCTACTTAAGTAATTTTTTCTTTGAAAACTTTTTTTTTGGTATACTGTTTTAGTACAATATATATCTAACATTTTATTTAAATTGTATAACAATTTTAACTATATTATATATATATATATATATATATATATATATATATATATATATATATATATGTTTTGGTTTTTGTTTGTTTTTTTTTTTATTTATGGTCGTGGCCCTCCTATGACCGAGACAAATGTGGATCACATAAACAAGCGACAAGACTTACAACATAAATAGACCTGAGTTGTGGCTTTGGTTGTCTGGTCGATATGCCAAGAAAAGGGGGCAAAAATAACCAGGTAGGGAAGTATATCTTTATTGGCTCTAACCTTATTGAGCAAGCTTGGAGAAGGCTTGGGCCATCTCCACTTGAGGGTTTGGAATGTATCTGGCGAAGCAGGCGGACTTCCATCTGCCTAGTTTCTTGATCACATGGTCTGGTACGCCATTCTGCAATGCAGCTGAGGCTACACCGATCCAGAAGGAATGTCCTGAATACCGACTGGGGTCAAGGCCTAAGTTGACCAGTAGGACCTTAACATGCTTAATAAACTGATGACGTCACACGATGTGCAATGCGTTTCCTGAGCTGGCTCGCCGTGAGTCACGTGACGGCTGTGCTCCTTTGTCAAGCTGATTGGCTGGGAGCTACAGTGGAGATTTATGTAGGAAGGTGTGGGGAGGGGAGTGGTGAAAAGGAGGAGGGGATGGGGAGTGGCCTGGAGGACTGTGTATAGAAGTGTCAGCAATGACGGGGATCATAGAAGATAGTGGATAGCAAAGAGAGCGGCAATGGGAGCGGGAGGGAAGGGGAGGAAACAAGGGAAAGAAAGAGGAAAAACGGGCAGCAAGGGGAAGAAATGAGGCATTTAGATATATTAAAAGGAGTACAGTAAAATTGGTGATTGAGTTAAAAACAAGGAATCCGGGGAAATGTAGGACTTAAGGCGTGTGACCATAATATACAACTATTTACAAAAAAAGAGGCGGTAGATACATGTGTGTGTGGGTCAGAGAAAGGGGAGGGAGGGGAAAAGGGGATATAGTCTACTGCATATTATGGCAATATTTCGTGCAATATATAATGGCATATTAATGAATGGTATATTTGGGGGTATACAGATGGTAAAAAAGTTAACTAAAGAGCAGTGGCTGTGTATGGTGTATAGTATTCCATACATAGGTATAAGTTGATATGTGCATACGCACAACAGTGCGCACATAAAATGGTTAGAATAAAAGGAAAGAAGGAAGGAGGGGGGGGCAAATAAGGGGGGTGGGGAAGGTGAAAATGAAATGACTAAACAATGAGCCTAGTAGTATGCATAAAAATACACTCTCATAAGTGTATATCATGACACCTGTATATGTACATGTTGTACAGGACGCCGTGGCTGGGTCCTGGAAGGACGCTATGTTTCCCCTCTGTTTGGACTGTGGTCCCTTTAAGGGAACAAAAAGGGTTAACTCACCTGTCAGAGGAAGTGGGTTTAAAACAAGACAGGAAGTTGGAGAGGGTGTGGAGGAGTGTAAAGGAGAATGTGGATGGTGGATGGTGTTTGTTGTGCAGCAACAAAAGTGAATAGCAGTGTCCTGCCTGGAAGTCTCCTGCCAGGGGAAGCTAGCTGCAACAGAAATTAAGGACTGTTTAACTGCGATAGCAGTTCTGGACTTTGCAAGTCGGTGAGACTAAAACCTTTTTCTTTTGTTTTGCTGCTGTAAACCTATTTAAGTTCAATAAATCTCCTTTTGAGTGAAAAGCCTGTGTCCTGCGATCTAGCTGGTCCCCCAAACATTACAAGTGGTGCTCGAATGCGGGCAGGACAGAGTAACAGGCATTTTTCTTGCTGTTTTTTTTTTTTTTTGTGTATTGGACTTAAAACTGACATTTAAAGGGACAGTACAGTGGATTTATGTCCTGGGTTAAAGCCGCACAAACCCTGAAAGCTGAAGCAATGGAGGAGCTAATTAAACAGCTGTCCTTGGCTAATATACAAGCGCAGACTCGCCATGAGGTACAGCAAGAAAACACTCGCCTGTTGGTGGCCCAGTTGGCAGCCCAGCAAGCGACCCAGCAAGAGGTTATGCAGGCTCAAGTGACTGCCTTAAAAGAAGTAGTGCAGCAGCTTTTTCAGGGCCGTGAGCAAGCGGCTGTTGCCCCTGGCAACCAGGTGACCGTGAGGGCAAGCCATTTTTTGCAGAAATTGTCCCTGAGTGATGATGTAGAGGCATTTCTTGCTACATTTGAGAGGACGGCAGAGAGAGAAGGGTGGCCCCAGGACCAGTGGCCCGGCCTAATTGCTCCTTTCCTAACCGGAGATCCGCAAAAAGCCTACTTCGACCTGCCACCAGATCACGCTAAAGACTATCAAAAATTAAAGGCAGAAATATTGGCTCGTTTGGGGGTAACTACAGCTGTTCGGGCCCAACGAGTGCACCAATGGAAGTATCGTCCAGATCGTCCACCACGGTCTCAAATGCATGACCTGGTGCAACTGGTAAAAAAATGGCTGCAGCCCGAAATGTTGTCTGGCCTCCAAATCGTGGAGCGGGTCGTGCTGGACCGATACCTAAGGTCACTGCCAGATGACCTTCAACGGTGGGTCAGCCATGGAGACCCCAAAACAGTGAACCTCCTTGTCGAGATGGTAGAACGATACACAGTGGTGGAGGATCTGCTTGGCCCTACCAAGCGCCAAGGACCCAGTCTGCCACGGCCTATTCGTTCGACTGCTGCCCTTCGAAAGGACGTTCCCCGGAGCCCTGGAACCAACACCCCAGAAGGTCAAGAGTCACTCCCGATACCTTCTCAGCGACCTGTTCCTGTTCGGAGAGGAGGGGATGTACAATGTTGGCGATGTCATTCCTGGGGCCATACCCGGGCCCACTGCCCACTGCAAGAGGAGCCCATGGAATGCGGGGTTCTTCGGAGGGGGTCTTTTTATGCCCATAAAGCATGTACAACACATATCGATCTTGGAGAAGAGAAATTCGAGTGTGAAGTCCAAGTGAACCACCTCCCTGCCCGGGCTTTGCTGGACTCCGGAAGCATGGTAACCCTGATCCATCCTAGAGTGATTGGGAAGATCGGTCCGGTAAGAAAAACTTTACGGGTGGTGTGCATTCACGGGGACACTAGAGAGTACCCTCTCATCTCGGTGACCATCTCCGCAGCATGTGGCACTGGTACTCAAGAGGTGGGGGTGGTAAAAAAACTTGGTACATGATGTGATCATAGGACGAGACTGTCCGTTATTTGCAAAACTGTGGGGACAAGGAGAACTACCTGAACGGTCCAGAGACTGGGGAGAAGCTAGTCCCTCTGTTCCTGCGGTTGAGAGAAATAACCCTGAAATGCCGAATGTTCTTGAAAATGCTAATGATTTGGTTAATGGTGATGAAAGTAGTGCTGATGTTATTAAGGGTGTCAAGATGTGTGGTTCACAGACCTACCTGAACACTGAAGAGGGGGGGGAACCTTTCCCACTTCAGGTAATGCTGGGGGAAGAGGATGAGGAAGTGGCCGTTACCCCTGCCCTGCCGGATTTGGGTGTTCCGCAGGGGGCATTTGGTACTGCCCAGATGCAGGACCCCACTTTGGCCCATGCACGGGAACAGGTGGTAGTATTAAATGGGGTTCCCCAAGAGCCAGGTGCGAATGAGCGGTGGCCACACTTTGCAATATGTAATGAATTGCTTTATCGGGTTACCAAAGTGAGAGAAAATGTGGTAGAGCAATTATTGGTACCCCAACAGTATAGACGCAAGGTCCTGGACCTGGCCCATGATGATGTTTTAGGGGGACACCTGGGAGTTGAAAAGACGGAGGCACGGATCACCGACCGGTTTTACTGGCCAGGTCTGAAAGCAGAGGTAAGGAGATACTGTACCTCTTGTCCCACCTGTCAGTTGACCGCTCCGGTGACCCACTTCCGGAATCCTTTGGTCCCTCTGCCCATAATTGAGGTCCCATTTGAAAGGATAGCCATGGATATAGTAGGTCCCTTGGTGAAGTCGGCTCGAGGTCACTCCTACATACTGGTGATTCTCGACTATGCCACCCGATATCCTGAGGCGCTACCCCTGCGAAATACCTCCTCTAAGGCTATTGCCCGGGAATTATTCCAGTTGTTTACACGGACTGGTTTTCCCAAGGAAATACTAACGGACCAGGGCACCCCGTTTATGTCGAGAGTTATGGCCGACGTGTGTAAGCTCTTCCGGATTAAACAGCTGCGCACATCGGTCTACCATCCCCAAACGGATGGGTTAGTGGAACGCTTTAATAAGACCCTTAAATCTATGCTTAAGAGAGTTGTACAAAGGGATGGGAAAGACTGGGACTGTCTGTTACCAGCTCTCCTGTTTGCTATCCGGGAAGTGCCCCAGGCCTCCACTGGGTTTTCGCCCTTCGAGTTGGTATATGGGCGGAGACCTCGCGGACTACTGGATTTTGTTAAGGAGGAATGGGAAAGTGAACCTAGTCAGCATAAGAGTGTTCTTGAATATGTTTCCCAAATGCAGGAGAGGATCCGAACTGTGTTGCCACTAGTCAAGGAACATTTACAAAAAGCTCAGGAGGCTCAACGACGAGTCTATAATAGGGCTGCTAAAATAAGGAATTTCCAAGTGGGGGATCGAGTAGCGGTGTTGATTCCCACTGTGGAAAGTAAATTCTTAGCCAGGTGGCAAGGCCCCTTTGAAGTTGTAGAAAAAGTGGGAGAGGTGAATTATAAAATCCACCAACCGGGTAAGAGGAAACCCTATCAAATATATCATGTAAACTTGTTAAAGCCCTGGACAGAGAGGGAACCAGTGACCTCCCTGGCTAGTGCAAGATTGGAGCCTCGGGTTGGGGTGGAGAGTGTCCAAGTAGCAAATACCCTGTCTAAAACCCAAAGCCAGCAGGCAAAGGAGTTCTTGCAGAGAAATAAAGAAAAATTTTCAGACTTGCCAGGGCTCACGAGTACCATAGAGCATGATATCATCACGGAACCAGGAGTCAAAGTTTTTGTCCGGCCCTACCGCATCCCAGAGGCCCAAAGGAAGGCTGTTTCAGAGGAAGTGAAGAAGATGTTAGACCTGGAGATTATTGAGGAATCGCAGAGTGAGTGGTCGAGCCCGATTGTGTTGGTACCGAAGCCCAACGGGACTCTGCGATTCTGCAATGATTTTCGGAAACTTAATGAAGTTTCACGGTTTGATGCCTACCCCATGCCCCGGGTAGATGAGCTTATTGAGAGACTAGGTCCAGCCAGGTATATCACTACATTAGACCTTACCAAGGGATATTGGCAAATCCCGTTGACTAAGGCTGCTAGAGAGAAAACTGCTTTTTCTACCCCAGAGGGGAGTTTTCAGTACAAAAGGATGCCTTTTGGATTGCAAACTGCTCCAGCCACATTCCAGCGAGCAATGGATAGGATTTTACGACCTCACCAGAAATATGCCTCAGTGTACTTGGACGACATAGTCATTTTTAGCAGAGACTGGGAATCACACTTGCCCAAAGTCCAGGCAGTGCTGGACTCTCTTTGGAAGGAGGGGTTTACAATAAACCCTGAAAAATGTGCTTTGGGAATGGAGGAGGTGAAATACCTGGGCTATATCGTGGGTAGAGGGGTGGTGAAACCTCAGGTCAGCAAGGTAGAGGCTATACAGAGTTGGCCCCGTCCCCTCACAAAAAAGCAGGTACGTGCATTCTTGGGCATGGTGGGATACTACAGGAGGTTTGTACCCAACTTTGCCACGTTGGCGGCTGCATTGACCGATCTGACTAAGGGTCGGAAATCGGTCATGGTGGAGTGGAATGCAGACGCTGAGAAGGCCTTTTTGGAGCTCAAGTCGGCACTGTGCCAACACCCTGTCCTGGTGGCACCCAATTTTTCAAAAGAGTTTGTTGTCCAAACTGATGCTTCTGATGTAGGATTGGGAGCGGTGTTGTCACAGGTTATTAATGGAGAGGAGCACCCGGTAGTCTTCCTCAGTAGGAAGTTAACACCAGCGGAAAAAAACTACGCTATAATTGAACGAGAGTGTCTGGCCATTAAGTGGGCTCTGGAATCCCTCAGATATTACCTTTTGGGGAGGAAGTTTAGGCTGATTTCTGACCATGCCCCTTTAACATGGTTGAGACAGGGTAAAGGGAATAATGCCAGGGTTACTCGGTGGTTCCTGGCACTCCAGGAATTTAAATTTGTAGTGGAGCATAGGCCCGGGAAACTGCATCAAAATGCAGATGCCCTCTCCCGAGTCCATTGTTTGAGCTCCACTGTTGCCTCCACCTCCATGGCGTTGGGGCACAGGGGGGGGATATGTACAGGACGCCGTGGCTGGGTCCTGGAAGGACGCTATGTTTCCCCTCTGTTTGGACTGTGGTCCCTTTAAGGGAACAAAAAGGGTTAACTCACCTGTCAGAGGAAGTGGGTTTAAAACAAGACAGGAAGTTGGAGAGGGTGTGGAGGAGTGTAAAGGAGAATGTGGATGGTGGATGGTGTTTGTTGTGCAGCAACAAAAGTGAATAGCAGTGTCCTGCCTGGAAGTCTCCTGCCAGGGGAAGCTAGCTGCAACAGAAATTAAGGACTGTTTAACTGCGATAGCAGTTCTGGACTTTGCAAGTCGGTGAGACTAAAACCTTTTTCTTTTGTTTTGCTGCTGTAAACCTATTTAAGTTCAATAAATCTCCTTTTGAGTGAAAAGCCTGTGTCCTGCGATCTAGCTGGTCCCCCAAACATTACAATGTATACACACAAATAGGGGACCAGGATAAAGACAAAAACATATATAGAGTAGGGCAAAGAAGGCATGCATATACATGCATAAAAAAGTGTATATAATAAACAACAATGCATATATGGTACCATAGGTATGTAACAAATATATATAGAGAATGGAGATGAAAGTCAAAATAGATTGAGTAAAATATTGGCAAAGAAGAGCCACATAAAAATACATTTTGGTTACATCACAAGATGGCCGATGTTTCAGTACATTCAATGATGCCTCCCGGCGAGAGGACATTTAACCAGTAGATCCAATAGGTCTCCCTCGCACATCATTTTTTTAACCTTTCGGCGGGCAGGAGGGACCTAGGGATCTGTTCTATGACCCAAACTGATAGCCCAAGGGTGGAGCCCTTGTGGGCCATGGTGAAATGTCTGGGCACACTGTGGCGGTCCGTGCCACCCTTAATGTACCTCCTGTGCTCCCCAAAACGCTGTCTGAGGGGTCAGATTGTGCGGCCGACATAGATGAGGCCACAGGGACATGTTAGGCCATATACCACATAATCGGATGAGCAGTTGTAAAAATCTTTCAAGAGATATGTCTGGCCTTTAGTGGAAAAAGATTTTTGGCCATGTTGGACAAAGTGACAAATCTTGCATAATTTTTTCCGACATTGAAACATCCCTACTAGAGGGATGAGTGTAACGATAGGCGGAAAAGTTGAAGTGGTTTTTAATTTACTAGGGGCAATTTTGTTTTTGAGTTTTGGAGCCCTATGATAGGTAACATTTTTTTTGTTGGGTAGATGAGACAGAAGCCGGTCAAGGATCATTACTGAGCACCAGGTGTTGCTGGTCCGAAAGAAGTTGATATCCACTCCGGGTCCGGTTTGTTGCATTTTGGAGACCGTAAGATGAAGGACATAATGGTTTGGGAAGCGAGTCAGGAGGTGTCTGTACAGTATCTGGCTACTGGTACCAGAGGTGAAGCCGCTAGGCCATAGGAAGCCATAGAAGGTCAGGTAGATGGCCACCTGGATGACTAGGCTGGGCAGAACCCCAAAGGGGAATATCAAACATGCCCCTAAAGATAGCGATCGTGATGGGTAAGCGTTTGCCATTGGTTGTGGGTTGCTGCTTCTGGATACCACGTAGGAGGGACCTTACTGTATGGGCCGTGAACACAGGTGGCTTACCGGGATCCCATAAGGACAGCAAATGCTGAATGCCGGCTAGGTAGTGTTATGAGCAAGAGCCAGCTGCATATGGCAATAAAATATAAAGGGTAGAATGTGTCTAACGTCTTCTGCCGTGGTTCCGGGACAAGCGGCTAGAAACTTGCAGTAGGTGTTCCAGGCCGTGCGATAAGCCTTTAGTGTGTTGCAGGACAATGAGTGGTTGATGAGCTGGGTAGCGTTGCCAAGGTGTGGCTTCAATCCATTGTTAGTTGTGACCAAGGTGAGATAGGAGTAGTCGCTTGGTCGGCTCTGGGTTCCCGCCTTATTGATGATGTCGGCCGTAGCCTGGTTGTCTGTGGTGAAGAGCACTGTTTGACCTGTCCATGTGTGGCCCCAGATTTGGGCAGCTGCCACGATGAGATATAGCTTGAACAATGATGAAGATTGAGTGAAAATTAGGAATTTAGGCAGATTTTTGGAGGCCAGGGTGCGGCAAACCAGTGATGGGCAAAAATTGCAGCAAAGCCTGTGAAGGCTGCGGCATCTGTGACTACCTATGGTGACTGAGCTGACACTGATGGAACAAACATTGACATGCCGCTCCAGTTGGTGAGGAACTCATCCCACATTGCTAAGTCTGCTATCGGTGCTGGGTCTAACCTGAGAACTTGGTCAGGGTCCTGTACTTGAGCAAGAAAGACCCAGAGCCGTGAGATGAATGACTGTCCCTGAGGAATAATCCTCATGGCAAATTGAGCATCCCTGATAAGGACTGCGGCTGCCTCTTAGTACACCCTTGTAACAGGGTAAAGTCATGGATGACTGTCCTGATACAGGAGGCAGGCTGGCCTGCATGACACGTGTGTCAAGAGCGATGCCTTGGAAGGTGATGGAGTGTGCCAGGCCCTCCACTTTATGTTCGGTTATGGCACCTTGAGTTTGTTAAATACCACTCTTAACCTGTCTAGGTCTGCTGGGGGTATGCCTGGCTGTTGGATGAATAGAAAATCATTGAGGTAATGGATGACCATCTGACCCTGGGCCTGGTGCGACAGGATCCATGTAAGCGACTGGGCAAACACATCAAACAGCTACAGGATGCTTTTGGACCCAAAGGTCATCTTGGTGGCAAAGTAACAAGAATCCCTCTATTCCGTGCCGTGCCACCTCGAGAGGAATGGCTCAATAGGCAGGAGTTTGAATGCATCTGAGATGTCTGCTCTAGACCGCCAGGCGCCGGTACCTATTTTAATGATGGCTTGGATGGCTAAGTCAACTGATGCGTATATGAGGGAGAATTCCTCAGAAGGAATCTGAGAAGTTAAGTGGACGCGATACGAACCGTTGTGCCGCGACTAGATTCAAATCTGAAATTAGTGAAATGGATCCGATACGAATTGTTGTGCCGCTGCTGCGACTGGATTCGAATTGGACTGTGGAGTGTGGGGAATGAAATTAAATAAACGAAACAAAACCTACACGAATCGTTGTGCTGCTGCTCTGATTGGATTCGAATTTGACTGTAGAGTGAGTGGCATGAAATAAATGAAATTAAACTGACACGAATCGTTGTGCCGTTGATGCGACTGGACTTGCACTGGACTGTAGAGTGTGTGAAATGAAATAAAATAAATGTACAAAATGAACCGGGAACCGGTAAGAATCATTGAGCCGCCAATGCGACTGGATTCGAATCGGGCTGTGGTAGAATGTTAGGGTCGCCACCTCACCCCACTAACTGAGGGGGTACATGTGTTAAGAGGAGGCATAGCAGTAGGATAGGGAGCGAAGTGGGATACAGAAAACTCACATAAGAAGGAAAAGGAGAAGTACAGGGAAAGAAATGACAGGCGCAGGGAGGAGCCGACTGTGTTCTATTGTGTAGAACACTGTAGAGTGAAAATTTAGAAAACTCGAAAGAGTGCGTGGCAACCGAGGTGAGCCAGGAGGTGACTGGCCAGGTAAATCGGTGCTCGGGTGCCTGTCTGTGCTGAGCACAAACCTATAGACCAGAGCCCCAGGACGTACTGGGGCAAGCAGCTAAAGTCTGGTACTGCCTACGTAGGAATGTTGCGGTCTGTAGTCTGTGACGTATGCTCGGCCTGCTAACACTTGCACTGTCAGCAAGCTCAACGTATTAGTGACCTTGTCTGTGTAGGTGAAGGAGCGCCCTTCGAAAATAGAGTGTAATGCAGAGACACATGTGACAGTAACTAACGGCCGATGAACATGCCGAATTGTGTATGTGAAGTAAACGTATAGTAAAAGGGTGCTGCAAGATCATGTGACAGAGGGGCCCCGTGAACTACACATCTGATTGACACCCTATTAGCGAGATCCTGGTAAGGATCAAACTCGGTTGACCGGAAAACCTGAGGTGAGGGTGACATAAATGTGACATGTATATATTTATTGATACCTAAAATGAGCTGTCACACCCCTGTCATGCGACTGACCTTGGCGAAGATGCAATCCCTATATGTATTTTTTTTTTTTTTTAAGAAACAACATCCAACCTGGTACAGGATGGAACCTGAACTTGACTGACCTAAGGGAGAAATGGCAGAGAAAACGATGAGCGGCTCGTATGAAAATGCCACTGGAGACGAGTGGGCGATTAAGTGCCATTAAAATGATGTGTGGCTGATCGTGTGCAACTGGAACTGTGCTTGCAGCGATTGCAAGAAGCCTATGCTGAGCTGCGTGCTTGAAATGATTGCAAGAAGTTTATGCTTGTATGCGTGTTTGCAATGAATGCAGAAGTTGTGTTTGGATGCGTGCTTGCGATGATCGCAAGAAGTTATGCTTTGATGCGTGATTGCAGCAATTACAAGAAGCTGTGATTGGACGCGAGTTTGCAATGATTGCAATAAATTCCGCTTGGATGCATATTTGCAGCGATTGCAAGAGGCTGTGCTTGGATGTGTGTTTGCAGTGACTGCAAGAGGCTGTGTTTGGATGCTAGTTTGCAATGATTGGAAGAAATTACATTTGGATGCGTGCTTGCAGTGATTTGCAAGAGGCCATGCTTGGACATGTGCTTGCAGCGATTGCAAGAGGCTGTGTTTGGATACTAGTTTGCAATGATAGCAGGAAGTTATGTTGGGATGTGTGCTTGCGGCAATAACAAGAGGCTGTGCCTGGGTGCGTGCTTGCAGCAATTGCAAGAGGTTGTGCCTGGATGCATGCTTGCAATGATTGCAAGGGGCTGTGTTTAGGGTGCGTGTTTGCCATGATTGCAAAAAGTTGAGTTTGTAGGTGTGCTTGCATTGATTGCAAGAGGCTGTGTTTGGATGCGTGCTTGCAGTGATTACAAGAAGTTATGTTTAGCAGCATGCTTGCAACGATTGCAAGGGGCTTGTGTCCCTGGAGATGTGTTTTTATGGTGACTGTAAGAAGATTGCATTAGCTGTGTATGTGCTTGCACGATTGCAAGATGATTGAGCTGCATCAGACGTGTTTGCAGCGATTGCAGGTGTCTGTGCTGCTGGAGGCATGCTTGTAATGATTGCAAGCAAGGTGGCCTTACAGGCAGGTGAAGAAAGAATTGGATAGCAGAAGTTTTAAATGAGTGGGAATGAACTATGACCCTAACTGGTTGTGGCTATGGTAAAGAGTGTGAGAAAATTAATTTGATACGTATCGTGGTGCCACTGACGCGGCTAGACTCGAATTGGACTGTGACAGGTACGAAGATTTGAGCTGATACAATTTGCTTGTCTTTGTATGACTGATGCCCCAGTGCATATGCAGCATTTGCATACTGTACGCTAGTGACATGACAGTCTACAATTACATGTTTTTCAATGGTGTGCGCAGCCCATTGCATTAGGGTGTGCACCCCAAAGGTCAAACACACATGCGTGTGTGTATCTATATACAATATTTGCCCCTGGCGCATTGATATCCCTGCCAGCACAGTGAAAGAGAAGTGCATAAACACTTATCTTTTGGCAGAACCAGTAAGAGGGAGATCTTTCCCATCTCCCCGCTGCTACACAGTTAATGCACACTGGGTAATTAGGGTGTGCCCAGGCACACCTGGCATACCCTGTGCGCATGGCTATGATTTTTTTATTGCACCCCAATATCAGAAGTAGATAGATAGATAGATAGACATAAGTGGATCAATCATTATCCTAGTTGTTAACCCATATAATTTATTCTGCATTAGTTCCTTAGGTTGCATTTATATGTCAGATTAAAGTTTGAAGATTCAAGATTTAGCATAACTACAGTATGCTAATAAATTGGTTAATCATGTGCTCAAAAGACAATCTTTTTTTTTTTTCTAAAAGGCTTTCTTCAACTGTATATCTATCTATTCTATATTACCCATCTACCCATCTAGAAAGGAAGCTTTTCCACTCACATTGTGCAATGCATTTTAGTTAATATCATAACTATGTGGCTTTCTGCCTGTGTTCCATGAAACTCAATAAAATAAATCTCAGTTAAAAGACATTTCACATGGGAATCATATGTATATTGCTACCCATTAAGATAATTAGTGACTCACAGCTACAGCACACGCTAAACACATGTCTGCTAACATGAACCATTGCACAGGAGACAACAATTCTGCTCATATTTATGCCATCGATTTTCCAAATGAGTTGACCTGGGCCACACAAGTAAATTAATTTGAAAAACATAATAATTAATAATACCACAAGTACTTTTCTCTGGATCAACAAATACAGAATTATGACAATTCTTTTAACTTGACAAACATTTGTTTTCTTTTGTAAGGAGACTCACAGACAGGAGATGTCATAGGAAGACTATGAGACCTACCTGTGCTCAGGGTGATTACTAAACACACTATAAGCTAGAATTATTTAAATGTGTGTTGTAAAATTTTGAATATCCAATCAACTTCATGTTAATAATGTATTAAGGAATAACCCCTTCAATATTACAGAGAGTGCCCACCTAACCTTTTTTTAAAATTTGGTGAAAAACTATGGAATTTTATCTTTAAAAAGTGGTTTGTCTTCTGGATATGTGGACACTGTTGCACGCTGGATTCATATGGGAGTGCTGAGTTTCAACATGAGGTATACATTTGCATAGTTGGCAACATTGTAAAAAAAAAATGTGGGACACTTTTGTGGCTGTAGGCGGAGCTGTCCAATAATTAGGGGGCGGGGCATTCGTCAGCAGGCGTGGCCTAGCAAAAACAGACAAGTGTGGCGCGCGAAGCGCGCCGCGGCGAAAAATGGGCGTGGTTTACGCGAAATTGTGGGCGTGGCTTAAATGGGCGTGGCTCTAGAGGGTGTGGTTAGAGTCTGAAATGAATGAGGGATGGAGAGGGGGAGAGAGGGGGAGAGAGAGGGAAATGACGGGACAGCAGCCCCAGATCCTACACAATAGAAATATGTGTATTCTAGAAAGTTTAACAATCAGCAGATAAAGATACTCCAAACACCTGGTGTTAGCACTTCAATCATCCCGGCACCATGGTTGTTATGGTGTCAGGATGATTGAAGCGCATTATTTCTATTATTATATTGTAATATAAAATGAAATCATTCAACTCACCATAATGCAGAATCAGTGGGATCCCTGAGCGTGTCACCAGCCACGTCGCCTGCCACCAGCCGTCCGTCCTTGCTTCAGATGTCCGAGCAGAGTCCGTCCTTGCATCAGATGTCCCCAGCGGAGCCCCCCCTCACACCAGGAGTCCCCGGCGGAGCCCCCCCTCACACCAGGAGTCCCCGGCGGAGCCCCCCCTCACACCAGGAGTCCCCGGCGGAGCTCCCCCTCACATCAGGTGTCCCCGGCGGAGCTCCCCCTCACATCAGGTGTCCCCGGCGAAGCTCCCCCTCACATCAGGTGTCCCCGGCAGAGCCCCCCCGCACATCAGGAGTCCCCGGCGGAGCCCCCCCTCACATCAGGTGTCCCCGGCAGAGCTCCCCCTCACATCAGGTGTCCCCGGCGGAGCCCCCCCTCACATCAGGAGTCCCCGGCGGAGCTCCCCCTCATACCAGGAGTCCCCGGCGGAGCCCCCCCTCACATCAGGTGTCCCCGGCGGAGCTCCCCCTCACATCAGGTGTCCCCGGCGGAGCCCCCCCTCACATCAGGAGTCCCCGGCGGAGCCCCCCTCACATCAGGAGTCCCCGGCGGAGCCCCCCTCACATCAGGAGTCCCCGGCGGAGCCCCCCTCACATCAGGAGTCCCCGGCGGAGCCCCCCTCACACCAGGAGTCCCCGGCGGAGCCCCCCTCACACCAGGAGTCCCCGGCGGAGCCCCCCCTCACATCAGGAGTCCCCGGCGGAGCCCCCCTCACATCAGGAGTCCCCGGCGGAGCTCCCCCTCACATCAGGTGTCCCCGGCGGAGCCCCCCCTCACATCAGGAGTCCCCGGCAGAGCTCCCCCTCACATCAGGTGTCCCCGGCGGAGCCCCCCCTCACATCAAGAGTCCCCGGCGGAGCCCCCCCTCACATCAGGAGTCCCCGGCGGAGCCCCCCTCACAATCAGGAGTCCCCGGCGGAGCTCCCCCTCACATCAGGTGTCCCCGGCAGAGCCCCCCTCACATCAGGAGTCCCCGGCGGAGCCCCCCCTCACATCAGGAGTCCCCGGCGGAGCCCCCCCTCACATCAGGAGTCCCCGGCGGAGCCCCCCCTCACATCAGGAGTCCCCGGCGGAGCCCCCCCTCACATCAGGAGTCCCCGGCGGAGCCCCCCCTCACATCAGGAGTCCCCGGCGGAGCCCCCCCTCACATCAGGAGTCCCCGGCGGAGCCCCCCCTCACATCAGGAGTCCCCGGCGGAGCCCCCCCTCACAATCAGGAGTCCCCGGCGGAGCTCCACCTCACATCAGGTGTCCCCGGCGGAGCTCCCCCTCACATTAGGAGTCCCCAGTGCCCCCCCCTCACATCAGGTGTCCCCAGTGCCCCCCCTCACATCAGGTGTCCCCAGTGCCCCCCCCACTCACCTCAGGTGTCCCCAGTGCCCCCCCCACTCACCTCAGGTGTCCTCAGTGCCCCCCCTCACATCAGGTGTCCCCAGTGCCCCCCCCTCACATCAGGTGTCCCCAGTGCCCCCCCTCACATCAGGTGTCCCCAGTGCCCCCCCCTCACATCAGGAGTCCCCAGTGCCCCCCCTCACATCAGGTGTCCCCAGTGCCCCCCCACTCACATCAGGTGTCCCCAGTGCCCCCCCCACTCACCTCAGGTGTCCCCAGTGCCCCCCCCCACTCACCTCAGGTGTCCCCAGTGCCCCCCCTCACATCAGGTGTCCCCAGTGCCCCCCCTCACATCAGGTGTCCCCAGTGCCCCCCCTCACATCAGGAGTCCCCAGTGCCCCCCCCTCACATCAAGTGTCCCCAGTGCCCCCCCCACTCACATCAGGTGTCCCCAGTGCCCCCCCCACTCACCTCAGGTGTCCCCAGTGCCCCCCCCCCACTCACCTCAGGTGTCCCACAGCGGTGCGCGCGCTCCCCCCCACCTAGAACCCCCGCCCCTTTCCATATCAGACTGGCAGCGGGGCGGAGGGGTAGGCGGGCCGAGGCGGAGTGGGGCGAGGCGGAGCGGGGCGAGGCGGAGCGGAGCGGGGCGGGCCGAGGCGGGGCGAGGCGGGCCGAGGCGGAGCGGGGCAGGGGGTGGGCGGCGACGCAGAAGCTTCGTCTAGCCCCCCCCAGCCGTCTTCCTGACCTTCCACAAAATGGCGGCCGGCGGAGACAATGTCTCCGCCGGCCGCCGACCTCTAGCGGCGGCGGCGGCGGATTCAAAAACGGGAACCGGATTTTTCGGGACATTTCCCGGGACACCACAAATCCGGGAATGAAGTCCAAGTCCCGGGAATGTCCCGGGAAATCCGGGACAGTTGGCAGCTGTGCATTTGTACTACATGTTCTGCTGTTTGTTTGAAGCTGATCTCTATGATTGTGCTTTGCACATGATATGCTGTTAATATTGAGGGTCTCATTCAAGGTTTCAGTTAAAAATAGTGAAAAATCTTCACATTTTGAACAGAGGCATTTGCATATGCTGTTGTGGATTATGCACATTTGGGTTTTATACAGTATATTTAATAACTGATCACAGTGAATCAATTAAAGTGTCAAAACATTTTTTTAGCTTTATGTGGAGTGGAGTAGATAGGGATTAGAACACTTGCTAATTTATATTGCTTTCTGCCCCCTGATAGGTAGATTCAACCTCTTTATATGTCTTGTTTACAATTATCATCAAAAGTGAAAGTAAAAGAAAATCTCAAATTTTGGGTTTACATCAGAACACTAATGGATGGGAATTCTTCCAATGGGGGCACTAGTTCTGGTAGCCCGGGTGACCCACTAGGATTCCCTCACTTTGGAAGGATTTCCTCTCACTTCCTGTTTTAGCAGTAAGTGATGGGAAATCTCCCCAATGGGACACAGAAAAAAAACTGACAGGGGTTATAACCCTCCCTTACTGTATCCAATATACACTATAAACCATATTATTGGCAGACTGTGTTCATCTGTGTAGATAAACCCACTCTGGATACAAAACACTGAATGTGAATTCATATTTGATTCAGCTGTGGAATCCCTGGTAATAGCAGATAAGCATGGATACAGTATACTGTACATAGCGATCCTATTGTTGGCCACCACATCATATAGTTCAGGAATATGCAATTAGCGGACCTCCAGCTGTTGCAGAACTACAAGTCCCATGAGGCATAGCAAGACTCTGACAGCCACAAGCATGACAGCCAGAGGCAGAGGCATGATGGGACCTGTAGTTTTGCAACAGCTAAATGTGTAGAGGTCCGCTAATTGCATATCCCTGATATAGTTTATAATCATGATCTTAATATGGATATACAGTGCCTTGAAAAGGTATTCATATCCCTTGACATTTTCCACATTTTGTCATGTTACAACCAAAAACGTAAATTTATTTTTTGGGGATGTTATCTGATAGATCAACACAAAGTGACACATAATTGTGAAGTGGAAGGAAAATGATAAATGGTTTTCCAAATTCTTTACAAATAAATATCTGAAAAGTGTGGCATGCATTTGTATTCAGCCCCCCTGAGTCAATACTTTGTAGAACCACCTTTCGCTGAAATTATAGCTGCAGGTCTTTTTGGGGATGTCTCTACCAGCTTTGCATATCTAGAGAGTGAAATGTATGCCCATTCTGCTTTGCAAAATAGCTCAAGCTCTGTCAGATTGGATGGAGAGCCTCTATGAACAGCAATTTTCAGGTCTAGCCTCAGATTCTCAATTGGATTTAGGTCTGGACTTTGACTGGGCCATTCTAACACATGAATATGCTTTGATCGAAACCATTCCATTGTAGCTCTGGCTGTTTGTTTAGGGTCCTGCTGGAAGGTGAACCCCCACCTCAGTCTCAAGTCTTTTGCACACTCTAATGCCCCGTACACACGGTCGGACATTGATCGGACATTCCGACAACAAAATCCATGGATTTTTTTCTGACGGATGTTGGCTCAAACTTGTCTTGCATACACACGGTCACACAAAGTTGTCGGAAAATCCGATCGTTCTGAACGCGGTGACGTAAAACACGTACATTGGGACTATAAACGGGGCAGTAGCCAATAGCTTTCATTTCTTAATTTATTCTGAGAATTCGTGGCACTTTGTGTGTTGGATTTGTGTACACACGATCGGAAATTCCGACAACGGATTTTGTTGTCGGAAAATTTTATAGCAAGCTCTCAAACTTTGTGTGTCTGAAATTCCTATGGAAAATGTGTGATGGAGCCTACACACGGTCGGAATTTCCGACAACAAGGTCCTATCACACATTTTCCATCCGAAAATCCTATCGTGTGTACAGGGCATAACAGGTTTTCTTCTAAGATTGCCCTGTTATTAGCTCCATCCATCTTACCATCAACTCTGACCAGCTTCCCTGTCCCTGCTGAAGAAAAGCATCCCCACAACATGATGTTGCCACCACCATGTTTCATGGGGATGGTGTGTTCAGGGTTATGTGCAGTGTTAGTTTTCTGCCACACATAGCGTTTTGCTTTTAGGCCAGAAAGTTAAATTTTGGTCTCATCTGACCAGAGAACCTTCTTCCATGTGTTTGCTGTGTCCCCCACATGGCTTCTAGCAAACGGGACTTCTTATGGCTTCCTTTCAACAATAGCTTTCTTCTACTCTGCCACTCTTTCATAAAGGCCAGATTTGTGGATTGCACATTAATAGTTGTCCTGTGAACAGATTCTCCCACCTGAGCTGTAAATCTCTGCAGCTCCTCCAGAGTTACCATGGGCCTCTTGGCTGCTTCTCTGTTAACCACCTCAATACTGGGCACTTTCGCCCCCCTCCTTCCCAGACCAATTATCAGCTTTCAGCGCTCTCACACTTTCAATGACAATTGCGCGGTCATGCTACACTGTACCCAAATTACATTTTTTTCATTTTGTTCACACAAATAGAGCTTTCTTTTGGTGGTATTTATTCACGACTCCGTTTTTTATTTTTTGCGATATAAGCGAAAAAAGAGCGGAAAATTGGAAAAAAAAACAATATTTTCTTCTTTCTATTTTAAAACAAATCCAATAAAATCACATTTTGTCATAAATTTAAGCCAAAACGTATTCTGCTAAATGTTTTTGGTAAAAAAAATCCCGTTAAGTGTATAATAATTGGTTCGTGTGATCACGGACACGTGCGCAAATGATCATGTACAGATGTGCGCAGGTGACATATGTGTGCAGATAATCATTGGGACATGTGATTTTACTGGGACATATGTGGGGGACATGTGTTTTTACTATGTGGGGACATGTGTTTTTACTATGTGGGGACATGTGTTTTGGGGACATTGTGTGTTTACTTTGTTTGTTTTGTGTTTTTATATGTGTGTGGTGACACTAGACTGGTGATCAGTGAGTAAAAAGCTGTAAAAAGCAGCTCATACTCACTGATCACCAGCCGGCTGCAGCGACTCCCTCTCCTCTCCTCACTGACAACTTCCGTGTGAGGAGAGGAGAGCCGATTGCCTAGCAACCGGCTCTGTGTTTACATCACATGACGGCTGTGATTCGACACGGCCGTCATGTGATCAGGAGGGCCAATCGCAGAGCCCTCCTGCCGATCGGAGATGCGCCATGTCCGGGTGACACGAGCGCATCAGGATCACGCCACTGCGCGGGCACGATCCCGCTCCTTCTGAGGGACGTTCCTGAACGTCCACTCAGAAGGAGAGATAGCCCACCCGGCCGTTTATGTGCAGTGGCCGGGTGGGAAGTGGTTAAATGCTCTCCTTGCCTGGCCTGTCAGTTTAGGTGGACGGCCATGTCTTGGTAGGTTTGCAGTTGTGCCATACTCTTTCTATTTTTGGATGATGGATTGAACAGTGATGTGTGAGATGTTCAAAGCTTAGGATATTTTTTATAACCTAACCCTGCTTTAAACTTGTCCACAACTTTATCCCTGACCTGTCTGGTGTGTTCCTTGGCCTTCATGATGCTATTTGTTCACTAAGGTTCTCTAACAAACCTCTGAACAGCTGTATTTATACTGAGATTAAATTACACATAGGTGTACTCTTTTTACTAATTAGGTGACTTCTGAAGGCAATTGGTTCCACTAGATTTTAGGGGTATCAGAGTAAAGGGGCTGAATACAAATAAATGCCACACTTTTCAAATATGATTTTAAAAACCATTTATCATTTTCCTTCCACTTCACAATTATGTGCCACTTTGTGTTGGTCTATCACATAAAATCCCAATAAAATACATTTACATTTTTGGTTGTAACATGACAAAATGTGGAAAGGGGTATGAATACGTTTTCAAGGCACTGTATAAGAAACTAAGGGGTTGATTTACTAAAAGCAAATCCACTCTGCACTACAAGTTCACTTGAAAGTGCACTTGTAAGTGCAGTCGCTGTAAATCTGAGGGGAAGATCTGAAATCAGGGAAGCTCTGCTGATTTTGTAAAAAAACAAGGAAAAAACTGCGCTATACCATAAATAAGAAAAGGTGCATATAAATCAATTGATGCAAAATAAATTGAAAATATATAAAAAAACATCAAAATACATCAAATCATGAGATGCTCCTCCTCTAGGCTGATCCTCCCTCCAAGTGACGCACTAAGCCACGCTGCACAGAGGGATGCCCTACTGCTAGCTAGACACCCGGATTCAAGTCTACAACGTGCCTGGTTTGTTTACCATCTGCTATGCTGTTTAGAGGGATGCTTCATTGCTAGCTGCATACCCAGATTTGGGTCTACATACGTGCCTGTTGTGCTTGCAATCTGGTAAGCACATATTTTAGGTGGTGGAGGATCACTGTGAGGGGTGTTTCTATTTCCTACCTTTTTACATGGCTTTCATGGAGAGCTATCGGGGGATTCTTCCCATCTCTATAGAAGATTGGATTTCTGAGTTCATGGACTTTGCTATTATTTTTTACACTCATGATTTGATGTATTTTGATGTTTTTTTATATATATTTTCAATTTATTTTGCATCAATTGATTTTTATGCACCTTTTCTTATTTATGGTATAGCGTCATTTTTTCCTTGTTTTCTTGTTTTTCTGTATTGTTGTGAACATCTCACAGTTGAACTGCTGCTTTTTAGGGGGCTTTTTTATGATAGTGCGGTGATTTTTTGTTTTTCTGCTGATTTTATCATCCAGTCATGTAGAAGCAAAAACCCTTTTTTTTTCCCCTTGCATGCCCCTTTTAGATCTACAGCAACTGCACTCTCAAGTGCACTTGCAGTGCACTTGTAGTGCACTTGTAATGCAAAGTGGATTTGCCTTTAGTAAATAACCCCCCCCCGTGTTGAATTTGAAGAATTTCCTTCAATATTTGTTGGAGTTGTCAATGGGGTTGATTAACTAAAGGGAAATCCACTCTGCACTACAAGTGCACTTGTAAGTGCAGTCGCTGTAGATCGCTGTAGATCTGAGGGAAAGATCTGAAATTAGGGGAAGCTCTGCTGATTTTATCATCCAATCATGTACAAGCAAAAATGCTGTTTTTTTTATTTTCCTTGCATGTCCCTCTCAGATCTACAGCAACTGTACTTTCAGTGCACTTGTAGTGCAAAGTGGATTTGCCTTTCGTAAGTAACCCCCAATGTGCGCACCCCTTCTCTAATGTTTATAGATTTGTAAGTGAGTCTTTTTATGAGATTATGCATTTATAGGAGTTGTAGATTTATTCACAGTATATTACTCATTATATAACTGGGGAGTATTTTTTAAAAAAAAATATATTAAATACCATATTTATCGGCGTATAACATGCACAGGCGTATAACACGCACATTCATTTTGAGAGGGAAGTTTCAGGAAAAAAACTTACATTTTTAATAAGGAACTTTGAAGCAAAATAAGGGTCAGTGCCCATCTGCAGCCTCACCATTGCCATCAATGCAGCCTGATCAATGCCCATCTGCAGCCTCACAAGTGCCATCAATGCAGCCTCATTAGTCTACATCAATGCAGCCTCACCATTGCCATCAATGTAGCAGCCTTGCCATTGCCATCAATGCAGCAGCCTCACCACTGCCATCAATGCAGCCTGATCAATGCCCATCTGCAGCCTAGAGGGGACAGGGAGGGGGGCGGGACAAGCACCGACAGATTACATACAGTGAGAATCTCCTATGATAGACAGAACAGTGGTCCAATGGAGGCCCAGGAAACGGGACTTTCTATTACAGAGGCCGCCAAGTAAAGTATTCTCACTGTATTTAATCTGACGGCGCTCATCCCGCCCCCCTCCCTGTCCCCTCAGAGGCAGCTAAAATTGAAGTATTGGCGTATAACACGCACACGCTATTTGCACCCGATTTTCATGGTGAAAAAGTGAGTGTTATACGCCAATAAATACAGTATTTATTTCATTGTTTGACTTATTATTTATTTTGTTATGCTTTATACTGCAGCCTTTCATTTTTTTAGATATATTTATGGCTTATATACACAATTTTGAGTTCTTTGTCTTGTAGTTACACACGGAGAGCTTTGCTTCATTTTGGTTGAATAACTGTGAGTTACTTGGTGATTCCAGACTTTATTGAGTGTGTTAACCTCCTTTTTTGTCGTGTGTTTTTAAAGAAGAACTTTCAATATATTTGTATTATAGAGTTGCATACATTTGCAAACATAGGAAGGTTCCTTTACTTACTTGAAGCTCATCTCTTCGCTCAGTTAGTGCTTAGAAATGTCTGCTTATTGGTACTCTAAATCTAAATTGAAAACAAAGTTAAGCCAGCAATAGTAATGATTTTATTTCCTGCAACCATGGGCTGTAGGAAAGAAAATCACTTGATTCCCCCATCAACACATTCAGTGTTGATGAGGGAATCCCTCACTTGGAGCTATTGTGTTCTCCCAGCCAGGAGGGGGTTTAAGAGTGCCAGGAGCCATCCTGACTCGGAGAACACTATAACTATAGCTGGCAATAATTGCATGAAAAATATGACAGGCTGGTTGTACCCAAGTTGATTGATCGATTGAGCAACTTGGGTACAATCAGCCTCCCCATACATTTTTTGAATCTCAGCGGGTCTGAACTGGCCGAGATTCAAACCGTCTATGGCTGGCTTTACCTGTGAGTCAACACAATATTCTCTCTAGTGTATGAATAAAAAAAATGCCCAAGGCGTAGGGATCTGGATTGTTTAAACTTTGTCAAAACCACTGATTGCAAAGATGTACTTTCGTGGTCAACTACCAGTACATAGCCCACAGAACTGGACAACTGCAGACAGATATGTGTATAAGTACATAGCAGAAGGACAGGAGCAAACAGAATCATAAGCCAAAGTCAGCAGTCTTTTACCTATAACTATACACTGGCGACACTATTACACAGCCATTGAACTTTTCATATCTGCCCATTTTTTGATTAAACAATCAGATACCCTTTAGGAGATTTCACCACAGACTATACAGTTACTTCAGCTACCTTGGCCCAAGCCCTAATGATGGGGGATTCTTTAGCCCCCGAAACCAGTTGGTTACTGCATTTCTAGTGGTTGTCATTATATCGTCAAAATATATGGACTTTTAATCTGGTTGTTTGGCACTCTGGGGGTTATTTACGAAAGGCAAATCCACTTTGCACTACAAGTGCAAAATACAAGTGCAAAGTGCACTTGAAATTGCACTTGGAAGTGCAGTTGCTGTAAATCTGAGGGGTAGATCTGAAATGAGGGGAAGCTCTTCTGATTTTATTATCTAATCATGTACAAGCTAAAATGCTGTTTTTTATGTACCTTGCATGTTCCCCTCAGATCTACAGCGACTGCACTTCCAAATGCACTTTAAGTGCAATTTCAAGTGCACTTTGCACTTGTAGTTTGCACTTGTAGTGCAAAGTGGATTTGCCTTTAGTAAATAACCCCCAGTATTCCTTCTTTTTAACTATAACTATGGCAGCCTCAAGATTTGCTCACCAGCAACTCCAGTGGTTTGAAGATGGCTGCCTCAGTTTGCTTTTGGGATGTAAAGAGCGCAACTGTCCTATAATATTACTACCAAAAAAGTCTACATTAAATATAAAGTTATCACTATAGACTTAAAGGCTATATTCTTCCTAAAAAAGATTTTCAAATTCCAAGGGACTAAGTGGACAATTTGTTGAATCAATGCATTATTTAAGCATATACAGTATAAGGGACCTTTTGAGTAATTGATGCCTATATTTTATATTTATAATGCTACTTGCTACTAAATGTAATGTATGACAGTGCCTTGTTCCTCTAACACCATTTTGTAGTATAAATAGATTAGGTTGTGAACCTTTGCTCACATATTTTGCTTTATATATACATATATGGAAATCCCTACAGTAGACCTCTAGATGTACACTGTTGTGGCAATTTAATTAGATCTATGCTCGTGTTTTTCCTCATTATCCTACAGTTTTTTAACATTTGTGTCATGGGACTGGTAGACAACAAAGTGTGGCACTACATTTGTCAGAATAATTAATATCAGTGTGTGTATTGTAGGAATATTATATCCTTTATGCTTATGTAAAAATGTGTTCACAATGTCAGGTGTAAGTAGAACAGCATTTTACCGCAAAACTATATTACAAAGACCTTAAGTGATAGTTGGAAATAGATAGATAGATAGATAAATGGATAGATAAATAGATATATAGATAGAGATATATGTATATATATATATATATATATATATGTATATATATATATATATATATATATATATATATATATATATATATATATATATATTCTGTAGAATATTTAAAATAGCGAAAAGGGTAAAGAATATATGTGTATGTGATCTGCTATTAAAAGGAAAAACTGCTGATGCGTGAAACTTATGCTGGAATCCCATGCAAATAGCATGGGAGCAGCAGCATACTGTAAATGTTTATTGTGAAATAGTTAAAGCTGAGTTCTAGGGAAATATAAAAGACACTAATTAATGTAGCTAAATTTATTGATTTATCATTAAAGTAGAAGGAGAGGCTAAACAATAAACCAACATCAAAATGTTGCCACCCTAATGCTAATATTTCAGTGTGGTGCTTCAAGTCCAGCTTCAGATATTCCCTTCACAACTTAAAAGTTTCGGAGCACTTCCCAAAACTTTGTGCTGCAGGTCTGAATGATGGTGGGTGAGTCGGCAGGTTGGGACAGAAGATGGCAGCTGTGAGCATTCATAGTCTCAGGACCCAAGAGCCAGGTCACATTCCCTGGGTGCCTGGCACTAAAGGCACTCCTGATTTTAATAGAATCATAATGACTGGAAATCAATAACTTTATCAAGCATTTTTAATACAGGACAGAAAGAGGCCATTGCACAAAGATATCAAATTATAATGCTGAAATCTAATAAAACACAGCTCCACCAACAGATAAAAAGGCAAAGTTATTTTGTGATACGAGGTGCTGCTATATTATTATTATTATTATTATTATTGTGAAAAGCAGGGCTTTTTTTCTCAGAGAAAAGGTGCAGGAACTCACCCTCTCTGTCCAACTCTCCGCCCCAACCATGCCCAAACCCCGCCCCCAGCCACACCCAAACCCCTCATCACAAATCCCCTCCTAGTTCTCCTCTCATCACAAATCCCATCCTAGCTCTCCTCTCATCACAAATCCCCTCCTAGCTCTCCTCTCATCACAAATCCCCTGCTAGCTCTCCTCTCATCACAAATTGCCCCCAGCTCTCCTCTCATCACAAATCTCCTCCTAGCTCTCCTCTCTGCTGACCTCCCCCTCCACACACATACTTTCTCAGCTCCCTTTTCATCACAAGTTCCCCCCAGCTCTCCTCTGTGTACAATGCTCTCCCCTCTGCTAAACGCACACAAACTTTACCTCTCCCCACACTTTCACAGTGCACTCCTCTCTGAAAGATCTCAGTCTGTGCAAAGCTCTCCCTAAAAAAAAATCCCCCTTCCCAGCACAAATCTCCTTCCACCCCACAAATCCATATCCCAGCGCAGCTCCTCATCCCAGCAAAAATACCCCACCCCAACATCCCCCATGCATAAATCCTCCTCCCAGTACAAATTCTCTCCCCCAAATCTCCCCTTCCAGCACAACATGTTCCCCATCCTGGAACAATTCCTCTCCCCTTGTCTTCATTCCTCCAAGCCCCTCCTACACAAGTCCTCTCCCCAGTTCCATCACATATCTTCCCACCTAAATCCCCCCTGCCAGTACAAACGTTTCCCCCACAAACACAAATCTTTTCCCCCTTTATAATCCAAATTCAAACCTCCACACTGTCCCAGTTTTAATGGGCCTTTTCTGAGATTTAAACAAAATCCCAGTGTCCCATGAATCCGGGCTGAGTCCTGGAGCCCAGTGCTGGAACAAGTTCTGGCACTAGGCTCCACTAACTTGTCAAGCAGGAGCTTGTGTGAGCCTCCAAGGTAAATGTCCTCCATCTCTCAGGGTCTCAGATGCCATGATCATGCCCTCTGTGAGAAGGGGAATATCTGGGAGGGAGAGGGCTAGTGCTGGAAGGGGGGGGGGGGGGCTAGTGCTGGAAGGGGGAGGGGGAGAGTGGTAGTGCTGGAAGGGGGGGCTAGTGCTGGAAGGGGGGGCTAGTGCTGGAAGGGGGGGTTAGTGTTGGAAGGGGGGTCTAGTGCTGGCAGGGGGAGGGGGGAGAGAGCTAGTGCTGGAAGGGGAAGGGGGGAGAGGGCTAGTGCTGGAAGGGGGAGGGGGAGAGGGCTAGTGCTGGAAGGGGGAGAGGGCTAGTGCTGGAAGGGGGAGGGGGAGAGGGCTAGTGCTGGAAGGGGGAGGGGGGAGAGGGCTAGTGCTGGAAGGGGGAAGGGGGGAGGGGGAAGGGGGAGGGGGGAGAGGGCTAGTGCTGGAAGGGGGAGGAGGAGAGGGCTAGTGCTGGAAGGGGGGGAGGGCTAGTGCTGGAAGGGGGGGAGAGGGCTAGTGCTGGAAGGGGGAAGAGGGGAGGGGGAGGGGGAAGAGGGCTAGTGCTGGAAGGAGGAGGGGGGAGAGGGTTAGTGCTGGAAGGGGGGAGGGCTAGTGCTGGAAGGGGGAAGGGGGGAGAGGGCTAGTGCTGGAAGGGGGAGGGGGAGGGGGGAGAGGCATAGTGCTGGAAGGGGTGAGAGGGCTAGTGCTGGAAGGGGGGAGAGGGCTAGTGCTGGAAGGGGGTTGAGGGCTAGTGCTGGAAGGGGAAGGGGGGAGGGGGGAGAGGGATAGTGCTGGAAGGGGGGGAGAGGGCTAGTGCTGGAAGGGGGGAGAGGGCTAGTGCTGGAAGGGGGGGAGGGCTAGTGCTGGAAGGGGGGAGGGCTAGTGCTGGAAGGGGGAGGGGGAGAGGGGTAGTGCTGGAAGGGGGGGCTACTGCTGGAAGGGGGGGCTAGTGCTGGAAGGGGGGGCTAGTGCTGGCAGGGGGAGGGGGAGAGGGCTAGTGCTGGAAGGGGGAAGGGGGAAGGGGGAGGGGGAAGGGGGAGGGGGGAGAGGGCTAGTGCTGGAGGGGGGGGAGGAGAGGGCTAGTGCTGCAAGGGGGAGGGGGGAGAGGGCTAGTGCTGGAAGGGGGAGGGGGGAGAGGGCTAGTGCTGGAAGGGGAAGGGGGAAGGGGGAGGGGGAGAGGGCTAGTGCTGGAAGGGGGAGGGGGGAGAGGGCTAGTGCTGGAAGGGGGGAGGGCTAGTGCTGGAAGGGGGGGAGAGGGCTAGTGCTGGAAGGGGGAAGGGGGAGGGGAGGGGGGAGGGCTAGTGCTGGAAGGGGGGAGAGGGCTAGTGCTGGAAGGGGGAAGGGGGAGGGGGAGTGGGGAGAGGGCTAGTGCTGGAAGGGGGAGGGGGGAGAGGGCTAGTGCTGGAAGGGGAAGGGGGAAGGGTAGAGAGGGCTAGTGCTGGAAGGGGGGAGAGGGCTAGTGCTGGAAGGGGGGAGAGGGCTAGTGCTGGAAGGGGGGAGAAAGGGCTAGAGCTGGAAGGGGGGGAGAGGGCTAGTGCTAGAAGGGGGGGCCTAGTGCTGGAAGGGGGAGGGGGAGAGAGCTAGTGCTGGAAGGGGGGCTAGTGCTGAAAGGGGGAGGGGGGAGAGGGCTAGTGCTGGTAGGGGGGCTAGTGCTGGCAGGGGGAGGGGGGAGAGGGCTAGTGCTGGAAGGGGGAGGGCTAGTGCTGGAAGGGGGAGGGGGGAGAGGGCTAGTGCTGGAAGGGGGAGGGGGGAGAGGGCTAGTGCTGGAAGGGGGGAGAGGGCTAGTGCTGGAAGGGGGGGAGAGGGCTAGTGCTGGAAGGGGGGAGAGGGCTAGTGCTGGAAGGGGGGGAGAGGGATAGTGCTGGAAAGGGGGGAGAGGGCTAGTGCTGGAAGGGGGGGTTGGAAATGTGCTGGGGGAGAGGGGGACTAGTGCTGGAACGTGGGGTTGGAAATGTGCTGGGGGGAGAGGGGAGCTAGTGCTGGAAGGGGGGTGTTGGAAATGTGCTGGGGAAAAGGGGGGCTAGTGCTGAAAGGAGGGGGGGTCTGAAATGTGCTGGGGGGAGAGGGGGGCTAGTGCTGGAAGGAGGGGGGGTTGGAAATGTGCTGGGGGGAGAGGGGAGCTAGTGCTGAAAGGAGGGGGGGAGCTAGTGCTGGAAGGGGCTGTCAGGTTTCAAATGAATCCCACACTGATTTCTGGCATATGTCCTTTCTCATACCAAAGCACATATCCTCCTAACCCCCCAATCACTCCACCAAGTGTACATCGTTTTTGTTTCCTGCTTCCCAATCCCAGCCACTCTCCCCCCTTCTCCCTGTATATCTATAAAGCATAGAAAAGTTTGTACAGACCTGAAGTCAGCGCGTGTTCCTGCTCCCCTTCCTCTTGTGTGTATACAGAGCTGAATGAGAAGGAGGAGGGGGAGGAGACAGCTTCGTTCTGCTGTGTGTGTGTGAGACAGGCAGCTGCAGGGACGGGAGACATCCATCTGATGATCGTGCAGACAGCAGTCATGTCACTCCCAGGAGAGGAGAGGGCTGCCAGAGGTTCCGGAACGCAGTTCCGGTGAGTTCCGGCTGAAAAAAAGCCCTGGTGAAAAGTAAGACTGTAATTAAGGGTATTAAACCAGTATTAAAAATGTTTGAATCGACGGGAGCAGGAGGCGGAGCCTAGCAGAGCAGACATGCATTGTTAGAGCTCCACACCGCTGAGGAGAGAAGAGAAGGACAAAGCGGAGCCTGCAGGCTCAAAAGGTATCCATTTGAACCTTTTTGCCCCAGGGAACAAACTGTGAAAGTTTGGGCTGGAAATATGGTACTGGGAGGAAACCGTGGCAGAAATAAAAATCACCTCACAAAGAGCTCACAGGCACTCACTGCAGCTGAAGCAGCTCCAGTCACCTCACAAGATACAGCATCAGGGCGCTCTCACAGACAGAAAATGTCACAGCAAGACTCTCCATTTGAGTCAGATACAGAACAAATCCTCTCACAAACTTCTCCACAAGCCTCCTCAGCATCCCCAGTAATATTATTACAATTTGAAAAGATGCTTCATAAGGCTTTAAAACAAACCTCAGACCAAATAACAAAAAGCCTAACCAAAGAAATAAGAGAGCTGGGAAACCGCACCGCAGCCTTAGAAATAAAAATGGATGAAATTGAAATTACAACCCAAGAAAATATAACAGAATTGGAACAATTAAAAAAAGAGAATTTAATACTTCAAACTAAGCTCGAAGATTACGAAAATAGAGCCAGACGTTCAAACTTGCGCATAAGGGGAATACCTGAAACTGTGACAGACCTGCAATCTACTATTACTGCTCTATTACAAGAACTAAAGCCAGATATCCCTATTGAACGTTTAGAACTGGACAGAGTACACAGAGCCCTCACAGCCAAAAAGAAAGATGGACCCCCACGTGATATAATCACAAAATTTCATTATTACAGAACGAAAGAACAAATACTAATTGCTGCAAGAGAAAAAAAGGAACTTAATTTTCAAGGACACAATTATCAAATGTTTGCTGACCTATCCCAACTTACTATTACTAAAAGACGATCCATGAAACCCCAACTAATGGAACTGCAACGCCACAACATTATGTATCAATGGGGCTTCCCCTTTTCAGTCAGATTTAACTACCAAGGTACAATTTACAGAAGCAGATCAGCAGATGAACTACAACAAACCCTTGTAAAATTAAATCTGACAGAACCCACAAGCATCAACACTCCCACACGCAGAAGAATGGCATCATCTTCACCTTCAGGCAGCACCCAGAAAATTTCAGAACAAAATGGGAATCATCATTCTCACAAAAGAGGCCGTTATGCCACATCATCCATGGACCAAGAAGATTCAATGGACTGACATCCTAATTCCTGATATCTCTTCATTTATTATACTAAGAGATGGTTCTCTATAAAAAAACCTGTATTTATAACTGAATGTAACTGCATTCTGATAGTCACACACTGTGTGGGATCATGTTACATTCCAGTTATATTTCCTATTACTTCTGATTCATATAGCCTTAGAATATATAAGTGAAATAAGGAAATTCTTGTTCAGTTATATATTATCAGGTAATAACAATAGATTTATTACTTTTTAGGACAAATATGTTCAATAATCCAGAAGTAATGGAAGCTTTTTCTTTCTTTTCTTAAAACAAATATATTATTACCTAACTAGTTCCTAGAATTATGTTTTTGTTTATTCTAATCTGAAGCAATACAACCTCAATTTTATGAGTTAACATATCTAAACAGTTACATATGAATAAAATATGTAATTGTTTACTCTAAAAGGGTTAAAATCCCAAAATAATTCAAACTATCTTCATCAATACCAAAGTTATTATCAGTACCTTTCTAACTGAATTATTTAGCCTAGGGCAAGACTAACCATATACAACCACCCTGGAATAAATAATTTCAACAAAAACTATATTCTGCACTCCAATTAATGAAACATCATTTTGATGTCTTTTGACATAGCACTTCTCTCCTGTAAGCGGAAGATCCGTGTACCCCCATTAGCCCTCCTCATTCTCCCAACCATATTATGTGGGAGTGTGACGAAGGCACTTATTCCCCTGAGAGAGATATTTATTCTCTTTCACGGGTAAATTGTGATTACTTGCAAAAAATTATTTATACAATGTATCATCTAATGTCATATGTTTTTTGTTTACTCTTTACTCCAGAATTCACTGGTTTCTTTTCTATCTATTCATCTCTTCAGTCCACACAGGTTGATCTGCGCAGTCAGCTCTGCATAACAAAAAGTAAGTCAAAACTATTTGATCTATTGCCATGGCACCACTGAATATACTTTCCCTGAATGTTCAGGGAATAAATGTCCCTCAAAAAAGGACCAAAGCCTTCCATACTTTCCATAACAAAAAGGCTCACATAGTATGCCTCCAAGAAACACACTTCACCAAAGATTCTACTCCAAAATATATTTCTCCTTTTTATCAACAAATTTACACGGCTTCTGCCTGTACCAAGCAAAGGGGAACTCTAATTGCATTTCACCGATCCACACCATTCACCTTATCATCAGAAATTAAAGACCCAGAAGGTAGATACCTGATACTCATGGGTTATATAATGGATACAGCAATCACTGTGATTTCCTACTACGCTCCTAACAAACAACCTACACCATTCCTCTCACATATATTACAAGTGATTAATACACACAAAATAGGAACAGTGATAATGTGTGGGGATTCGAACCAGGTCCTCCTCCCATTTCTAGATAAATCACCTTTTACACCATCCAAAATAACCTCTAGATTACCTTTTTCTCAACTTCTTTCCAAATACAATCTGGTAGATTCGTGGAGAGAAAGTAACCCAATGAAAAAGAAATTCACTTATTCCTCGCACCCTCATTAAACCTTCACCAGAATAGATCATATTTTTTTAACAATAGGAATGATACCAGAAATTATTGCATCAGATATAATTCCGATTCCGTGGTCTGACCATAATGCAGTATACACTACTATAGCCTCAGCCATACCAAAAGCACATGACCCAACGTGGTACTTACCGGACATAATGCTCAAACACCCACTACATCAGATGGCCATTGAACAAGCTTTAAAGGAATACATATCAATTAATAATACAACAGACATCTCCCCAATAACACTGTGGGAAGATCATAAGCCTGTCTTGCGTGGTACAATACAAAGACAAATGGCACTATTTAAACGGGAACGCAAAAATCTAGCAAAAAAACTAGAACTCAATTTTAATGCAGCCTACATATCATTTCAAGATAATCCATCTCAGAGTACAAAATCTCATCTGGAAAAATCTAGATTGGAATACGATCTATTTCTCACTGAGTCAGTTGATAAATCCCTCAAACGCTCCAAACACAATTTCTACATGAATACAAACAAACCAGGTACATATTTGGCTCGGGCATTAAATTCAACTAACAAATCTTTCAAACCAATACGTTTGAAATTATCAAAAAATGTTTACACTTGTAATCCAGTTAAAATAGTCCATAAATTTCACTCACATCTCGCAACTTTATACAAGACAAACAATGAATTTAATCCTACAGAGGCTGAATCCTTCTTCTCAAAAATAACCTTACCTGAGTTATCTCAGAATCAAAAAAGCAGTTTGGATGAGCCTATAACTATAGATGAAGTTGCTAACGCCATAAAAGACCTAAAACTTAACAAAAGACCAGGCCCAGACGGCTACTCGGCTTTATACTATAAAACATTCTCAGAAATACTCTCTCCCATTCTCACTGAAACTTTTAACAAACTTCTAGATGGACATTCTTTTCGGCAAGAAACACTAATGGCAATTGTTTGTATGATCCCAAAACCCCTTTCTGATGATACTTCCTGTGTGAATTATCGGCCTATCTCTCTGTTAAACCTCGATATTAAATTATTAGCAAAAATAATAGGAAAACGCCTCAATAGCATTATAGGAAAATTAATACATAGAGATCAAGTAGGCTTCATGCCAAATAGACAGGCAGGCGATAATATACGCAGGGCAGTGTTATTGGCACATATTGCTAAAAAACGGAAAATCCCTTTATGTTTTCTATCTCTCGATATTAAGAGGGCATTTGACACAGTATCCTGGCAATATATGCAATATTCATTACAAAAATGGGGTTTTGGACCCCACTTTTTAACATGGATCAAAGCATTATATAATAAACCCAAAGCCTATATAAAATATGCTGGATACAAATCTGAAGCCTTTAATATCGAAAGAGGTACCCGACAGGGTTGCCCATTATCTCCCTTATTATTTGCCCTTATACTCAAACCCATGGCCCAATATATCAGAACAAACCAAACTATAACTGGCATTGAAGTAGGAGGTATTACACACAAATTATGTATATTTGCAGACGATATATTACTTTTTCTATCATCACCACAGGTCTCTGGTCCTAACTTAATACCAGCTCTTGATGGATTTGCAGCCCTATCCGGCCTTATGATTAATCCTAAGAAATGCCTAGTGCTTAATATTTCACTCACAAACATGGAATTGATCCCGGCTAGGGCTGCACTCCCATTCACATGGGCAGAAAAATCAATCCCATATCTTGGAATTCATTTAACAGCATCTCATTCTGACTTATTCTCAACCAATTATCCTCCTGTATTAAGACAGATCACAAATCTAATAAAACAATGGTCGCAACTTCCTTTATCCTGGATAGGGAAGATTAATGCAATCAAAATGACTATTCTACCCAAATTGCTTTATCTATTCAGAGTCCTCCCTATTCCAATTCCTTCCTATTTTTTGAGAATAGTACAAAAAAGAGCAACTTCGTTTATATGGGGCTCTTCTAAACTACGTATACCTATACACACACTACATCTTCCCAAAAATAAAGGAGGCCTGGGATACCCTAATTTTACTAACTACTACAGAGCAGCACATTTGGCCAGTCTGTCCAAATACCATGCAAAACAGGAAATCCCATTATGGGTATTTATAGAGGCTTCAGAAAATGACCCTCTATTAATATCAAATTTATTATGGCTTGATCCTAAAGACCGCTTTAAAATTCATAATCCCATAACTAAACACTTCTTATCTCTCTGGGATAAACTAAAAACCAAATATCAGTTACAATCTCCACACAATCCTCTCCTTTCTTTTATCAGAAATCCAGCCTTTTATCCGGCATGGATCTACCCAAATTCTTTTAAAGCTTGGACAACATCAGGCATTCAGACACTAAATGACTTCATAGCATCTAAATCATTCCTTTCATTCCCATCGCTTAGAGAAAAATATGATCTACCAAACTCTGAGATATTTAGATATCTCCAAATCAAAAATTTCTATACACCATTCCTAAAGGGGGATACACCATTATCCCAATTATCCATTTTTGAATCAATCTGTACAAAAGATCCATTTGCTAAAGGTACAATTTCATCACTTTATAATCAATTATATGGAGTAGCAAATCTTAATAGACCCTCTTACGTTCAGAGGTGGGAGGAGGACCTGGGACGAACTTTAGAAGACACGGACTGGTCTAACATATGGCTCACATCTAAGTCATCTTCACCCAACATCTTAGCACTGGAGACAAATTATAAAGTCCTAACTCGCTGGTACCTTGTACCCGCTAGAGTGGCAAAATATTCACCTAATACCTCAGCTCTTTGTTTTCGAGGATGCCCAGAAATAGGCACATATTTACACATATGGTGGACGTGCCCAGTAATCCAAACCTTCTGGAAGGAAGTCTTCGTGTTTGCATCTAAAATATTTAAAAAAATAATACAACCAGATCCATATTTAACTTTACTTAATCTAAAACCGGAATGGTTAACACTCTCTCAATTCAAACTTATGAACCAACTAATAACGGCTGCAAAACAAACAGTGGCCAAGGCATGGAAATCTCCTACATTGGTACTAGCAGAAACAATTCACAGAATGAATAATACAATGTCCCATGCTAAGATGGTAGCCATCGATCAAAATCAAATTCCAAAATTTGAAAAACTTTGGCATCCTTGGATAAAACAACAGTTCCTGTCAAACTTCAATGACTCTGTCCTGTTGCCATGGTAACAGATTAAATGACTTACAGAGACACCCATTCTAAGGCTTCAAAGAGAACTAAAAAGAATAATAAACTGACGAGCGGGACAACCTTGTGGACCATACCTCTACCTTTCAACCTTTTTTCTTCTTTCTCTTTCCTTTTCTCCACCTTACGATTAAAGCTCATTATCAGAATTGATTTGACCTATATACACTCTACTTGTAAACAATATGTATAGTATGTATAAATCATTTAAATACCTACAAAAGTAACTAAGGAAATGATATATCTATAATTATATAAAATATATCTTTAATTTAGGTTTACGTGAACCCAATGTTTAATATTTGAAATTTCATGATATTTACCTATATAAACCCTACTGTAAAACAATGAGCTTACTTTATAGATCCTTGTAAACTTACTTTATGTATCTTTATAACATTGTATACTCAATAAACTTCTTTTGACAAGGAAAAATGTTTGAATCAAGAAGGCTGGCAACTCGGATGCTCTTGAATAAAAGTACTTTATCTGTTACATGGATACACAGGTACAGACTATATTCAGACGCATTTCGGCTATGAAGCCTTCATCAAAGCATTAAAAATGTTACTGTTTGACAGAATTAAGCCAGCATGTACAGTATATGTATAGAGTCCCCCTTCCACGAGTTTATGGCCTCAGATTCATCACAGTTGCAAGTACCCAGTTGCCATTTTTTTGCCCTGAAGGCCATCCTTGCCCTCTACCAGCACGTGGAAATGAATTTGTCCATGATACTGGACCAGTCTGTCAGCAACATTATCCATATGAATGGTCCAGCAAACATGGGTACAGATACTAAATATTTTTAACAGCATACTTGGTCTATCTGTTGGCAGCTGGGAAGGATGCAGGACAGGGCACACAACTGGAGATGTTAGTGGCATCCCATGTCTTGGTGTCTTTGATGCAGTCACCTCTTCCTCAATGGCCTTATCATCTGACTCTGCAGAACTACTAGTACCCCACAAACACTCCAGAGCCTATGCAATGGACCAGGCAAAACACTTCCATGTTGTTTTGCAGCTGGTTTGTTTCAACACTGGACCAGAGATTCATGGAACTAATCTGCTGGCTGTCCTTCTGAAGACAAAGTTTACACACATACCTTGCCTGGTATATGTGTCAGTCTGGTGGTGCAGCATTTCCTGGTTAAGTACTCTGACTACCAGAAAATCCTGAATCAGGCCAGATCAGTGTGGGGCACCATTAGGTGGTCATACCTGAATGTGCTTGCCTTGGAAAAACGCAGAACTAATGCCGCGTACACACGGTCGGACTTTCCGGCATACTTGGTCCGGCGGACCAGAGTGTGCCGGACAATCCGCCCGTGTGTGGGCGGCGGCGGACTTTTCCGGCGGACTTCTTCCCAAAAGCCCGCCGGACCTAGATTTGAAACAAGTTTTAAATCTTTCCGTAGGACTCAGTTTCGGGCGGAAAGTCCGCTCGTGTGTGTGCTGGTCCGACGGAAAGCCCGCTCATGTGTAGGCTGGTCCGACGGACCAGATACGACGCGAGGGCAGGGTATTGCATCTCGCGCTCTCTGCAATAGGAAAAACAAATCTTCCTATTGCGGTGAGCGCGGTGCATACCAGGCCCTTAGGTCTGGTATGGATTATAAAGGGAACCCCGCTACACCGAAAAAACGGCGTGGGGTCCCCCCTAAAATCCATACCAGACCCCCGATCCGAGCACGCAGCCTGGCCGGTCAGGAAAGGGGGTGGGGACGAGCGAGCGCCCCCCCCCCTCCTGAACTGTACCAGGCCGCATGCCCTCAACATGGGGGGTGGGTGCTTTGGGGGAGGGGGGCGCCCTGCGGGGCCCCCCCACCCCAAAGCACCTTGTCCCCATGTTGATGAGGACAAGGGCCTCTTCCCGACAACCCTGGCCGTTGGTTGTCGGGGTCTGCGGGCGGGGGGCTTATCGGAATCCGGGAGCCCCTTTTAATAAGGGGGCCCCCAGATCCCGGCCCCCCACCCTATGTGAATGAGTATGGGGTACATGGTACCCCTACCCATTCACCTAGGGAAAAAGTGTAAGTAATAAAACACACTACACAGGTTTTTAAAATATTTTATTAAACAGCTCCGGGGGGGGATCTTCCTCCGGCTTCGGGGGTCTTCTTCCGGCTTCGGGGGTCCCTCCGCTTCATCTTCTCCCGGCGTCCGGTTGGTTCTTCTCCGCTCTCTTCTCCCGGTGTTCCTGTTCTTCGGCCGGCTCCTCTGCTGTCTTCAGGTAGCTCTCTTGCCAGCAGAGGTCCGGACTTGTGGGCTTCTGGGCTTCTGGGCTTCTGGGCTTCTCTTCCCCAGATGTTGACACGACGCTCTCTCCGGCTGGACTGCTCTCCGAGGGCTGCGTTGTGACTTATATAGGCGGAGACCCCGCCCCCTTTTGATGTCACAGTCCCTGGGCATGCTGGGACTGTGACGTTTTAGGGGGCGTGGTCAACATCACCCAGTGACCACGCCCCCTAAAACGTCACAGTCCCAGCATGCCCAGGGACTGTGACATCAAAAGGGGGCGGGGTCTCCGCCTATATAAGTCACAACGCAGCCCTCGGAGAGCAGTCCAGCAGGAGAGAGCGTCGTGTCAACATCTGGGGAAGAGAAGACAAGAAGCCCAGAAGCCCAGAAGCCCGGACCTCTGCTGGCAAGAGAGCTACTTGAAGACAGCAGAGGAGCCGGCCGAAGAACAGGAACACCGGGAGAAGAGAGCGGAGAAGAACCAACCGGACGCCGGGAGAAGATGAAGCGGAGGGACCCCCGAAGCCGGAAGAAGACCCCCGAAGCCGGAGGAAGATCCCCCCCCCGGAGCTGTTTAATAAAATATTTTAAAAACCTGTGTAGTGTGTTTTATTACTTACACTTTTTCCCTAGGTGAATGGGTAGGGGTACCATGTACCCCATACTCATTCACATAGGGTGGTGGGCCGGGATCTGGGGGCCCCCTTATTAAAAGGGGCTCCCGGATTCCGATAAGCCCCCCGCCCGCAGACCCCGACAACCAACGGCCAGGGTTGTCGGGAAGAGGCCCTTGTCCTCATCAACATGGGGACAAGGTGCTTTGGGGTGGGGGGGCCCCGCAGGGCGCCCCCCTCCCCCAAAGCACCCACCCCCCATGTTGAGGGCATGCGGCCTGGTACAGTTCAGGAGGGGGGGGCGCTCGCTCGTCCCCACCCCCTTTCCTGACCGGCCAGGCTGCGTGCTCGGATCGGGGGTCTGGTATGGATTTTAGGGGGGACCCCACGCCGTTTCTTCGGCGTAGCGGGGTTCCCTTTATAATCCATACCAGACCTAAGGGCCTGGTATGACCCGCGACGGGGCTCGCAAGGTGTCAATCTCGCCGATAAAAGCGGCAAGATTGACATCCTTTGCTAGTCCCGTCGCACCTGAGTCACGTTCAAAATGAACGGACTTGTCCGTGTGTGGGCAAGTCCGTTCATTCTGAAAGTCCGCCGGAACTCCGGCGAAAGTCCGTCGGAAAGACGGGCGGACTTAGCCCGCCGAAAAGTCCGGTCGTGTGTGGGCAAGTCCGTCCGTTTTAAAGTCCGGCGCACCTGGCGGACAAAGTCCGTCGGAAAGTGTGCCGGACCAAGTAGGATAGAAAGTCCGACCGTGTGTACGCGGCATAAGTCATCTGGCAACCTTCTGATATGTGACACCCCTACATGCTGGAACTCAATGTTGGTCATACCGCAGAGGCTACACCAGTAGCAGTGGGCAATCAATGAGTATATGTGTGAATACGGTACAAGGATAGGCTTTGGGGAGTTGTTTGTTTTTTTTTCACTGTTTCAGTGGCTTGTCTTTCAGGATGTGTGCAGAATTGTGTCACCTTTTTAAGAAGTTATTAGAATAGCAAGGAGGGGCTTAGTGACACAATGCTTTATTTGTTCCTTCTGGATCAAACGCTGTGTCATAGACCAGGCACTAGAGACACAGCAGCAGAAGAAAGAGGAGGACTTCCTGCTGTCTGACAGTCAGTAGGATCCTTTGCTTATTGCCTCCCCTTTCCTTTTTGCCTCCACCCTTGTGAAATAGAGGCAGCAGGAGGCAGAGGAGGAGGTTTGGGTTGCTGGCAGTAAGGAAGAAATAGGTTACTTTCTCAGGGGGTCACTTTACCCATCCCAAACCCTGGGATGTGTACATGGGTGGGGTGAGATTGGGGACAGTATTGTCCTCAGTGTAACTAAAGATTTAGGGTCCTCTGCTGTAGGCAGTTTGTGGTAAATGGACTCTTTCATGCTGTTTCAAATGCTTGTTAAATGACCCCAAGATTTGGGGCATGAAAGAGCGGGACCAAATGTTGGATCCCCAGGAAAAAGAGAAAATAGCAGATCTATTGCTACTATACTAGAGGAAGCACAAAATGTGTCAATTTGATCCGAATGTCTTTGCGGCACTTCCTGGTGGCAAGAATCCTTCTCATGCTCACCATGCCTCGGAACCTTAGATCCCCGAAAGAATGAGCAGTGGTGGTGGCTGTTACCTCAGTGAGGTTTTTAAGACTTTGATAAATACAGTGGACAGTCACTGCTTCTACTACATGATTGCCAACTACATGGGGTCCAGGGCTAACACAGACACTATTAGAAGTAGTAACCCAATGGGCTATTGGCTGTCCAAGGTGAACTAATGGCCAGAGTTTGCACGGTAAGAGCTAGAGCTTCTGGATCACCCAGCAACCAGTGTTCTGTGTTAAAAGGGTTTCAGTGCAGCAGGAAGTTTTGTTACTGTCTCCTGACACTGTGGACTAGCTAACTTTCAAAAAACGTAACCAATCCTGGATTAGCAATAGTTACAAAACCCTAGGTGCCGATTGTAGCCACTACATTTTTTTTGTCTCCCCTAGGCCCCTGCCCCTCAACAAAATAGTACCTTCCACCATTACAAGCTATGGCCACCTCCCCTGACCTGTCTACATAACCCGCTCCAACCACCTGCCCTGGTATGCCATCATTATCTGCCCCAGCCGCCTCTTCTGGCCTATTCTAGTGCTCTGTCATTGAAAGGTGCCACACATAATGTTTCCACAGCTGGGCCTCGACTGCAAAGTTTGTACTGCTTGCTGCAGGATCCTGTGTTGCACCTCAAAGTTTGTGACCTATTCTGGTTTTCCGACACTGTAAATGTGCCACACATAATGTCCCTACAGCTAGACCTCAGCTGACAAATTTCTAATATTTGCTTTATGGTGAATTATGTTCTTTGTCTCCAAGTTTGTGGCCTATTCCAGTGCATTGGTACTGTAAAGATGCCATACAATGTTTCTGCAGATGGATCTCAGATGTTGAATGTCAAATGTTTGCTACCCTAACACTAACATTAAGAGCCCCTACTGAGGAAGTCCCAAGGTTTGGACGTAATGTACGTATAGGACGAGGTTTTCACGTTCTGTATTTGGCGTCGTCTTGCGATCATCTCTGCATCTAAGGATCCTGTGATTGTATATGACAGACACGCGATTCATGGTTAGCACTGCCTATAGTGCCATTTTTGTAAGTGCAATAGTATACCTTTTTCTAAATAAATGTGAAGTTTTAAACGTAGAGCACTAGATCTGCGTGCTTTTTCTTCCTGCATGTATGCTGTGGGAATTGGAAATCTATTAATCCATCCATCCATCCATCTGAGGCATTTGAAGCAGCAGCAGCAGCAGTGTGTCTGCATCCCCAGAGAGGGAAAAACATGTGGTAATACATACTGGTAATGTAGGGGTCACGGCAGTGAGGTGAGAGGCTAATCTACAAGGGTGGAGGATTCACACTTAGCATTACATGTCACATTGGTGATTGGAATGGATTCGAATTGGATATTGTTTTCTTGTCCTTTGATATATTTTTTTGGATATACATTGGACTTTTTTTTGTACATACATATATTTTTGCACAATTGTTTGGACTTTATCGTTTCCTTCTTTGATGTTTTTGGATATACATTGGATTAAATACATATAGATTTTTTTTTTTGTACATATTTTTTGCACAATTGTTTGCACTTTTATTATATTGTGGTTATTTTTTGTAAGTTGCGCTACATCATTCTGTTGTATAAATGATTTTGTGCAACTCACCACATAACATAAAGTTATAAAAATGTGAGCAAACTATAGATTATTATCAAGAGTGACCACACATATACATGAATAATGCTAGAGCACCCATGTGTAATAGTTTACTAAGGGTGCATAATAAATTAAGGGCAATTAATGTGGTTCAACAGTATCTTATAACATGTATCAGTCAGTCCTACAGTATCTGTCTACATTTCATCTCCAGTGCAATCTTCCCATCACTTCATAAATGCCACACAGTGAAACATTTCCACCAGTTGTGCCTTTTGGGTGTGCTCTCACCTGGAATATTGGAACAAAAATAATAAAAAAAAAAAAAAAATATTAGTATTTATTTTTTATTTATTATTTTTTAGTTTAGCAATTATACTCTTGAGGTTAATTGATGCAGCGATTTTTCATGTGTGTAAGAATTTATCAATGTCGATACTGACCAATCAATTAATTAAGGTTTTTAAGGTTTTTTTTGTTATGCTAATTTAAACAGTTTTTAATTAGACTTCAGTGTAATGCTGCCAGGTATCCATGAGAATGCCGACCAGAGCTTCTCTTCCTTTGCAATTTTTTTTAATAAGCTCTTTAGTAAATGAATGAGGTAGGCTTGAAAAAGAGGTACACTCTCAAAATGCTTTGCTGCACCCTCACCCTGTGTACATCTCAGTCAGCAGATTGTACAGCAGCAGGGATCCTCCATACTGCTCTCACTGCCTGTACTGTTATTTACGCCACAATCCTGAACTGATCCTTTCAGACATCTGGCTGCTGTAATGTGAGTCTGCTATTGTTTTTCTTTATGTAATAAAGATACACAGCTTTCAAATTGGATCCCATACTAATGTCCGCTTTTGTTTAATGATCTGTCAGATAATACACTCAAAATTCTATTGCAAAATAAAACTTGCCTTGTCTCTTTTAATTTGCTCCCTTTTCAAGTGCTTACATACCTTCCTGTCACTAGCTGGTTTCTACCATACACATACCTGAAATTTATATTTTTGGGGGAATAATCAGAAATACAGGGTTTAGAAGGGGTTAAGAAAATGTGGGGTTGTGCTTTGAGGTGTTATTGTCCACTCTGGTATGATATTATATTACCTTTTTCATTACCACCAACATAACCACCAGCTTATGTCGGCAGCAGTGGGGGTATTTACACATACTCCCGGCTGCTACAACAGTCAGGAATGCATGTACACTTGTCAAGTCAGCTGATGGATAGATGACTTCCACTACCTCCGGAACATGCTGCTCCCCTCTGCACGACCCTCTTCCATGTAGTCCAGGCTCCCACCTTTGGACCCAGATGGGCATAGCAGGTGTCCCCAGGTAGAAGAGAGAGAGATCAGTGAACAAATACCTTCTGTGTTAGCGTGCCCCTATAGAAAGCAGCTTTCTCTGGTGGGAACCCGCCAAAGAAGAGAAAGGAGCACCGGTGTGGTACCCAAGAAGAGGAGGACCAGGGTTGCTCTGTGCAGAAGCATTGCACAAAGCAGATAAGTATAATATGCTTAGTTTAATACAATTCAAGCTTTACAATCACTTTACGGAATAAAGGAGAGATTAATCTGGCTAAATTAATGAGAATACATGGATGCATGCACATGAATTGAAGACACATGGTTGTATATATAGAATTTACTGTATGCTGGGTGTGTGAAGCGTCTGTATCCTTGCTAAAATCATGACAGGCAGATCCCAGTTCTGAAGGGACTCATAGGGCTTTTATTATTATTTTGTGGATACTCTGTTAGACTTGTAATTTTTTCTGGGATCCATCAAATGTTACATCTCTGGAAAAGAACCAAAGTTACCTGGAATTTGCTTGAAGGTTGTGTTTAACACCCTTTTCCCACTAAATATATTCATTAACTCGCAACAATAACTTCCCAGACACATGCAAATTCCAGTCCAGCAAGTTAACTGCGCAAACATGGTTGGCACAAATTCGAACCTGATCTATAGCCATCAGTCAGCAAAATAAGGATGAATAAACGAACAAAGAATAATCATATTCTACACTGAACCTGAAAAAGTTGATAATACATCATTTTAGGTGGAACGTAGCTTGTTTGCCAAATAACAGTAAAGATATTATTATTATTATTATTTCTGTTAAATTGTTCATTTAAATGCAAACGTATAGTCATTGGATAGGGAGACAACATAGTAAGTTTATATAATTAATAAGTGTATCTCTGTAATAGCTTAGAAGAAAGAACAAGAAGGCTGGATGGTAGCATTAGTTAAATGTTAGCTCTTTATTTTATGCAGAGAAGTGAAACACTAGACTGAATGCTGCCTTTGATGAAGGTTATACTGGTTCAATGCCACTTTCATATCACCTAGTGCATGTCCACAAGTCACTGTGTGCCACAATGCCCTGGGCATTGCATTTAGATTGCAAATTAATTGAACAAATGATTCATAGTGCTGACAAAATGATCAGCTCCTACAACCAGTCAGATTATAGGACACTGTGCTTAGCATAGTGACATAAACATGTTTATTACAAAACCAGTAAGAAATGTATGTAGTGTATATATACATTCTTATTATATTCGTTAATGTAAATATTAAAATAATCTATACAGTTCAAACAATGTATTTACCTGTGTATTACATTGTTTGATGTTGTCCTAATCACTATTGCATGTAATAAAGTGGTTGTAAAGACACTTGACATGTCCCTACAATCCACTCTGTTAGGTAACAATATGTGCCCCACTGTATATCCTTTATTAAAAAAAAAAAAAAAAAAGCGATATCTACCTTTATTCAGAGCACTCCCCCCCCCCCCCCACGTGACTGGTCGCCTCTCTCCTTTCCTGGGCTGACAGCTACAGCGGGAGGGGCCGAGAACTCCCACTGACGTCAGCCGGGAGGAGAGAGGTGGACAGTCACACAAGTGCTGGGAGGCTCTCTGAAATAAGGTAGATATCAGCTTTATCGACACATATTGTTACCTAACAGTGGATTGTAGGGACTTTACACTGTTATGAAAGCAGCAGGAGGGGAGGATTGGGGAGCGGATGGAGCTGACAGGTGGGGAGGGGGGAGAGGAAGGAGAAGAGGACAGAGGAGAACTGCGGATGATGGAGGCACGTAAACTAACCACGTGTCAGGGCTGAGCAGCCATTACAGGGGGGGAGGGCAGAACCAGGCAGGATCAGCTAGGTATTTCAAGCGATAGAAAGAGCCAAATTACACAGCATAAGCACTGTGCTGTATAACATGCTTTAACCACTTCAGCTCCAGAAGGATTACCCCCCTTCCTGACCAGGCCATTTTTTGTGATACTGTGCTGCGTCACTTTAATTGACAATTGTACGGTCGTGCGACACTGTACCCCAAAAAAGTATGTCCTTTTTTCCCACAAATAGAGTTTTCTTTTGGTGGTATTTGATCACCTCTGCGGTTTTTATGTTTTGCACTAAAAAAGCAAACAAAGACCTACAATTTTGAAAAAAGCAATCTTTTTTACATTCTGCTATAAAACACATCCAATAAAAAAATTTAAAAAATCCAATTTCTTCATCAATTTAGGCCAATATGTATTCTGCTACATGTTTTTGGTAAAGAAAAAACCCAATAAGCGTATATATTGATTGGTTTGGGCAAAAGTTATAGCATCTACAAACTATGTGATAGATTTATGGACTTTTTATTTTTTCTTATTTTTTTTTTTTATAAGTAATGGCAACAATTTTTAGCGGGACTGTAACATTGCAGCGGACAAATCTGACACTTTTTGGGGATCAGTGACACAACTACAGTGAAAGGTGCTAAAAAAATGCACTGTCACTGTATAAATGACACTGGCAGGGAAGGGGTTAACATCAGGGTCAATCAAAGGGTTACGTGTGCTCTTAGGGAGTGCTTTCTTATGCCCCGTACACACGGTCGGACATTGATCGGACATTCCGACAACAAAATCCTAGGATTTTTCCCGACAGATGTTGGCTCAAACTTGTCTGGCATACACACGGTCACACAAAGTTGTCGGAAAATCCGATCGTTTTAAACGCGGTGACGTAAAACACGTACGTTGGGACTATAAACGGGGCAGTGGCCAATAGCTTTCATCTCTTTATTTATTCTGAGCATGCGTGGCACTTTGTCCGTCGGATTTGTGTACACACAATCGGAATTTCCGACAACGGATTTTGTTGCCGGAAAATTTTATATCCTGCTCTCAAACTTTGTGTGTCGGAAAATCCGATGGAAAATGTGTGATGGAGCCTACACACGGTCGGAATTTCCAACAATAAGGTCCTATCACACATTTTCCGTCGGAACATCCGACCGTGTGTACGGGGCATTACTGTGTGGGGAATGCTATGACTGGAGGAAAACAGATCTGTGTTTCTGTTTAGCAGAAACACAAGATCTCCATCTTCCTCCCTCACAGAATGGCGGTCTGCCTTGTTTGCATAGGCAGATTGCTGTTCTGCCTCTCCTGTGAATGATTAGCGGGTCCTGGGGGCAGAATGGCTCCCCTGCGCGAATCGCCGTAGCTGAACGGTACGGTACTGAGTCATGGTCGCACCTGACAGAGCCATAATGAGGATCTGTGTGTGTAAACACACAAATCCACATTCTGGCAGGGGAGAGGAGACAGGTCGTGTGTTCCTAGTATATAGGAACATCGATCGGTCTCCTCTCCCAGACAGTCCCATCCCAGCTACAGTTAGAACACGCTAAGGGAACACATTTAACCCCTTTGATCACCCCCTAGTATTAACCCCTTCCCTGCCAGTGACATTTATACAGTAATCAGTGACTATTTTTATCTCTGATTGCTGTATAAATGTCACTGGTCCCAAAAAAAGTGTCTGATCTGTCCGTTGCAACGTCATAGTCCCGATAAAAATAGCAAATCGCTGCCATTACTAGTAAAAAAAATATATAATAAAAATGCCATAAATCCATCCCCTATTTTGTGGACGCTATAACTTTTGCGCAAACCAATCAAAATACGCTTATTTTTACCAAAAATATGTAGAAGAATCTATATCGGCTTAAACTGAGGAAGAATTTTTTTTTTTAATTTGGGGATATTTATTTATAGCAAAAGTAAAAAATATTGTGTTTTTCTCAAAATTGGCACTCTTTTTTTGTTTATAGCGCAAAAAATAAAAAACACAGAGGTGATCAAATACCACCAAAAGAAAGCTCTATTTGTGGGGAAAAAAGGACCTCTCCATAGCTCCCAACTGTTCCTGATCTCGAGGGACTGTCCCTGATTAGGAACAAAGTCCCTCTGTCCCTCTTTCCTCCTCATTTGTCCCTGATTTTGGTCTGATCTATAAAGTTGTAAAAAAAAATGCACTGTTTATCTTTCAAAAAGCATTTTCAGTGCTAAACCTTTCATCCAGTTTCTACATTTCTGCATTTGTAAATGTCAAAAGGCAGTATTTAGAAATAATAATGGTAAAAAAGAAAAAAAAACTTGTGGGTTTAAAGAGGAACTGCAGTCTGCTCACATAATTTGTAATAAATCTAAATATCTTTTCTAAAACTTCCCTCCAACCACTTTGCTTATAATTTTATATATACTGTGATTCTGTACTTGTCAAATATGCTGCAGAAATCTCCCTCCACTGAGTCTGGCTGCAACCATTTTAACTGAGGTCAGCTTACTATCCAAAGTTAAAACAACAAGGGCAGAAGATTTAATAGATGGAAAGTTGAAAAAATGTCTGAAGGTCCACTTTAACGAATATTTTGTATGTTTAATTCTCCTTTAAGGGGGTGTGGCAGGGGGTGTGTCCTATGCTTACATACTTTTGCTAATAGGTGTCCTTTATTCCCACATAGCTTCCAACTGTCCCATCTTTCGAGAGACTGTCAATGATTTGGAGCAATGTCCCTCCGTCCCTCTTTCCTTCTCATTTGTCCCTCATTTTGGTCTGATCTATATAGTTGTATATAAAATGCATTATTTATCTTTCAAAAAGTGTTTCCCAGTGCTAAACCTTTCATCCCAATTCTAAATTGCTGCATTTGTACATTTTAAAAGCCAATATAAAGGAATAGTAGTGGTAAAAAAAAGCCCTTGTGGATTTAATTAACCTTTTTTTTTTTTTGGTTAATTCTCCTTTAAGAGGGTGTGGTAGGGGCATGTCCTATGCCTACATATGTTTGGTGGTAGGTGTCCCTCATTCCCATCTCAAAATGTTGGTCTCTCTCTCTCTCTCTCTCTCTCTCTCTCTCTCTCTCTCTCTCTCTCCTCCAAATGCCCACCATGCATGAAAAACAAGCATTATTAACTATTTCAGCCTTTCTGTGAGAGAAGAGAGAGCAGCAGTATAGAGAACAGTGTGCTAATAGATAGCTTTTTGTTTTGATTTCTCTCTCTCTCTATTTCTCTCTCTCTCTCTCTCTCTCTCTCTCTCTCCCCCTCTCCCCCTCCCTCTCTCTCCTTCTCCCTCCCTCTCTCTCTTCCCCCTCTCTCTCGCCCCCTATCTCTCTCTCCCTTTCTCTCTCCCTCTCCTTCTCCCCCCTCCCTCTCTTTCCTTCTCCCCCTCCCTCTCTCTCCCTCACCCACCCTTCCTCTCTTTCTCCCCGTCTCTCCCCCTCCCTCTCTCTCCTTCTCCCTCCCTCTCTCCCCTCCCTCTCTCCCTCCTTCTCTCCTCTCTCTTTCTCCCTCCCTCCCTCTCTCTTCCTCTCCCTCTCCCTCCCTCTCTCTCTCTCTCGTTCGTTCTCCTTCTTCTCCCTCCCTCTCTCCCTATCTCTCTCACTTTCTCTCTCCCCTTCTCTCTCCCTCCCCCACTCTCTCCCTCATTCTCTCTCCTTCTCCCTCCCTCTCTTGCCCCATCTCTCTCTCTCTCTCTCTCTCTCTCTCTCTCTCTCTCTCTCTCTCTCTCTCTCCCCCTCTCTCTCCCTCCCTTTCTCCCTCCCTCTCTCCTCTCTCTCTCCTCTCTCTCCCTCCCTCTCTCCCTCTCTCTCTCTCCTCTCTCTCCCTCCCTCTCTCCCTCCCTCTCTCCTCTCTCTCTCCTCTCTCTCCCTCCCTCTCTCCTCTCTCTTCTCTCCCCCTCTCTCTCTCTCTCTCTCTCTCTCTCTCTCTCTCTCCTTCTCCCTCTCTCCCCATCTCTCTCATCACTTTCTCTCTCCCCCTTCTCCCTCTCCCCCTCTCCCTCCCTCTCTCCCTCTCTCACTACCTCTTTCTCCCCCATCTCACTCTCTCTCTCTCTCTCTCTCTCCCCTGACAGTGGGTCAAGCTTGCAGGCAACAGCATGTGGTGAAAATTGTGTTTTTGGTGTTTTTTCCACATTTTACATGTTCAAATCAGAAATACACTATTTTCCCCTTTAAAAAAGCTTATAAATGCAAACACGCAGGGTATGTAAACTTTTTATCAGGGCCATTTGGGTGATTTCTGTTATCATTATGATTTAAAAAGGATCCAAAAAACGTTGTGATAATAAATGGCTTTATGTGATTGCTATCCTTAAATAAAAGACAGTTTTTTGGTATGATCAGTCATATTTTCAATATTAATGCCAAAATTTCACAATTTCTGCCAGGGTATGCAAACTTTGGAGCATGACTGTATTTTCTGAAAGTGAACACCCTAGAAAAAAAAATAGTGGTAGTTTAAATTTTTTTTGTCACACAATCTTAGCGCAACAGTTTAGGAAACACTAAATTTCAGTAAGAAATACGGTACACTCAAGCTAATTTTAGGGCACACAAATGCAATAAATTACCCAATTTTTTGGCAAAATATAAGAGTTGAGGTGCCAAACCTTTATATCCAAAATGCAACAAACTTCAGTACCTTATGTTTACTATAGGTGACGATTATAGGTGACACTTAAAAAGCCCCTACAGGGCATAAGTTTAGAATTAACCATAAATAATGGGCCTAGAATTATTGCTCTCACTTCCACATGGGCAGCAACATGTAACATGTGTGGTGCACTCAATGTTTTTGCATGTAGACACCTCACGATGAGTGCATTTACATTCGAACATTCATGTATGTGGTGGCGGGAGGTGTTTTTTGTCATCACACAGGGGACAAAAAGCCCCTGATTTTTTGGTTACATTTTCTCTTTAATGAAACATCAGGGGTCCAAAAGACCCTGTGATATCTCACCTGTCCTCCAATGAAACTAATGGAGTATGGATTACAGTCCATTAGTTATTTTTCATACTGGCTAGGGGCGGTGACACCAGGACCCGGAAGTGACCTTTTACGCTTCGCTTCCAGGTCAGTATCTATAAAGAAGAAGGGGAACAATAGTACCCAGCGGGGTTGGGGAAGTATACAGCCCAGTGGGGGTGACATAGAACGTTGGTGTCAGTGGACAACACTTACCTTGCACTGAAGTCTATGTCTCTTGCTGTTGGGCTCTCCCTGCTGTAAACCTTGCTGGTCAGGTTTTCCTTCCGTTGCTTCCAGCAGAATCCAGGAGGGTTGAAGGATATGCATTGCAATTGACTTTAAGGGAGGGAGGACTTAGGATGACCAGAATCGTAGGCAATAGATACATTTTATATATTAAAAAAAAAAGTCTTGCTTTATTAGATATTACAAATCTAGCAAATATATTTAAAGCAGTTTAATCAGGTGAAAGCTTTCAAAGAATAATTTTGTTAGTGCATATATAGCCAAAACTTGTGTGTGTATCATCTGGGAAATTTGCCTTCACTTACCATTCCAAGAAGTTATAACTATGCCAGTTTCACGATGTACAAATCTCTTTTGATTCCTCTGATTCACCTGACTCAGCCTGCCCCCCTGCATATTTGCCAGGTGACCCCCTATTTTTCAACACAGTCCTCATATGTTGTGTATTTTTCTGATTTTGGTTATTGTTTTTTACATATGAATGGTGCATAGTATGTTTGTTTTTTTTTTTTCTTTTTCCTGATTATATGCAATAAGATTGATACAATTCATGAGGAGATCTCCAATGCGCAGAAACCTCCCCCACTTAACACCCCATGTGCACAGGTACAATCATTATTTCTCTCGTTCAAGCCTGCTAGTATTAACAAGGTTGCTGAACTTTTTTATAACGCCCATCTAACCCCTTGGCCCCTGGATCCTGCTCCCTCGCAAATGTTCAACCTCTCCCTCTCTTCTGGCATCTTCCTCAACTCTCTAAAACATGTGCTAGTCACCTCCATACTTAAAAACCCCTTACTGGACCCCACCAATCTTCACAACCTATGCCCCATCTCCTTACCCACCTTCTCCTCCAAACTCCTTGAATGACTGGCCTACAACCGACTCAGCGACCACCTGACTAAGAACAAACTTCTTCATCCCCTTCAGTCCGGATTTCGACCTCAACACTTCACAAAAACTGCTCTCTTTAAACTCACAAATGACCTACTAACGTCTAGAACCAGCAGACACTATTCTGTACTACTCCTCCTGGTCCCCTTCTCCTCAAAGAACTCCACTCCCCTGGTCCCTGTTACTGTACTCTTCACTGGTTCTCATCCTACCTATCCCAACGCACCTTCAGTGCCACTTACAACTCTGCTACCTCCTATCCTCTTCCTCTCTCTGATGGGGTCCCCAATGTTCTGTTCTTGGACCTCTCCTTCTCTCAATCTACAACTCCTCCCTGGGTCAGTTGATTGCCTCCCATGGCTTTCAATATCATCTCTACGCTGATGACACCCACATCTATCTCTCCACCCCTCAGCTCACTCCATCAGTCTGCTCGTGCATCACCAACTTACTAACAGGCATATCAGCCTGGATGTTACATCACTTCCTGAAACTCAACCTATCCAAAATTGAGCTCATGATATTTCCTCCCCCACGTTCCTCTACCCCTGATTTCTCTGTCAAAATCAACGGCTCAAGTATTAACCCGTCCCCCCATGCCAAGGTCCTAGGTGTAATCCTGGACTCTAATTTATCCTTTCAGCCCCACATCAAATCGCTGTCTAAAGCTTGCCACCTCAACCTCCGCAACATCTCCAAGATACGTCCCTTCCTAACCAATGACACCACAAAGCTTCTAATCCACTGCCTAGTCATCTCTGGTCTCGACTACTGCAACTCCCAACTCATTGGCTTACTTTTAAATAGACTACCCCCTTCAGTCCATCATGAACGCTGTTGCCAGGCTTATCCACCTTACAAACCGCGTCTGCTTCCCCACATTTTGCCAATCCATCCATTGGCTGCCACTCAACCAAAGAAATGAATTCAAGATACTAACCATAACTTACAAAGCCATCTATAACTTGGCCCCAAGCTACATCACTACCCTGGTCTCAAAACACCAACAAAATCATTCTCTTCATTCTTCCCAGGACCTCCTGCTCTTTAGCTCCCTCGTCACCTCATTCCATGCTCGCCTCCAGGACTTCTCCCGAGCCTCTCTCATCCTCTGGAATGCTCTACCCCAATCTGTCCGACTATCTCCTACTTTGTCCACTTTTAGACAATCCCTATCTGGCCCCCACCTAACAACTGTACATTTATTTTCTCCATCAGCACATCCCCCCACAGTTATTACGTCTTGTATCTCTTGACCCTCCCTTTTAGTCTGTAAGCTCTAACGAGCAGGGCACTCTGATTCTTACTGTTTTAAAATGTATTGTAGTTGTACTGTCTACCCTCAAACTGTCTGTTTACACTGCCTGTATAAATCATGTATAATAATAATAATAATAACTTATGAAATGTCTCAATATTATGGTATATGAATGTTATACATTGCTGCGTATGTTAAAACAATTAAGCCGCCCAACTGCTTTAATCGCTTTTTTGCAGCTGCTTGCGTGATTTTAACATAGTTATTTGTTTTTCCTTGTACTACATACTTGTTGGTACATCTAAAGAAGATTGTACAATCAGATTGTAAGGTATATATAGATAGTACAGCAATCCGTTACTCACTGTTCACTGCTGTCACTTTTAAACTTAGAAGCCTAGCTTCTGTGGTTACAAGTGAGAGCATTCATCGGTGGCTTGCACAGGACCCTTCCTGCCCGCACAACCCTATGACATCAAAGGAGGGGGCAGAGGATGTACACAACTGCGCTAGTCTTGTGGTGGCTTGTACACACCAGCGGTATAATTGAGAGCAATGATCACATTCCTAATGCATTCCCCAGTTTCCTGTGTCCAAGAGATGGATTGAGGTGAACATTTCATAATCTTGCAACTTAGAATTCACTTGCTCTGCAATGAGTTGAATTTAAAGCAGAACTACATTGCACCAGAATCCAAAAACGCTATTTAATTTTTCATTGTCAAAGCAAACTCACCTATCCATCCATGTCTCCGTGCTTTGCTGACCTTACTTTTAGCATTTTTGGCCATGGTCATTTTGAGTAAAACATATGATTAATGTAGCACTTACTTCCTGGAATCCATCTGCCCTTAGTCCAGGCTTGCAGGCAGGAGGGTGTGCTTAGCTGGGAAAAGCCTTCCTTCCCTCCTGAAGACTCCTGAGATGTATGACATCATTTGCCTAGGCCTGAAAACCAGGAAGAAACTAATCTAAAAACAATAAATAAAACTAAAACAAGTAAATATAATATACTTTTCTATCTATTTATTAATGCTAGCAGCATGAGGATTAAAATAGTCAACATTAAATGGGAGAGTAAAGTTCTGCTGAACTCACTTAAGGACCGCCCCATGTACATATATTGCAGGGTGGCACTTTAGAGCAAAATCAGTCACATGCCTGTATATGATTTCCTCCATTGGCTCTGGGGCGCAATTGGACACAGCGGGAGCCAATCAGTGGGTCAGGCTGCCGTGATGGCCGCTGGCCAACTGCGATCGTTCTCTGGAGAGACAGAACGGCGGTCTGCCTGTGTAAACAAAAAAAAAGAGAGTTCTGTGATTCCTGCTAATCAGGAACACAGATGTGTCTCTTCCTTGAGTCAGTCCATCTCCCCTACAGTAAGAAAACATACCCAGGGAACACAGTTAACCCTTTGATTGCCTCTGATGTTAACCCCTTCCCTGCCAGTGTCATTTATACAGTGAGAGTGTATTTTTAGCACTGATCACTGTATTGGTGTCACTGGTCCCGAAAAAGTGTCACTTAGTGTCAGATTTGTTCACTGCAATGTCGCAGTCCCTCTAAAAATCGCTGATCGCCGCCATTACTAGTAAAAACGATATAAAAAATGAAAAAGGCCATAAACCTATCCCATAATTTGTAGACGCTATAACTTTTGCGCAAACCAATTAACCACTTCAGCCCCGGAAGAATTTGCCTCCTTCCTGACCAGAGCACTTTTTGCGATTCGGCACTAAGTCGCTTTAACTGACAATTGCGCGGTCGTGCGACGTTGTACCCATACAACATTGACGTCCTTTTTTCCCCACAAATAAGAGCTTTCTTTTGGTGGTATTTGATCGCCTCTGCATTTTTTATTTTTTGCGCTATAAACAAAAACAGAGCTACAATTTAAAAAAAAAACACATTATTTTGTATTTTTGCTATAATAAATATCCCCCAAAAATATATAAAAAAAACAACTTTTGGGGGCAGGAGGCGGAGCCTAGCAGAGCAGACATGCATTGTTAGAGCTCCACACCGCTGAGGAGAGAAGAGAAGGACAAAGCGGAGCCTGCAGGCTCAAAAGGTATCCATTTGAACCTTTTTGCCCCAGGGAACAAACTGTGAAAGTTTGGGCAGGAAATATGGTACTGGGAGGAAACCATGGCAGAAATAAAAATCACCTCACAAAGAGCTCACAGGCACTCACTGCAGCTGAAGCAGCTCCAGTCACCTCACAAGATACAGCATCAGGGCGCTCTCACAGACAAAAAATGTCACAGCAAGACTCTCCATTTGAGTCAGATACAGAACAAATCCTCTCACAAACTTCTCCACAAGCCTCCTCAGTATCCCCAGTAATATTATTACAATTTGAAAAGATGCTTCATAAGGCTTTAAAACAAACCTCAGACCAAATAACAAAAAGCCTAACCAAAGAAATAAGAGAGCTGGGAAACCGCACCGCAGCCTTAGAAATAAAAATGGATGAAATTGAAATTACAACCCAAGAAAATATAACAGAATTGGAACAATTAAAAAAAGAGAATTTAATACTTCAAACTAAGCTCGAAGATTACGAAAATAGAGCCAGACGTTCAAACTTGCGCATAAGGGGAATACCTGAAACTGTGACAGACCTGCAATCTACTATTACTGCTCTATTACAAGAACTAAAGCCAGATATCCCTATTGAACGTTTAGAACTGGACAGAGTACACAGAGCCCTCACAGCCAAAAAGAAAGATGGACCCCCACGTGATATAATCACAAAATTTCATTATTACAGAACGAAAGAACAAATACTAATTGCTGCAAGAGAAAAAAAGGAACTTAATTTTCAAGGACACAATTATCAAATTTTTGCTGACCTATCCCAACTTACTATTACTAAAAGACGATCCATGAAACCCCAACTAATGGAACTGCAACGCCACAACATTATGTATCAATGGGACTTCCCCTTTTCAGTCAGATTTAACTACCAAGGTACAATTTACAGAAGCAGATCAGCAGATGAACTACAACAAACCCTTTTAAAATTAAATCTGACAGAACCCACAAGCAGCAACACTCCCACACGCAGAAGAATGGCGTCATCTTCACCTTCAGGCAGCACCCAGAAAATTTCAGAACAAAATGGGAATCATCATTCTCACAAAAGAGGCCGTTATGCCACATCATCCATGGACCAAGAAGATTCAATGGACTGACATCCTAATTCCTGATATCTCTTCATTTATTATACTAAGAGATGGTTCTCTATAAAAAAACTATATTTATAACTGAATGTAACTGCATTCTGATAGTCACACACTGTGTGGTATCATGTTACATTCCAGTTATATTTCTTATTACTTCTGATTCATATAGCCTTAGAATATATAAGTGAAATAAGGAAATTCTTGTTCAGTTATATATTATCAGGTAATAACAATAGATTTATTACTTTTTAGGACAAATATATTCAATAATCCAGAAGTAATGGAAGCTTTTTCTTTCTTTTCTTAAAACAAATATATTATTACCTAACTAGTTCCTAGAATTATGTTTTTGTTTATTCTAATCTGAAGCAATACAACCTCTATTTTATGAGTTAACATATCTAAACAGTTACATATGAATAAAATATGTAATTGTTTACTCTAAAAGGGTTAAAATCCCAAAATAATTCAAACTATCTTCATCAATACCAAAGTTATTAACAGTACCTTTCTAACTGAATTATTTAGCCTAGGGCAAGACTAACCATATACAACCACCCTGGAATAAATAATTTCAACAAAATCTATATTCTGCACTCCAATTAATGAAACATCATTTTGATGTCTTTTGACATAGCACTTCTCTCCTGTAAGCGGAAGATCCATGTACCCCCATTAGCCCTCCTCATTCTCCCAACCATATTATGTGGGAGTGTGACGAAGGCACTTATTCCCCTGAGAGAGATATTTATTCTCTTTCACGGGTAAATTGTGATTACTTGCAAAAAATAATTTATACAATGTATCATCTAATCTCATATGTTTTTTGTTTACTCTTTACTCCAGAATTCACTGGTTTCTTTTCTATCTATTCATCTCTTCAGTCCACACAGGTTGATCTGCGCAGTCAGCTCTGCATAACAAAAAGTAAATCAAAACTATTTGATCTATTGCCATGGCACCACTGAATATACTTTCCCTGAATGTTCAGGGAATAAATGTCCCTCAAAAAAGGACCAAAGCCTTCCGTACTTTCCATAACAAGAAGGCTCACATAGTATGCCTCCAAGAAACACACTTCACCAAAGATTCTACTCCAAAATATATTTCTCCTTTTTATCAACAAATTTACACGGCTTCTACCTGTACCAAGCAAAGGGGAACTCTAATTGCATTTCACCGATCCACACCATTCACCTTATCATCAGAAATTAAAGACCCAGAAGGTAGATACCTGATACTCATGGGTTATATAATGGATACAGCAATCACGGTGATTTCCTACTACGCTCCTAACAAACAACCTACACCATTCCTCTCACATATATTACAAGTGATTAATACACACAAAATAGGAACAGTGATAATGTGTGGGGATTCGAACCAGGTCCTCCTCCCATTTCTAGATAAATCACCTTTTACACCATCCAAAATAACCTCTAGATTACCTTTTTCTCAACTTCTTTCCAAATACAATCTGGTAGATTCATGGAGAGAAAGTAACCCAATGAAAAAGAAATTCACTTATTTCTCGCACCCTCATCAAACCTTCACCAGAATAGATCATATTTTTCTAACAATAGGAATGATACCAGAAATTATTGCATCAGATATAATTCCGATTCCGTGGTCTGACCATAATGCAGTATACACTACTATAGCCTCAGCCATACCAAAAGCGCATGACCCAACGTGGTACTTACCGGACATAATGCTCAAACACCCACTACATCAGATGGCCATTGAACAAGCTTTAAAGGAATACATATCAATTAATAATACAACAGACATTTCCCCAATAACACTGTGGGAAGCTCATAAGCCTGTCTTGCGTGGTACAATACAAAGACAATTGGCACTATTTAAACGGGAACGCAAAAATCTAGCAAAAAAACTAGAACTCAATTTTAATGCAGCCTACATATCATTTCAAGATAATCCATCTCAGAGTACAAAATCTCATCTGGAAAAATCTAGATTGGAATACGATCTATTTCTCACTGAGTCAGTTGATAAATCCCTCAAACGCTCCAAACACAATTTCTACATGAATACAAACAAACCAGGTACATATTTGGCTCGGGCATTAAATTCAACTAACAAATCTTTCAAACCAATACGTTTGAAATTATCAAAAAATGTTTACACTTGTAATCCAGTTAAAATAGTCCATAAATTTCACTCACATCTCGCAACTTTATACAAGACAAACAATGAATTTAATCCTACAGAGGCTGAATCCTTCTTCTCAAAAATAACCTTACCTGAGTTATCTCAGAATCAAAAAAGCAGTTTGGATGAGCCTATAACTATAGATGAAGTTGCTAACGCCATAAAAGACCTAAAACTTAACAAAAGACCAGGCCCAGACGGCTACTCGGCTTTATACTATAAAACATTCTCAGAAATACTCTCTCCCATTCTCACTGAAACTTTTAACAAACTTCTAGATGGACATTCTTTTCGGCAAGAAACACTAATGGCAATTGTTTGTATGATCCCAAAACCCCTTTCTGATGATACTTCCTGTGTGAATTATCGGCTTATCTCTCTGTTAAACCTCAATATTAAATTATTAGCAAAAATAATAGCAAAACGCCTCAATAGCATTATAGGAAAATTAATACATAGAGATCAAGTAGGCTTCATGCCAAATGGACAGGCAGGCGATAATATACGCAGGGCAGTGTTATTGGCACATATTGCTAAAAAACGGAAAATCCCTTTATGTTTTCTATCTCTCGATATTAAGAGGGCATTTGACACAGTATCCTGGCAATATATGCAATATTCATTACAAAAATGGGGTTTTGGACCCCACTTTTTAACATGGATCAAAGCATTATATAATAAACCCAAAGCCTATATAAAATATGCTGGATACAAATCTGAAGCCTTTAATATCGAAAGAGGTACCCGACAGGGTTGCCCATTATCTCCCTTATTATTTGCCCTTATACTCGAACCCATGGCCCAATACATCAGAACAAACCAAACTATAACTGGCATTGAAGTAGGAGGTATTACACACAAATTATGTATATTTGCAGACGATATATTACTTTTTCTATCATCACCACAGGTCTCTGGTCCTAACTTAATACCAGCTCTTGATGGATTTGCAGCCCTATCCGGCCTTATGATTAATCCTAAGAAATGCCTAGTGCTTAATATTTCACTCACAAACATGGAATTGATCCCAGCTAGGGCTGCACTCCCATTCACATGGGCAGAAAAATCAATCCCATATCTTGGAATTCATTTAACAGCATCTCATTCTGACTTATTCTCAACCAATTATCCTCCTGTATTAAGACAGATCACAAATCTAATAAAACAATGGTCGCAACTTCCTTTATCCTGGATAGGGAAGATTAATGCAATCAAAATGACTATTCTACCCAAATTGCTTTATCTATTCAGAGTCCTCCCTATTCCAATTCCTTCCTATTTTTTGAGAATAGTACAAAAAAGAGCAACTTCGTTTATATGGGGCTCTTCTAAACCACGTATACCTATACACACACTACATCTTCCCAAAAATAAAGGAGGCCTGGGATACCCTAATTTTACTAACTACTACAGAGCAGCACATTTGGCCAGTCTGTCCAAATACCATGCAAAACAGGAAATCCCATTATGGGTATTTATAGAGGCTTCAGAAAATGACCCGCTATTAATATCAAATTTATTATGGCTTGATCCTAAAGACCGCTTTAAAATTCATAATCCCATAACTAAACACTTCTTATCTCTCTGGGATAAACTAAAAACCAAATATCAGTTACAATCTCCACACAATCCTCTCCTTTCTTTTATCAGAAATCCGGCCTTTTATCCGGCATGGATCTACCCAAATTCTTTTAAAGCTTGGACAACATCAGGCATTCAGACACTAAATGACTTCATAACATCTAAATCATTCCTTTCATTCCCATCGCTTAGAGAAAAATATGATCTACCAAACTCTGAGATATTTAGATATCTCCAAATCAAAAATTTATATACACCATTCTTAAAGGGGGATACACCATTATCCCAATTATCCATTTTTGAATCAATCTGTACAAAAGATCCATTTGCTAAAGGTACAATTTCATCACTTTATAATCAATTATATGGAGTAGCAAATCTTAATAGACCCTCTTACGTTCAGAGGTGGGAGGAGGACCTGGGACGAACTTTAGAAGACACAGACTGGTCTAACATATGGCTTACATCTAAGTCATCTTCACCCAACATCTTAGCACTGGAGACAAATTATAAAGTCCTAACTCGCTGTTACCTTGTACCCGCTAGAGTGGCAAAATATTCACCTAATACCTCAGCTCTTTGTTTTCGAGGATGCCCAGAAATAGGCACATATTTACACATATGGTGGACGTGCCCAGTAATCCAAACCTTCTGGAAGGAAGTCTTCGTGATTGCATCTAAAATATTTTAAAAAATAATACAACCAGATCCATATTTAACTTTACTTAATCTAAAACCGGAATGGTTAACACTCTCTCAATTCAAACTTATGATCCAACTAATAACGGCTGCAAAACAAACAGTGGCCAAGGCATGGAAATCTCCTACATTGGTACTAGCAGAAACAATTCACAGAATGAATAATACAATGTCCCATGCTAAGATGGTAGCCATCGATAAAAATCAAATTCCAAAATTTGAAAAACTTTGGCATCCTTGGATAAAACAACAGTTCCTGTCAAACTTCAATGACTCTGTCCTGTTGCCATGGTAACAGATTAAATGACTTACAGAGACACCCATTCTAAGGCTTCAAAGAGAACTAAAAAGAATAATAAACTGACGAGCGGGACAACCTTGTGGACCATACCTCTACCTTTCAACCCTTTTTCTTCTTTCTCTTTCCTTTTCTCCACCTTACGATTAAAGCTCATTATCAGAATTTATTTGACCTATATACACTCTACTTGTAAACAATATGTATAGTAGGTATAAATCATTTAAATACCTACAAAAGTAACTAAGGAAATGATATATATCTTTAATTTAGGTTTACGTGAACCCAATGTTTAATATTTGAAATTTCATGATATTTACCTATATAAACCCTACTGTAAAACAATGAGCTTACTTTATAGATCCTTGTAAACTTACTTTATGTATCTTTATAACATTGTATACTCAATAAACTTCTTTTGACAAGGAAAAAAAAAAAAAAAAAAAAAAACAACTTTTTTCCTCAGTTTAGGCCAATATGTATTCTACATAATTTTGGTAAAAAAATTGCAATAAGCATATATTGATTGGTTTGCGCAAAAGTCATAGCGTCTACAAAATAGGGGATAGATTTATAGAATTTGTATTATTTTTTTTTTTTACTAGTAATGTCGACGATCTGCAATTTTTATCATGACTGCGACATTATGGCGGACACATCGGACATTTTTGACACTTTTTTTGGGACCAGTGACATTAATACAGCGATCAATGCTAAAAAATTGCATTGATTACTGTAAAAATTCACTGGCAGTGAAGGGGTTAACACTAGGGGGCGCTCAAGGGGTTAACTGTGTTCCCTGGGAGGTGATTGTAACTGAAGGGGGAGGGGACTGACTGGAGGAAATGATGGATCGTGGTTCCTAGCTAATAGGAACACCCGATCTGTCACTTCTGTCAGAACAGAAAAGGGAAGTGTGTGTTTACACACACTCGTCCCTGTTCTGTCTCTCTTCTACAGGATCACTCATGGCCAGCGGCCATCGCGACCGTCGGCCACGAGCATCGGCATCCCCGTTGTGCAGAACGCACTATCCCGACCCCGCGAGCCGACGTATAGCTACGACGGCTCATGCAGGGAAGCCAACCTGCCGCAGTATAACTACGGCGGTTGGTCGGGAATCAGTTAATATACACATTTTGGAATTTTTTTTACCAAAAATATGTAGCAGAATACATATTGGCTTAAACTAATGAAGACATTTGATTTTTTTCAATTTTTATATTGGATGTGTTTTACAGCAGAAAGTAAAAAATATTGTTTGTTTTTTTCAAAATTATTAGTCTTTTTTGGTTTATAGTGCAAAAAATAAAAACCGCAGAGGTGATCAAATACTACCAAAAGAATGCTCTATTTATGGAAAAAAAGGAAAGGACATCAATTTTGTTGGGGTACAGCATCGCACGAATTGTCAGTTACAGTATTGCAAAAAATAGCCTCGTCAGGAAGGGGTAAATCCTTCTGGGGCTGAAGTGGTTCATACTACAGCATGTGCCTGCATGTGTACAGCATGATACATTGTGTGGACTCCAGAACCAAGGAGAGTGTCAGGGCATGTTTTACTGCTGCTGGGTGTTGACCATTACATGTACTGGCAACTAACAAAACAAATTTAAAAGACGCCGGAAAACAGTTAAAGTCTATGGGACATTAACAAGAAAAATCAAAAGTGTTCATTTTAAAGGCTTATATGCAAGTTATTGTCATAAAAAGTGTTTGGGGACCTGGGTCCTGCCCCAGGGGACATGTATCAATGCAAAAAAAAGTTTTAAAAACTGGCACTTTTTCGAGAGCAGTGATTTTAATAATGCTTAAAGTGAAACAATAAAAGTGAAATATTCCTTTAAATTTCGTACCTGGTGGGTGACTATAGTATGCCTGTAAAGTGGCACATTTTTCCCGTGTTTAGAACAGTCCCTGCACAAAATGACATTTCTAAAGGAAAAAAAGTAATTTAAAAGTACTCGCGGCTATAATGAATTGTCGGTCCTGGCAATACAGATAAGTCATTGAAAAAAACGGCATGGGATTCTCCCACAGTACATTACCAGGCCCTTCAGGTCTGGTATGGATTTTAAGGGGACCCCCGCGCCAAAATTAAAAAAAAATGGTGTGGGGGTCCCCCAAAAATCCATACCAGACCCTTATCCAAGCACGCAACCTGGCAGGCCTCAGGAAAAAAGGGAGTGACAAGAGAGTGCCCCCCCTCCTGAACTGTACCAGGCCACATGCCCTCAACATGAGGAGGGTGCTTTGGGGTGGCCCCCAAAGCACCTTATCCCCATGTTGATGGGGACAAAGGCCTCATCCCCAAAACCCTTGCCCGGTGGTTGTGGGGGTCTGCGGGCCGGGAGCTTATTGGAATCTGGAAACCCCCTTTAACAAGGGGACCCCCATATCCCGGCCTCCCCCCCGTGTGAATTGGTAACGGGGTACAAATGTACCCCTACCATTTCACAAAAGTGTCAAAATGCTACAAAATATAAGACACAGCTTGGGATAAGTCCTTTATTAAAAAATAAAAAAATAAAAATGTCCCACGAAGTCCATTCATCTTCTCTCGCTCCACCGCCAGACCGAAAAAGAAAAAAAAAAACAAAGCCGCGACCGACCCACCTCCATGGGAGGCACCCGCCGTATGACGCATCCTTGCAGGTGACAGTCCTTTTATAACTGAGGGTGGGGCCACACGGTGACGTTCCCGGGTGACCCCGCCCCCCTCTGACGCAAGGGGACTTCTCCATGGCTTTCCTGGGGCATCAGTGGGGGGCGGGGCCACCCGTTTACGTAAACGGGCAAGGGTTGTCTTTTTGACTTTTATCTGTTTTGCCGGGACCTACAATTCATTATAGCCGCGAGTACTTTTGAATGATTTTTTTTCCTAGAAATGTCATTTTGTGCAGGGATTGTTCTAAACACGGGAAAAATGCGCCACTTTACAGGCATACTATAGACACCCCCAGGTACGAAAGTTAAAGGAATATTTCACTTTTATTGTTTAAGCATTATTAAAATCACTGCTCCTGAAAAAACGTACGTTTTTAAAACTTTTTTTGCATTGATACCCTGGGGCAGGACATATAAACCTTTAAAATGAGCACTTTTGATTATTCATTATCGTGTCTCATAGACTTTAATGCTGTTCGTGTGTTCTGCTGAATTTTTTGCCTGATCAGTATGTTCTGGTGCGAACCGAACTGGGGGGTGTTCGTCCCATCCCTACTGGCAACACTTTCATAGCATTAAGAAAATGTAACCTTTTTAAGAGTTTATACATTATTTTTTTGGTTATACAAAAGCAACAGAAATGTAAGAATTTGAGGTCTCCTTTTCTTTACAGGAATATCTGTACCCAGCACTCTGTATATAGCATACTCCTGAACTCTGCACCCTGTATGTAGCACACTTCTAAACTCGGTGTTCACTGTGTACAGAGAACAGTCCTGAACCCTGCATTCTCTATGTAGCGCACTCTTGAACCCTGCACACTGTGCATAGTGCACTCCTGAACCCTGCATTTTGTATGTAGCACAATCCTGAACCCACTCTGTGTGTAGTGCACGCCTAAACTTTTTCTTCTGTATGTAATACACTCCTGAACATCCTGTGCATTGGGCAAGCTAGAACTCTGTATATAGCACACTCCTGAACCCTGCACAATGTGTGTAGCATGCTGCTGGTATTTAAAAATGCTCTCTTAAGACTTTCCCACTGTTTGGGAGAACAGTTGGTGGTTGAGTTCCTTCACCTAGTCTCTAAAAAAAAAAAAGCCCCGCCTGTTCTTAATCACCTAACAGGATGATATTTGCGAAATATCATTTTACCTCTGCATATTCTTCAGTCCCCTTTTAACTGGTCATGGTAAATCATACCCATTTCACAATGCCACACCCACTTTTTGTTACATGCAGCTTCCTTATTACCCTATAAATTAATTATAAATTATATATTGAACTAGGGGCAGGTAGTGTTAGCTTTTGTCTCTGAATCCCTATTAGGTTCTGCCCACCTAGCTACAAAACTGTCTGTGTGCAACCTGCAGAGGCAGGAGTGAGTTCAGCTGCACTGAGGATGAGATGTCCATGGGCACTCTGGCCTCAGAGTATAAAATCATTGCAAATTATCATAAATATTTTTTACTAATTTATTTCTTAAACATATATATATATTGTCAAAAGTATTGAGATGCCTGTCTTTACAAGCACATGAACTTTAATTAAAACTTTAATGGATGAGCGAGTTTGGGGTGGAGGAACTTGACTGGCCTGCACAGAGTCCTGCCTCAACCCTATAGAACACCTTTGGGATTAGGGATGAGCTTTGAGTTCTTACAATCGACTCGAACATGGGGTGTTCACCCGTTCGCCGAACAGCAAATTTTATGGAGCGTTCGCGGCAAATTCGAGCGTCCCAAAATGCACTGCGAGACCCCAGAGCATTGCTGTATGATGATTGGCCAAAGCATACACCTGACCTGCATGCTTTGGCCAATCACAGCACGCTCCTCAGTGAGAGCCATAATTGCCCAAAGGCAGGGTGCCTTTGGTCAAACATGGCTCAGGGGGACTAAGTTCATGCCCCATACTATATAAGGCTGCTTACACAGCGCCCATATAGTGTGTTATAGTGGAGGGAGATAGAGAGATTGAGCTACATTAGGCAGGCAGGTTAGTTAGTGGCAGTGTATTTGATATAATATATATACACCATCAGACTAATATATATATATATATATATATACACGCTCTACATTCAGCGTAGCCTATATATACAGTGCATCAGGCAGTGTACAGTTTCTAATACAGTGCAGGTGGTGAACACAGTATATAGTGTAGTGTAGTGCGGTGTTAAAAAAAAAAAATACCCATTATGTCCTGAAGGCCTCCAAGGAGAGGCAGACGCTTACAGGCCACTAAAAGAGGGCAAGCAGCCTCTGAAATAAAATTTAACAGCAGGGACCGTTCCTGCACCCAACAAGAGTAACTGTGAGGGGTTACAGTGTTCTGGCACCACCAACACCTAAGGCTCAATGTTTCTGCCCCAGTTTAACAGGGGCATGCAATTTAAATTTTTGAAATAATCTTTAACAGCAGGGCCCGTTCCTGCACCTAACAAGAGTAACTGTGAGGAGTTACCGTGTTCTGCCACCACCAACACCTAAGGCCCAATTTTTCAACAGAGTATATAGTGCAGTCCCTATAGTATATACACTGCAGTTCAGAGTATATAGTGCAGTCAGTGTAGTATATATAATACAGTGCAGGGTATATAGTGCAGTGTTCTATATATAATATAGTGTATTGAAGTGGTTAAGGGGAGATCTATGACAGAATAAAGAAAAAACGGCATGGGTTCCCCCGTCCATACCAGGCTCTTTGGGTCTGGTATGGATTTTGGGGGGGGGCCCCACGCCATTTTAAAATAAAATGTTGACGTGGAGTTCACCTTAATATCCATACCAGACCCAAAGGGCCTGGTATGGACGGGGGGGGGGGGGACCCGCGCTGTTTTTTTAAATTATTTTTTATGTATATTGCCGAGATCTGGAAATACATTACAGCCATGAGCAATTTTAAATGACATTTTTTCTTTTAGAAATATAATTTTGCTGCGGCACAGTAAACCACATGAGACAGTTGTCCCACTTTACAGGCAGGCTAAGGGGACCCCCCAGGCATGATATTTAACCAGTTACCAACCGGTCCATAGCCAAATGACGGCTGCAGGGCGGTTGGATAACCTTGGGAGGGAGTACAGTGACGTCCTCCCAGAATCCTGCTCTCCGAGAACATCCGTGACCGCTGGGTCCGCATTACGGATCGCAGCCGTTTACCATGTGATCGCTCCGTCAAATGACAGAGCGATCACATGTAAACAAACCGGCGTCATGTCATTACGCCAGTTCCTCTCTCCCCTCTGTGTACCGATTGGTACACAGAGGGGGGAGGGATCGGATGGCAGCAGCCCTGTGGGCTGGATCTGTAGTGACCACAGCGCTGCTCTGTGACAATTGCAGTCACATCCAGCCATCCATCCATCCATGCTCAGCCATCCCTCCATGCTCAGCAATACCCTGCAATACTCTGCATTACTCTGCAATACCCCGCAATACTCTGCAATACCCTGCAATACCCTGCAATATTCTGCAGTACCCTGCAATACCCCGCAATACTCTGCAATACCCTGCAATACCCTGCAATACTCTGCAATACCCCACAATACCCCACAATACTCTGCAATACTCTGCAATACCCCACAATACCCTGCAATACTGTAAGAGAACTAGTAGTTCCCGTTCGGTGCACACTCGCGCGCATGCGTGTGCACACAGACGGCTGTAGATGCCTGTGCGCATCAATGCGCATGCACGTGCGAGACGGACGGCGTACATGCGCAGGAGTACGCCCATAGCGCCAGTTGGCGCCAGACGGTCTATTTACAGAAGTGCTCTGCCCTCAGACCGGTGCTAACTGGTCTTCAGCTGTACCCTGATACCTGAACCCTGCTACTACCTGCTTGTTACCTGTTAATGAACCTGGCTTGCCTTGACCCTGCTTCTGGATCCTGTTTCTGCTCTGACTACTGGTTTCTGATCCTGGCTTCCCATTGGACTCTGTTTATGCCTGCTGCCTTGCACTGCACTGCTCCCTGTTACCAGATCCGGCTATCCATGTGCCTTCGCTTCTGCCTGCTGCCTTGTACCCCGCTGCCCGCCTGTTACCGAACCTGGCTACCCTTGAGACTGTGCTCCTGCATCTGGCGTTTCTCCTCGTCATCCTGCAAGTGCCTGCAATCACAGTCCTGCAACCTGCTGCGACTTCCTGCTGCAAGTATTCCAGGAACTTTACATCACCTAACGTTCCAGCACCACAGTTCCTGCGGAGTGCCTCCTTAAGCCCAGCTGATCCTTGGCGCAGCACCGCCTATCCTGATCCTCCGCCACAAGTCTCCTGGGTCCGCAGCTGCAGGCACTTGTGTCCCTCCTGGTCCTCGGCTCCCGCTGTTCCACTCCCAGCGGGACTTGGACTGGAGATGCAAGAGAGGCCGACCTCGTCATTTCAGTCTCTGACCAGGTGCGTGACAAATACCCTGCAATACTCTGCAATACCCCGCAATACTCTGCAATACTCTGCAATACCCCGCAATACACCGCAATACTGTGCAATACCCTGCAATACCCTGCAATACCCCGCAATACTCTGCAATACCCTGCAATTCCCCGCAATACTCTGCAATACCCCACAATACTCTGCAATACCCTGCAATACCCTGCAATACCCCGCAATACCCTGCAATACCCCGCAATACCCCGCAATACCCTGCAATACCCTGCAATACTCTGCAATACCCCGCAATACCCTGCAATACCCCGCAATAATCTGCAATACCTTGCAATACTCTGCCATACCCAGCCATACTCTGCAATACCCAGCCATACTCTGCAATACCCAGCCATACTCTGCAATACTCAGTGATACCCAGCCATACTATGCCATACCCAGCCATACCCAGCAATACCCAGCCATACTCTGCAATACCCAGCCATACTCTGCAATACTCGGTGATACCCAGCCATACTCTGCCATACCCAGCCATACCCAGCAATACCCAGCCATACTCTGCAACACCCAGCCATACTCTGCAATACCCAGCCATACTCTGCAATACTCAGTGATACCCATACTCTGCAATACCCAGCCATACTCTGCAATACTCGGTGATACCCTGCCATACTCAGCCATACTCAGCCATGCCCAGCCATACTCGGCCATGCTTGGCCATACTCTGCCATGCTCAGCCATACTCGGCTATAGTTGGCCTTTGTATGTGGCCAGGCTGTGGAACTCTCACACATGTGGTATCGCCGTACTCAGGAGGAGTAGGAGAATCTATTTTGGGGTGTCATTTTTGGTATGTACATGCTATGTGTTAGAAATATTATATAAATGTACAACTTTGTGTTAAAAAAAAAAAGCGTTTTAACCACTTCCCGCCCGCCGGCCGTCATACGACGTCCTTGACTTTGTGCGGGGATATCTGAATGATGCCTGCAGCTACAGGCATCATTCACATATCAGCTTTTTCAGCCGGCGATTCCCTACACCATAAGAATGATCATAGCGGCTGTTCCACTGCTTGATCATTCTTATGGGAGGTGAGAGGGGACGACCCCCCCTCCCACCACCCTCAGGTGCTTCTACCGACTCACCGCTACGATTGGAGCCAGGATATTTTTTTTTTTTTATTTCAGGCTTCCCAGCCTAGAGGTGAGATGTGGGGTCTTATTGAGCAAAGAGTTTGCTGAAGACAAGCAGACTAAGAACATGGATTACTGGAACCATGTCCTGTGGTTTGATGAATCCAAGATAAACTTATTTGGTTTAGATGGTGTCAAGTGTGTGTGGCGGCAACCAGGTGAGGAGTACAAAGACAAGTGTGTCTTGCCTACAGTCAATCATGGTGGTGGGAGTGTCTGGGGCTGCATGAGTGCTGCTGGCTCTGGGGAGCTACAGTTCATTGAGGGAACCATGAATGTCAACATGTACTGTGACATACTGAAGCACAGAGAGACTGGGCCGCAGGGCAGTATTCCAACATGATAACAACCCCAAACACACTTCCAAGACGACCACTGCCTTGCTAAAGAAGCTGAGGGTAAAGGTGATGGACTGGCCAAGCATGTCTCCAGACCTAAACTCTATTGAGCATCTGTGGGGCATCCTCAAATGGATAGTGGAGGAGCACAAGGTATCTAACATCCACCAGCTCCGTGATGTCGTCATGTAGGAATGGAACTGGACTCCAGTGGCAACCTGTGAAGCTCTAGTGAACAGCAGCTGCCCAAGAGGGTTAAGGCAGTGCTGGAAAATAATGGTGACCACACAAAATATTGACACTTTGGAAACTTTCACTTAGGGGTGTACTCACTTTTGTTGCCAGCAGTTTAGACAATAATGGCTGTGTGTTGAGTTATTTTGAGGGGACAGCAAAGTTACACTGTTAAACACGCTGTACACTCACTATTTTACATTATAGCAAAGTGTAATTTCTTCAGTAATGTCACATGAAAAGATATAATAAAATATTTACAAAAATGTGAGGGATATATATATATATATATATATATATATATATATATATATATATATATATATATATATATATATATATATATATATATATATATATATACACTATATATAACACTTTTTAAAATAATTTTGCAATTAATAAATATACAGTTGTGCTCATAAGTTTACATATCCCGGCAGAATTTATGATTTCTTGGCCATTTTTCAGAGACTATGAATGATAACACAAAAACTTTTATTTCACTCATGGTTAGTATTTGGCTGAAGCCATTTATTATCAATCAACTGTGTTTACTCTTTTTAAATCATAATGGCAACAGAAACTACCCAAATGATCCTGGTCAAAAGTTTACATCCCCTAGTACTTAACCTCTTCTTGTCCTGAATGACAGCGACAGCGCCGACCTACATTGCCGGGAAGCCGTCAATAGACGTCCTCCCCTTTGCATGCTCCCCGCGCGCCCCCGGCAGGGTGCGTGTGGCTCGCCCTCTGATCCCCGAGTCAATGAGACTCGGGTGATCACAGATCGGAGTAAGGGGCCCCTTACCACGTGATCAGCTGTCAGCCAATGACAGCTGATCACGTGATGTAAACAGAAGATTGGTAATCGTTTGTTTTTTTTCTCCTCACGCTAACAGCGTGAGGAGAAAAAAAAGCCGATCACCGGCTTCTGTGTAAGGGACATCGGTCCCGAAGAGGAAGAGGCAAAGGCACCTCATCTGTGCCCACCAGTGCCGACTGCCAGTGCCCACAGTGCATATCAGTGCCCACCAGTGTATAACAGTGCCACCTATCAATGCCCACGAGTGCCACCTATCAATGCCCACGAGTGCCACCTATCAATGCCCACCAGTGGTGCCAATCAATGGCTCATCAGTGCCACCTAGCAGTGCTGCCTATCAGTGTCACCTACCAGTGCCCATCACTGCCACCCATCAGTGCCCATCACTGCCAACTATCAGTGCCCATAAGTGCCAGCTATTAGTGCCACCTATTAGTGCCGTTCAGTACCACCCTTCAGTGCCGCCCATCAGTGCCACCCATCAGTACCACCCATCAGTGCCACCTCATCAGTGCCCACTAGTACCGCCTATCAGTGCCGCCTTATCAGTGCCCATCAATGCAGCCTATCGGTGCCCATCAGTGCACCCTATCAGTGCCCATCAGTGCAGCCTGCATCAATGAAGGAGAAAAATTACCTGTTTGCAAAATTTTATAACAAAATATAAAACTGTTTTGTATTTTTTTTCAACATTTTCGGTCCTTTTTCATTTTTTTACAAAAAATAAAGACCAGAGGTGATCAAATACCACCAAAAAATAACTCTGCTTGTGGGAAAAAATTATAAAAATTTAATTTGGGTACAGTGTTGTATGACCGCGCAATTGTCGTTCAAAGAGCGATAGCGCTGAAAGCTGAAAATTGGTCTGGGCAGGAGGTTTAAGTACCCACTAAGCAAGTGATTAACACCGTGTTTTGCCCCCTTTAACATCAATGACAGCTTGAAGTCTTTTGTTCATTTGTGGATGAGGCTCTTTATCTTCTCAGATGGTAGAGCTGCCCATTGCTCTTGGCAAAAAGCCTCCAGTTCCTGTAAATTCTTGGGCTATCTTGCATGAACTGCATGTTTAAGATCTCTCCAGAGTGGCTCAATGATATTGAGGTCAGGAGACTGAGATGGCCACTCCAGAACCTTTACTTTATTCTGCTGTAGCTAATGACAGGTCGACTTGGCCTTGTGTTTTGGATCATTGTTATGTTGGAATGTCCAAGTACATCCCATGCGCTGCTTCCTGGCCTTGTTGACTCCTCTCCAAATGTAGCGTTTATGGTTGTGGCCAAAAAGCTAAATTTTGGTCTCATCATTCCAAATGACTTTGTGGCAGAAGGTTTGCGGCTTGTCTCTGTGCTGTTTGGCGTATTGTAAGCGGGATACTTTGTGGCATTTGTGTAGTAATGGTTTTCTTCTGGCGACTCAACCATGCAGCCCATCTTTCTTCAAGTGCCTCCTTATTGTGCATCTTGAAAGAGCCACACATCATGTTTTCAGAGAGTCCTGTATTTCATCTGAAGTTATTTGCATTTTTTTCTTTGCATCCCGAACAATTTTCCTGGCAGTTGTGGCTTAAACTTTAGTTGGTCTACCAGACTGTGGTTTGGTTTCAACAGAACCTCTCATTTTCCACTTCTTGATTAGAGTTTGAACACTGCTGATCGGCATTCTCAATTCCTTGGATATCTTTTTATATCCCTTTTCTGTTTTATACAGTTCAACTACCTTTTCCCATAGATCCTTTGACAATTCTTTTGCTTTCCCCATGACTCAGAATCCAGAAACGTCAATGCAGCACTGGATGAAAGATGCAAGGGTCTGTCAGGAGTCCAGAAATTCATTGACCTTTTATACACACACACACTAATTACAAGCAAACCGATCACAGGTGAGGATGGTTACTTTTAATAGCCATTCAAACCCCTTTGTGTCAACTTGTGTGCATGTTATCAGGCCAAAATCACCAGGGTATGTAAACTTTTGATCAGGGTCATTTGGGTAGTTTCTGTTTCATTATGATTTAAAAAGAGTAAACACAGTTGATTGATAATAAATGGCTTCAGCCAAACACTAACCACAAGTGAAAGAAATGTTTTTGTGTTATCATTCATATTCTCTGAAAAATTGCCAATAGGAGATCTATTTCTGCATTAGGGTTGATTGCTGCTGGGGAGGTCTATTGTTGCTGGTGGGGGATCTATTGTTGCTGGAGTGGGTCTTATGTTGCTGGGGGGTCAGTTGTCGCTGGGAGGGATCTACTGTTGAGAGAGCAGTCTATTATAGCTGGCTGCTAGAGGGTCTATTGTTGCTGGGGGTATTTTGTTGTAGGTGGTCCATTGTTGCAAGGGGGGATCTATTGTTGCTAGTGGGTCTATTGTTGTTGGCTGTGGGGGGTCTATTTTATTACTTTTCTTGTTATCAATAACAAATTCCATACAAATTACTTAGTACCACAAATGTTACTTGGTTCTGTATTCTCTAAGGGGAAGTGCTGGGAGGTGGGTAAGGGGAGGAACCAAGGACTGGTGCTCAGAGGCAGGTAGGGGCAAAGACAAGTGGTAACTCCCAAAAGGGGGAGTTCCTGCATCTATTCTCTGAGAAAAAAAGCCACGCATTAAATATATATAATCCAGCCTTTATTAACCAGGCTGACCTGACACACTGGGGTGCCGTTATGGTGTTTCAGGGGTGCCTTGATAAAATGGCTAAAAATTGTCCAAAAATGTTATACAAGCCAGCGAGTGGATCAAGCTTGCCTTTCAGTTACGCAAAGCCACGGATTTTCATTGTGCACCCTTCCAGCCACTGGCTACTTCCAATGACGTCATTGGCTGATAAGATGGACATTGGGCGCCTGCACAGCATCCTTGCTTTCCCCTCTCCGTCAACACTGGGGTCACATAAGCTGACTGGGACATTGCAATACTAATCAGTACTAAGTAGCAATGGGCAAGGGTGTTTTCACCTTGAAAGAATAAATCACTTCTAATGTTGGGTGTCCTATGTGTGTTAGAGCTGCACGATTAATCGCTAAGAATCGTTATCGCAACTTTTTCCCGTTGGAATGTTGACAAAGTATTTCCTGATTCTTTCTATGCAGAGAATTCTCCCTGCTCTGCTAAAGCCAACAGCCGTCAAAAGAAAGGAAAAAAAAAACTGGCCAGTCTGCCAAGAATCACAACATTCTTTAGCAGTGGAACTTAAGTATAAACATTGTAACAATTTGTCCTTTAGATCAAAGGAATACACTTTGGTGTGTAAATGAGGGAGTTTTAACCACTTAAACACTAAACCTTTTTCTGACATTTGTTGGTTTCAAGTTAAAATTATTTTTTTTTTTTTGCTAGAAAATTACTTAGAACCCGCAAAAATATATATTTTTTAGTAGAGACCCTAGAGAAAAAAATGGTGGTTGTTGCAATATTTTATGTCATTCAAATGCAATATTTTGGGTAAAAATTAAACTTTAATGAATTTAAAAAAAAAACAAAACTAACCAGTAAAGTTAGCCCAATTTTTTTTTGTATAATGTGAAAGATTTTACGCCACGAGAATCGTGAGAGAATTGCGATCTTTTTATTCTAAGCAAAAAAATCTGAATTCTCATTTTGGCCAGAATCGTGCAGCTCTAATGTGTGTGTGTGGATGTTGCTGCATTTTTATGTAAAACCTTCTAAATTGATATTTTTACATTTTAGAATGGGGTGCCTTGAGGTTATGCAGAATTTTAGAAAGTGCCCTGACTGAAAAAGGTTGAGAAACACTGAGCTAATCATTCAGAGTGGCCACTTCACAGTTACTTCAGGAACAGCTGTCTACCTGTAGAGGGCGACATTTTTATTTGACTTTGGTGCGAGCTGAGAGTGTGCAGAAGTCCTATGAGAAGGTGAGAGAGTGGAGTCAGGAGAGGAGATATACTTTCTTGTCTGTCCTGTTGCTGGTTGTGGTGACAAAGGTAAAGGTAGAAGATGGCACACGTGCACCTGTCTGGCTGTGGTGGTGAGTGTTCACTGAAGACTTGCTGGAAGTGAGCTTTGTTTAGGTTTCACTTTCCCTTTGCAGCCATACAGTATGTGTGAGGAGGTGATGGGAGTGTTCCTGGTTGGAGAGGTACTCAGTATTTACATTGTGTGAGCTCTGCTATGGAAGATCACTGCTTGCTGGAATCTAATGCTCTGCTCAACAATTTGGAATTGTGTATGGCATTTTGATATATACTGTGTGTATGATGGCAATTTTACTCCTTGATTTCATCTTTAATTTGCATTGCTATAAATGTGCCTTATCAGCGGTCCCCAAACTTTTTGGCACAGGGGACGGGTTCCGTAGAAGAAAAGTTTTCCAAGGACTGCAGGGGGTGGGGGGCTAATTGGTTCTCGGATTAAGGTGATTTGTTGTGGCACCTCAATCATTACCACACCATGGTTGATATGGTATCAGGATGATTAAAGCTCAATATTTCTATTGTCACATTGTAATATAAGATTGAATAGCTCAATTCACAATCTTGCAGAATCAGTGGGAGCCCTGGGTGTGTCACTTGCCACGGTCACTTTCCACCAGATGCAGCGTGTCACTTGCCACGGGCGCCTGTCGCCAGATGCAGCGTGTCACTTGCCACGTTCGCCTGTCGCCAGATGCAGCGTGTCACTTGCCACGGTCCCCTGTCGCCAGATGCAGCGTGTCACTTGCCACGGTCGCCTGTCGCCAGATGCAGCGTGTCACTTGCCACGGTCGCCTGTCGCCAGATGCAGCGTGTCACTTGCCACGGTCGCCTGTCGCCAGATGCAGCGTGTCACTTGCCACGGTCGCCTGTCGCCAGATGCAGCGTGTCACTTGCCACGGTCGCCTGTCGCCAGATGCAGCGTGTCACTTGCCACGGTCGCCAGATGCAGCGTGTCACTTGCCACGGTCGCCTGTCGCCAGATGCAGCGTGTCACTTGCCACGGTCGCCTGTCGTTAGATGCAGCGTGTCACTTGCAACGGTCGCCTGTCGTTAGATGCAGCGTGTCGCTTTCCACGGTCGCCTGTCGTTAGATGCAGCGTGTCACTTTCCACGGTCGCCTGTCGCCAAATGCAGCGTGTCACTTGCCACAGTCGCCTGTCGCCAAATGCAGCGTGTCACTTGCCACAGTCGCTTTCCGTCAGATGCAGCGTGTCACTTGCCACAGTCGCTTTCCACCAGATGCAGTGTGCCACTTGTCACCAGATGCAGCGTGCCATTTGCCGCTGTCACCTGATGCACCGTGTCACTATCCTGCCACCAGATGTAGAATGTCACTGTAGCCTGCCCCCAAAAATACCAGATGCAGCTTGCCCCTAAAGAGTTTAAGCTAAATTTTTTTTTTTTGCAGTGAAAAAGCTTTCCATACTCACTCCAGCCTTGCAGCATCTCACCAGCGGTACGGCGTTCGACAGAGCAGGGAAACCAGTACATGGGCAGTTGCTACTGTGTTCTGTCCTATCCTATTCTAAAGTGAGAGGGTGGAACAGCGTTGATTCAGGGTGGGCGGTCATCTCTCTGCTTGCCCACCGCACCTTGATCAGTGCAGCCTTTGCACCTTGTCTGCAAGCAGACCAGGGACCCAAACCGGTCCGCCGCCGGGGATTGGGGACCCCTGCCTTAGCTGATTACCAGTGCACCAAAATTCTGGAAAATATTATTTACAGTCTAAGCGGCAGCTGTCTCAGCTTCTCAGTACGCTACTGAGAGCCTGAGTCAGCCACTACACAGTCCAATGCTCCAGTTAGGGCTGGAGAAACAGCACAGAGTGACTGATGGTCACCAACTCTCTGCTGAAGACCAAGAACTGAGTGATCAGTGGCCTTTGATCACTGAATTCTCGCTCTAGAGGTGGCAAGGTCAGATGCAACATCTGTCCAATGTTACCTAGGTGAGTCTGTATGTTTGTTAATTAAAATTCCATACTTCTCTTTTAGTCCTGATTTCACATGGGTGCGCCTTTGAAATTGCGCTATCTCAGCGCGATTTCAAAACCGCAAATCAGTGTGATTTGCACTGCCAATTTTATTGCAACTTCATTTAACAGAAGTCTCTGCAAGTCGCAATGAAATCTGTAAAAAGTAGTGCAGTTGTGGCGATATGAACGGTTCTATTGCCGTGAATGGGGTGTGACTTGTCATGCAATTTGGAACTGTCAAATCGCATGACAAGTTGCACTGATGTGAACAGGGGCTTAAAGAAAGGCCAGGAAAATAAGCATTTAAAATCTGCTGACAGAAAAGCTTAAGCTGAATTCCAGGCATGGCTATATTGTACATAGTTACATTGTCCAGCTTGGACCATTGTAACTATTAGGAATGAGCCGAACAATTCCCCATTTGGTTCGCACCAGAACTTGCGAATAGGCAAAAAATTTGTGCGAACACCGTTAAAGTCTATGGGACACGAACATGAAAAATCAAAAGTGCTCATTTTAAAGGCTTATATGCAAGTAATTGCCATAAAAAGTGTTTGGGGACCTGGGTCCTGCCCCAGGGGACATGGATCAATGCAAATAAAAGTTTTAAAAACTGCCTTTTTGCAGGAGCAGTGATTTTAATAATGCTTAAAGTGAAACAATAAAAATGAATTATTCCTTTTAATATCATGCCTGGGGGGTGTCCTTAGACTGTCTGTAAAGTAGCACATCTTTCCCGTGTTTAGAACAGTACCACAGCAAAATTACATTTCTAAGGGAAAAAATTTAATTTAAAACTGCTGCGTCTGTAATGTATTGTCGGGTCCCGGCAATATAGATAAAAACCATTAAAAAAAAAAGGCATGCCCCCCCCCCCCCCCCCCCCCCCCCAAGTCCATTACCTAGCCCTTTGAGTCCGGTATGAATATTAAGGGGAACCCTGCACCAAAATAAAAAAAATTGCGTGGGGGTCCCCCCAAAATCCACACCAGACCCTTATCCGAGCACGCAACCTGGTAGGCTGCAGGAAGGGGGGGGGGGGGGGAGAGAGCGCCCCCATTGTACCCATACTCATTTACCAAATAAAAGTGTCAAAAAAGTAAAAACAACGGGAGACAGATTGGAACAAGTCCTTTATTTTAAAAAATACCCATGCCGTTTTGTTTTTTTTCAATGATTTTTATCTATATTGCTAGGATCTGGCAATACATTACAACTGCAAACAGTTTTAAATGACATTTTTTCCTTACATATGTCATTTTGCTGCTCTCATTCAAAACTATGTACGGCCACTATGTAAGCAGCCTAACATAGTGTGGGGCGTGGACTGAGCCATGATTAGCCAAAGGCACCCTGCCTTTGGCCAATCATGGCTCCCACAGCAGAGCACAATGTGATTGGCCAAAGCATGCAGGTCAGGTGCGAGATTGCAGTGCATTGACGGTGTCGCCTTTCATTATGGCATTATGGGGCGTTCCACGGGCACTCGAATTTCCCGCAAACGCCCCATAATGTACTAAATTCGAACGAGTGAAACACCCAATGTTCAAGTCGAACTTACGTTCAACTTGAACATCCGACTCATTCCTAATACCTACGTATATATGGGACTGTCTGCAAGGAATGCACAGAAAACCTATGCATCCTCACGCAGGCAAACATGGTCCTCACACAGACATAATCTTGAGTATTTTTAATTGATCAAACTGCAGAGCAAAACAAAATCCAAAACATAAAATGAAATAGAAAATACTGCGCTAATGTCTCAATTGGGAAGCAGCCAGCATTACAAAGTACTACTTGTGTTTAAATTAAATAAAAATGAGTGCAGCACTAATAGCATTAATCGATACGAATGCAAACTCATAAGTAATACTGAACGCAATAATAAATATGACTATAGCATAAAAAAAAGAGTTATACAATTCTGTGTACCTGTTAATGAAAACACACATAAATCAAATAACAAAAGCGACATTCATTTAAAATAGTGACACAAAAGTATATGGTTATAAGTCCAGTGACTAACACACATGCTCACAATGTGTATGAGCTAGATAAATCTACAGTCCAAAAGAGTAAAAAGGAAGTTGAAGAAACTCAAATGAAGTGTAGGATAAGTATTCAAAATAAAATCCGAAAAATGGTGAATGAGTCCCAAAGACACCGCAGGGGATCATCACTGTAAAACGATCCAACAGCATTAAGACATGAGGGGGCTTACTGGAACATGTTGACGTACACCTAATGGGTCTATAAAGGCTGTGGTGTATAAACACCTAGTTAAAAACTGTCACTGCTCTCCAGCGAACACCTGGGGGGATAATCAACTTCCACTATCAGTGTTGCAAAGTTATAGCATCTACAAACTATGGTGTGTGTGTGTGTGTGTGTGTGTGTGTGTGTGTGTATATATATATATATATATATATATATATATATATATATATATATATATATATATATATATATATATATATATATATATATATATATATATATACTGGAATATTCATTGTAATGGCAGTGATCGGCGATTTATAGTGGGACTGTGATAGGGTGGTGGGAAATCTGGTGCTAACTGACACTGAGGTCGCTAGTGACACTAATACAGTGATAATTCTGTACTAATGACACTGGCTGGGAAAGGGTTAACATCTAAGGGCAATCAGGAGGTTAACTGAGTGCCTAACAATCTGTAATATGTGCTTCTTTTACTTTCTGATCTGGCTGTTTTTTCTCCCTGCTTTTCAGGGAGAAGAAACAGACAGATCACTGTTCCCTGTACACAGATTGCTGTGTTTTTGTAAACCTGGAAACCTGTGTGTGTTTGGACACAGCCGATCAGCTGATTTCAGTCGAAATCATTGGCTGAAATCGAACTCTTTATTTTTCCTCTCTGGACACCTGTGTTAATACAGCTGAGGGGATTTCATCTGCTTGATGATGGTCCTGCATAGCTGCTATTATTATGCTGCAACACTGATAGTGAAAGTTGATTATCCCTCCAAGTGGTCTAAGGAGTGTTCGCTGGAGAGCAGTGGCAGATTTTAACTAGGTGTTCGTACACCACAGCCTTTATAGACCCATTAGGTGTACGTCAATTGGGTCCACACATTCCAGTAAGCCCCCTCATGTCTTAATGGTGGTGGATCATTTTACAGTGGTGACTCCCTGTGGTGTCTTTGGGACTTATTCACCATTTTTTGGATTTTTACTTTGAATACTTATTCTACACTTCATTTGAGTCTCTTCAACTTCCTTTTTACTCTTTTGTACTGTAGATTTATCTAGCTCATACACATTGTGAGCATGTGTGTTAGTCACTGGACTTATAACCATATACTTTTGTGTCACTATTTTACATGAATGTCACTTTTGTTATTTGATTTATGTGTGTTTTCATTAACAGGTACACAGTTTTATAACTCATTTTTATTTTATAGTCATATTTATTATTGCGTTCATTATTACTTATGAGTTTGCTTTTGTATAGATGTATGCTATTAGTGCTGCATTAATTTTTATTTAATATCCAAAACATAAACAATTTTTTCTCACTTTGATTGCTGCTGTGACCTTGTAAGGCCTCATGTGCACTGCTGCTGGTAAAGGAATGTTTAGGAGCAGTTGGGTATTTTTTTTCAACTGCTCCTGAACTCGCCAGGTCATTTACAGTCGTTTCTAGGCAGTTAAGTTTAGAGGGTTTTTTTTGGAACGCAAAAAAATGGGTTCAGAAGCTGAGTTTAGAGGCATTTAAAGCGCCAATCGCTTCTAAACGCGGTAACTCGCGTTTAGCCGCACTTCGTTTACAGGCGTTTTTTTTCATTTTTGGCTATTTTTTTAAACGCTTCTAAATGCAAATGCGGCAAAACGCAGCTAAACACGGGATGTAAACACAGCCGGACGGACGTTTTAAACGGTTACTATCTGTCAAGTTAAATCGTTCAGGAGAGGTTGTAAAAACGTCCCGTTTACATAAAGCCTATGGCCCCTTTCTCACGGGCGGACCATACAGGTCTGCCTATCAGTTTTTTAGGCGGACCTGAACGGACGCTCCATACAGGTCTATGGAGCGACGGATGTCAGCGGTGACATGTCCGCTGACATCCGACCCGCTAAAGTTTGAGGGATGGAAACCCTATTTTTCCATCCGTTGATTGGATCGGATGAAAACGGACTCTACGGTCCGTCTTCATTCGATCCCCCACAGAGGAGAGCCGCACTGTGACGGGTCTGTCCCTGCACATTGTGCAAAGACAGACTTGTCATCTGCCTGCTCAGCGGGGATTGACGGAGCGATCCCTGCTGAGCAAAGCAGAGCCCGTACACAGACATGTCCATGTGAAAGGGCCTTTAGAGTGTATGCACAACGCCCCCAATACTGCACTTATTTGATGTTATATTATCTTGAGTATGCATGCGAGAATGAGGCCTATTGCTCACTGCCTTCTTTAAATGCCCAAGTTCCTTTTTTTGTTTTTGTTTTTTACTGCTGTGATCCAACTTCCACTTAGAGGGTGACTATGCTTGCTCCCCATGTTCCGCTGTATTTAGGAACATATCCATGCTCTCTTGCTTGCTCCTGAGATGGACTATGAGATTTGTAATGTGCATTGTGCAGTGCACATCCCTGCGACTTGCATGAACTGCTCATTCCACACTAATAGAAATGAGGGGAAAAGGAAAGGTTTAGGAGCTCACAGAGGACATTACAGGGAGCTGGACACTCAGATGTTAACAATAGCCTTGTTTTCATTTTTGATTGCTGTGATAGCCAAGGCTTTGGGACATTGACACTATTCTAATCTTTTTGGCTCTATACACCACCACAATGGATTTGAAAAGGCAGTGGTCATCTTAGAGGTGTGTTTTGGGGTCTTTAGTATGTTGGAATACTGCCCTGTGACCCAGTCTCCGAAGGGAGGGGGATCATGCTCTGCTTCAGTATGTCACAGTACATGTTGGCATTCATGGTTCCCTCAATGAACTGTAGCTCCCCAGTGACAGCAGCACTCATGTGGCCCCAGACCATGACACTCCCACCACAATGCTTGACTGTAGGCAAGACACACTTGTCTTTGTACTCCTCACCTGGTTGTCATCACACATGCTTGACACCAACTGAACCAAATAAGTTTATCTTGGTCTCATCAGACCACAGGACTTGGTTCCAATAATCCATGTCCTTAGTCTGCTTGTCTTCAGCAAACTGTTTGCAGGCTTTCTTGTGCATCACCTTTAGAAGAGGCTTCCTTTTGGGACGACAGCCATGCAGACCAATTTGATGCAGTGTGCGGCGTATGGTCTGAGCACTGACAGACTGTCCACCACCCCTTCAACCTCTGCAGCAATACTGGGATCACTCATACGTCTATTTCCCAAAGACAATCTCTGGCTATGACGCTGAGCATGTGCACTCAACTTCTTTGGTCGACCATGGCGAGGCCTGTTCTGAATGGAACTTGCCCTGTGTTAACCCACTGTATAGTCCTGGCCACCGTGCTGCAGCTCAGTTTTGGGGTGTTGGCAATCTTCTTATAGCCTAGACCATCATTATGTAGAGCAACAATTCTTTTTGTTAGATCCTCAGAGAGTTATTTGCCATGAGGTGCCATGTTGAACTTCCAGTGACCAGTATGAGAGAGTGAGAGTAAAATTTAACAGCAAATTTAACACACCTGCTCCCCATTCACACCTGAGACCTTATAACACTAATGAGTCACATGACACCGGGGAGGGAAAATGGCTAATTGGGTGTATTCACTTTTGTTGCTAGCCGTTTAGACATTAATGGCTGTGTGTTGAGTTATTTTGAGAGGACAGCAAATTTACACTGTTATACAAGCTGTACACTCACTACTTTACATTGTAGCAAAGTGTAATTTCTTCAGTGTTGTTACATGAAAAGATATAATAAAATATTTACAGAAATTTGAGGGGTGTTCTCACTTTTGTGGGATACTGTATATGTATGTCCAGGACAGGGTGGATTTGATTAAATCAAGTCGATTTTAAATCATAATTTTTAAAGGGCAACTGTCATCTCTGTCCTGCAGCAGCTCCTCCTCTGACTCACCGATAGTCCCATTCACTTTATTGGGACGGCTGGTGATGCGGCAATGGTGAGGGACGTGGCTGCAGAAGGGGAGTGGATGCCTGCTAACAGGCCCGGCCATGATGGATCTGAATTGACGGGTGCTCTTTAAATGTAAGGACTCTAGTCAGGGGGGCAATGCATGAACAGACATGCTGACTGAGCGTGCTGCTCCGTGATCCCCAGGCTCCAGGAAGACAGGCAGCGGTGGTTCGGTTGGGTTGCTGAACAGTTACGGCATGTCTAAACGCTGCCGCACAGCTGCGCTTCCGCTCAGTGGTGGAGGAAAGAGCCAGGGGAACGGGCTCAGAGCCTACCTTATGGCGCAGAGCGTGGACCCAGAGAGTGCAAGTAAGAGAACCCCGGCCCAGGAGGGAAGGAAGTTCAGCTCCCCTGATCTGAAGGGAGGAACAATGAGGGCCGGGCCGATCCCCCTGCACAGGGCCTAGGAGCGACGGGCATTGGAAGGTGAATTACAGTACCCGGCGGCGGCCGTGCATCCCTAAGCCCACGGCAGAGCTGCATAACCTGGAAAGGGACCTCCCAGGAGAAGGGAGAGACCCCATGGCTCAAGCTGATGAAATTGTGGGCCTGGAGGGTGAATGTACTGGAGGTGATCCGAATCTTCAGGAGGTGGAGGGAATTCAAGAGGGGTGGCTGAATCCTTGGAAAATGATAATCTCGGTACTACAAAGCACAGCAGTGAATCTGCAAAAATCAGCAAAGGACTTGGGAAGAACCCAGAGGCAGCCTCTACAGGGCAGGTACAGTATGCTAACCCTTTGTATTGTGACCTTACTAATGAACCAAGTGCATCTCAATCAGAGTTAATAGTGGATTGAGACTTAAAAGAACATTTGAGAGCACTTCCTACAGAGAATGACATTCAATTACTTATAACCGCTGTTAAATCGTCCTGCAAGCAGGCTGCGGAGGGGTTAAGGGAGGATATAGGGGCACTGGGACAGAAGGGAGGAAATGGAGATGGGCCAAAATGATATTAGACAAGGAGTGGCTGATATCCAAGATATGACAAAATACCATGAAGAAGTGCTGAACACCCTGTTGAATCAGATGGATAATCAAGAAAATAGAGATTGTAGGCAAAATATACGTATAAGGGGCCTGCCTGAAATAAAACAACAATTTGAATTGCTTCCAAAGGTGATAAGTTTGTTTCAGCTGATTCTGGGGCCATCCGCACCGAATATAATTGAAATAGATAGAATCCATCGTGCCCTTACCTCTACCCCCAAAATGCAGAAAGACCAAGAGATGTTATTTGTAAAATACATAGATATTCAGTGAAAGAAGCCATTATGAAAGCGGCCCGCAATAAATCCACAGTTGACTTTGTAGGTGCACAAATGGCTCTATTTCCAGATTTATCATATAGAACTCTTATGCAACGAAGAATGATCAAACCCTTGTATGAAGTCCTTCAAGCAGTTGATGTTAAATATCGCTGGGGATAGCCCTTCAGGGTTATAGCAATACGGAATGGGAAAACAGCAATACTTAAAACTAAAGATGATTTGCAACACTTCACAGAGGTGCTGGAGCTCCCCATGGGGAATTTTCCGGATTGGAGACTGAATAATTGTAAACCATGATCAGGTTGACGGAAGACTGATATGGACAGACAGGATTATAATTTGGTCTTAGAAGGACATGCCTGAATAGTAGGGTTGTCCCGATACCACTTTTTTAGGACCGAGTACAAGTACCGATACTTTTTTTCAAGTACTCGCCGATACCGATTACTTTTTTTTAAATGTCACGTGACAGTTTTTTTTTTTTTTTTTTAACAGTGCTTGCTTTTTTTTTTGGGGGGGGGGGGTGAACGTTGTATGTGTGTGTTGTTATTTTTTTTTTTTTTTTACAATTTTTATTTTTTACAATAATATTTTTTTATTCTTTATTGTTTTTTTTTTTTTTTTTTAATCAGCCCTTTTGGGGGGCTTTGGTGAGATATCAGGGGTCTGAACAGACCTCTGATATCTCCCCCTTGAGACAGAGAAAGAGACAGAGGATAGAGATTCCCCAGTCCCTTTCTCTGCAGCCTCAGCTGCACTGAGAATGAATGGAGAGAAGACAGCGGCTCCTCTCCATTCATAAACTGACACATAGTAATCACAGAAGATTACAATATTTCAGTTATGTGAATGGACAGAGTCAGCTGACTCTATCCATACACAAAGGAAGGAGGAGGGGGACGGAGGAACGGAGGGGGAGAACGGAGGGAACAGATAAGGAGAGAGGAACGGAGGGGACAGCGGAGGGGGACAGAAAAGGAGAGAGGAACGGAGGGGGAGAACGGAGAGGCACAGATAAGGAGAGAGGAACGGAGGGGGACAGCGGAGAGGCACAGAGGAATGGAGGGGGACAGAGGAACGGAGGGGGCATGGAGGAGGATGCAGTGACATACAGCGGTGACCGATCACCGCTGTATGTCACTAAAGCTGGTGAAAGCCGCTGGGGGAGAATCTTGTAACTCCCCCATGCGCCGATCACAGCTGTCTTCTAGGTATCGGGGGAAGCATCGGGAGCATTTGCCCGAGTACAAGTACTTGGGCAAATGCTCGGTATCGGGACAACCCTACTGAATAGGGTTGTAAAGTTAAAAGGAAAGGAGCTGATTGCCTAGAGTAGAAATGGAGGGGAGGGAGGTGGATGCTGTTTTGCTTTCTTTCTTTTCTTTTCTTTTCTTTTCTTCCCTTCTCTCTCCCACAGGATTTTTTTGTTTGTTTTTGTTTTCCCCCTTTGTAGGAGATATTGGGGGCAATGGTGCTGAAGTACCGCTAAATAAGAATGGTATAGGAATATAAATGGAGCCCGGGGTTCACAAGGTATCCTGTTCATGTTTTTAACCATCTTTCGCCCAATAGGTCGGTCCCGAGACGAGGGACTTTGTTCACTGCCAAGAGGTGGAAGGGGAGGGGACTCCGGGTACAGGTGGGACACCTCTGCCCAGGTTCATCCTCCCTTTTAGAGGGATGTGCCACAAACAGTGGCATAATAGGTTATGGGTTTTAGATTTTTTTTATTTTTTATTAATTGTTCTTCCCTCCCTCTTCTTATCAGATGCATCAATCAGGCGCAGCAGCATAGTAAGAGATTTATGGAAGTAATGAAAAACTGATAGGTAGAGTGAAGATTGTATCGTATAATGTGAGAGGGCTTGTAAGAGGGGCTGTCTCTGACATGAACTGCGTCACATGAAAGCAGAGATAGTCTTTTTGCAGGAGATGCACTTCATGGCAGGGTCAACCCCCTCGTAGGCCTCTTTTTCCATATAATCAATGGTTCCGTGCACCTTAACCAATCCTTAGGGCCAGAGGAGTTACAATAGCTATCCACAAACAATGCCCCTTAGTATCTATATAAATATGAATAGACCCTGAAGGCCATTTTCTTTTTGTTAAGGGCAAGATCCAGGGCCAGTGTTATACTTTCACTACTATATATGCCTCCAACAACCATACCGTTAAATTTCCATCTAAAACCTTGGATATTTTGGTGAAGTTTCGGGAAGGTTTATTGGTTATGGGAGGGAATTTTAACATTACCTTGGACCCCAGTCTAGACACTTCTTCTGGGAAAACCTCTGTGTGTCATAAGGCTTTAAGGCATGTTAAACAGCGCCTTCGCTCTCTGCATTTGGTAGACAGTTGAAGGGTGCTGCATGAGCAGGACAGGGATTTCAGCTATTATACCAAAACACATAATGTATATTCAAGGATCGATATGTTGTTGGTCGATCAATACTATCTGAATTATGTAGCTTAACGATATGTCCGGCATCGATTGGGAGCCTGGAAAGAACATGGTGATTGTACGAAGCTATCCTGGATGATAAACAGAATGTGCCACACATTAGCATTATATTTTGAGACCAATCCTACATCAGAGGGGGTGTCTGACCAAGTGGTATGGGAAGCCCATAAGGCGGTCATTAGAGGGGAGTTGATTTCAATGGGTTCACATATTATAAAAGAGTGGCAGAAAGAAATGGCTGAGCTTCTAGAGGAAATACATAAACTTGAAATTAAACATAAGGCCCATTTAAAACCTGGGGACACGTAGAGACTGGAGAAACTGCAGGTAGACTTAAAACCGCTCCTCAATCGGAAAGTTCAAATAATTGCAGGTATTTTGCCCACCATTTTTAAGAACAGGGGAATAATGGTGGGAGATTATTGGCTAGACAATTAAAGAGAAAGGATTTACGCCATGTTCACATTATAAAGACAGGCGCTAAGCAGATAGTGGACACCCAAGCAATAGAATCTGAGTTTCACAGTTTTTATAGGTCTCTATATAATATAGATTCAGTTCCTGTGGGGGCGATGGAGGGTGGGCATGCAGACAGAATTCGGAATATCTTGAAGCCTCAGAGTTGCAGGCCATTACATCTGCGACTCTGGAGGAAAAAGAAAAAGTAATTTCGATTGAAGAGTTGGGTGGAGTGATTGCGGCTTTGCCATTGGGTAAAAGCCCAGGACCAGACGGTTTCACAGATATGTAATATAAAAAGTTTTCCCCAATCCTGTTGGCTCCTCTTTGTAGATACCTTAATTCTGTCTTGGTCTCTAACCCATTGCCTCCAGAGGCACTGTTGGCTTATGTGACGGTTCTCCCGAAGTTAGGGAAGGATCGTCAGTGCTGTGCCAGCTAGAGACCCATCTCCCTCCTTAACTCTGACACTAAGCTCCTAGCCAAAATTTTGGCCCTAAGGTTACAAGACTATATAGTTAAATTGATTCACCCAGATCAAACAGGGTTTATGAAGGGCCGAGAGGCCAGAGATAATACTATTTGGGCCCTGCATGTACTGCATTGGATGCATAATGGACCGAACCAGACGCCGAGTGTAGTAATCTCAATGAATGCTGAAAAAGCATTTGATAGGGTGGAGTGGGAGTTTATGGTCAGACTTTCCGAGGAAGATGGGTGTAAGAGAACAGATGATGGGGTGGGTGACTGCACTTTATGCAGATCCTAGAGCAAGGGTTAAAGTCAATGGTAGATTATCAGATTATTTTGAGATACGGAATGGGACTAGGCAGGGATGCCCATTGTTCCCATTGTTGTTTGCTATGGTGCTGGAGCCCTTTCTGCGAACGATTAGGGGGAATTGGAGGATTAAGGGGATTTGTATTGGATCAATGGAACATAAGATCTCAGCTTACGCAGATGATCTACTGTTGTACCTTTCTTCCTCCAGAGTCTTTGATGGAACTGATGTTGGAAATAGACAGGTTTGGCCTGATATCTAATTCTAAAATAAATATTGAGAAGTCAGTGCTGATGCCGAGCCATGTTCCTTTGAGGATGATGACCACTCTGCAACAATCCTTTTCTTTTCTTTGGCGCTTCGATTCTATATCCTACTTGGGGATTTATATTTCCTTAGCTGCAAGCGCCTATATGATCTAAATTATGGTCCCTTGGTGGTATCGATATTAAAAGATTTGCAGAAGTGGAGAAGTCATAATCTGACATGGTTTGGCAGGGTAAATGCGCTTAAAATGAGTGCAATCCCTAGACTTATTTATTTCTAGCATACCGTGCCCAAAACACTTCCACAGACATTCTTCAAACAAATACGAAGGGCTTTTATGACCTTTGTGTGGGGAGATAAACATCCCAGGTTGGCATATGAGATTTTGAGGAGACCAAAATGGGAGGGTGAGGTGGGACTCCGGGACATAGCGACTTATTACAGAGCCATGGCCCTGGTTCGCATTATGAATTGGTGCCATGACTCTGGTAAACTTAGGGTGCCCTTGGAGAAGACATTAGCGGGTAGCTCCCTGGATTCCGGTTTCTTATAGGGGGTTACCGAAATATGTATCACCTTTGACAAAAACAACATTATCCATCTGGAACAGAATGAATAATATGGGAAAGTTTGCCCCCCCCAATATCCCCCATGACACCATTGGAAGAAATCCCCAGGTTCCCCTCGGGGGAAGAGAAAGGAAGTTTAGACCGTTGGGGAAGGGATGGGAAGGGTAACTGTGCTAGAGAGCCCCACAGGGTAAATTGTTACCACTGGCATAGTTGGTTTTGATATTGGGGGAATTACCAATGGCTGTATGGAAATATTAAACAAATCCATCATTTGACGATAAGTGGAAGCATCAGATTAGGCCAGCGAACCCACTTACTACTTTTGAGCAACGGTGTGTTAATTTATCAGAGCCGAGTCATATGTTGTCTCGAATGTATAAGCTGGTTCTCAGTGCTCAAAATATGAAAACTCTCTATTTTATCCGAGAATGGGAAAGGGAGCTGGGTTATAATTTCACATCCGAACAAATTAAAAGGTTGATAAGAGCAACACACCATACTTCAATAAGTTCTGATATACAGGAGATGTCTTATAAGTTCTTGACAAGATGTTATTGTACACCGGTTTGACTGGCTCAGATATTATCCATGGGCGGATGTTAATTGCTGGAGGGGATGTAACCAAAGTGGTTCATTTCTTCACTTATGGTGGCATTGCCTGAAGATTATTAAGTATTTTGTGAGGCGATAGCCCCTTGGATTAGGAAAATGACACTTAGACCTATAGAGCCTTCCCCATTACATTTTCTCTTTATGGGGATGCCATCATCTGCTAAGTTCTGTAAGAGAAGCATTACTTCACATTTGCTAAATGCAGCTAAAATATTGATACCCTGATTCAGGACACAGTCCAGATGTCCCACTATAATGGATTGGAAGAGGCAGGTGGAAAAAATACTGCAAGCAGAGAGATAGATACCTCCTGGAGAGTGTTCTTGATCTGGCCAACTGTTGTGAAGGGTGTTTTCTTCACCAGGGAAAGAATTCTTTGGTCATTCACCACAGTTGTTTTCCGTGGTCTTCCGGGTCTTTTGGTGTTGCTGAGCTCACAGGTGCGTTCTTTCTTTTTAAGGATGTTCCAAACAGTTGATTTGGCCACACCTAATGTTTTTGCTATCTCTCTGATGGGTTTGTTTTGTTTTTTCAGCCTAATGATGGCTTGCTTCACTGATAGTGACAGCTCTTTGGATCTCATATTGAGAGTTGACAGCAACAGATTCCAAATGCAAATAGCACACTTGAAATGAACTCTGGACCTTTTATCTGATCCTTGTAAATGGGATAATGAGGGAAAAACACACCTGGCCATGGAACAGCTGAGCAGCCAATTGTCCTATTACTTTTGGTCCCTTAAAAAGTGGGAGGCACATATACAAACTGTTGTAATTCCTACACCGTTCACCTGATTTGGATGTAAATACCCTCAAATTAAAGCTGGAAGTCTGCAATTAAAGCACATCTTGTTCATTTCATTTCAAATCCATTATGGTGGTGTATAGAGCCAAAAAGATTAGAATTGTGTCAATGTCCCTAAATTTATGGACCTGACTGTACATATGGTTAAGGACCAACAGAATAAATTTAAAGACACATGGGCAGGATGGCTGTACTACTCCTCAGAAATAGGGGCAGGTTAAACCCTATGGGGGGTAGTCCTGTGTAATGGATTGGATGGTCTGTAAAAAAAAGTGTATTTTTTTTGGATGCGTCTGGTGAGGGGAAATTGGGAAGGGGTGGGTTTTTTGTTTTTTTTTCTCCCCATGGGATATACAGTGGAGAGATGATTGATGTCATTAAAGGAATATAATAATTTATAATATTAAATTAGGCATGGCATAGGTAACACGTAATGAAAGAACATAAGGAAGGGTGGATTGAAATGTAAGGAGGAAAGGTATAAAATTTATATGAAGCAGTAGGGAATGGCTATATTGAATAAAAGCACTAAATATAATAGAACACGACAATAGTAATTTTAAATTATATATGTGTGTGTGTATATATATATATATATATATAGAATTTTTTTTTTTGGGTTAGACGCCTGTAATAGGGCGCTGTAAAGCCTCCTTCTTAGTTATATTTTGAATAATGTGTTGCACGAATTGAGTTTTGGTTATGAGTAGATAAATGGGTGCGGGAATTTTTAGTTTTTTCCTCTCTTCCTTTTTGAATAGGTTATGATCAAGGATCCAGTGTGTTTTCTTGGAGGGGGGGGGGGGATAATTGTTTTCTGTGTTAATGAAAGGATCTATATAGATACTCTGTGCAATGTGTACCTTTTATGTTGTATGCTGAAATTTGTCTTAATAAAGAGAATAAAAATGTAAGGACTCATTCTAGCTGGTAGTTAGAATCTTTAATATTTGCAAACAAAATGAAGGTTTCCTATTTACAATAATAGCCTGTCAGGTTAGTAAAACAGTGATATTAGAACTGATTTTAGGTTAATAGGTTAATCACACATAGTTGGAGAACTACTCAAATTATTTTATTTAATTAAAACATTAACATTATTTTACATATTCTTGTATTTGCTTAAACATCAATAACTGAAGTGCATAAACAAAATATCTTTTCTTTAATCGTACATCACGGGACACAGAGCCATAGTAATTACTATGTGGGTTATAGTCCACCTTCAGGTGATGGATACTGGCACACCCTAAACAGGAAGTTGCCTCCCTGTATAACCCCTCCCACTACTGGGAGTATCTCAGTTTTGTAGCAAAGTATTACACGTGTGTATTAGAAAGAGGGGCGGGACCTCTGTGTCCCGTGATGTACTTCAAAAGAAAAGGATTTTACAGGTAAGCTGTTGAAAAAAAATCCTATTTTCTTTAATCGTACATCATGGGACACAGAGCCATAGTAATTACTATGTGGGATGTCCCAGAGCAATGCCAACAGAGGGGAGGGAGACACAACTAAATTAGGGCACCATGAGATCAGAGGATTTATACTGTTGCCTGCAGTACACTGCGCCCAAAGGCGACATCCTCATGTCTTTTTACATCCACCAGATAGAATCTGGTAAATGTATGGATTGAAGACCAAGTTGTGGCCTTGCAGAATTGAGGTATGGAGGCTTGGTGATGCACTTCCCACGACTGTTGGTTTTACCACAGTAAACCCTGCGTCAGGAAAGGTAAGTGGAGTTTTTCTAAGGAATTTTTACATTTTCTTTTGAAACGTCTCCTTTTAAAGTAAATGTTGTCATGCCTAAGTGTCAACACTGGGGGCTGTATGGAGCACGTACCTTCTCATGCTTTGCTCAGTCACGCTGTGTCACAGAAGCAGCAGACTTTTTTCCTCCGGGTAGCAGGCAGACCTCCGGTAAGTTTGGGGGGTTTTGCTTCCTCCAGACACTCCCCACCTGGGCTGAACTCTCCCCCTCTTCAAGAGGCTGAGTATAAGGGGGAACTAAAAACGATCGGCAGTGCCGTTTTCTTTCACCACCCCTATATGGCGGCGGCTTCCAGGTCTCCACGCCATCTCTCCCTCACTCAGCCGATCCCGTCAGATTGGAGGCCAGTGCTTGCGCCGGAAAACTCTTTTTTTGAAAAAGAAGGGAGGGGGGCACTATGCGATGTTGGGGGCGGGGCTTAGCGCGGCGTTGGCGTCCTCCAACACGGGAGTGTGTTTAAAAAAAAAAAACTTCATTTATGCTGGCTGCAAAATTGTCGGAGAAACATAAGAGCAAAGAAGAGCATGAAAGAGGTTTTGGTGATACAGGCATTTCCTATTTGACACATTTAGTATTTGCATCAGGCTGAGCCTTAACCACTTAAGCCCCGGACCATTTGGATGCCCAAAGACCAGAGCACTTTTTGCGATTCGGCACTGCGTCCCTTTAACTGACAATTGCGCGGTCGTGCGACATGGCTCCCAAACAAAATTTAGCTTTCTTTAGTTGGTATTTGATCACCTCTGTGGTTTTTATTTTTTGTGCTATAAAGAAAAAATAGCAACAATTTTGAAAAAAACGCATTATTTTTTACTTTTTGCTATAATAAATATCCCCCAAAAATATATAAAAAAACATTTTTTTTCCTCAGTTTAGGCCGATACGTATTCTTTTACTTATTTTTGGTAAAAAAATCGCAATAAGCGTTTATTGATTGGTTTGCGCAAAAGTTATAGCGTCTACAAAATAGGAGATAGTTTTATGGCATTTTTATTAATATTTTTTTTTTTACTAGTAAAAAAAAACCTTCATTACCCAGGACCCTCAAACTGAGGAACTAGGGGTGGGAGAAGACGTATTCCCTTTTGAGGTGTCAAATACGGGAGAATCAGCTGTTCCAATCTTAAGATTGATGGTGCAATTTCTTTCTGAGTGATCGCTCCACATTTATGTACCCTTAACTGAGTGTTTGGGTTCACTAAAGCCTCCTCAAGCTGTGCTTGCCTTTTCCTGTCCATTCATTGATGGAAAAGCTTTTTTGTATCTGAGAGGATCACCCAGATAAGCATTTTTTTCCCTCCTAAAAAGTTTTCACACTTTATCCTATGGTTGGGGAAATTCACTAAGAAGTGGGAGATACCAGCAATTAATGCTGCTATATCCTCTGTGAATAAGTTTTGACTTGTCCAGCAGACAATGCTGATAAAAAGGTGGAATTCTTATTGAAAAAAAACCCACTTTTTTTTTCTGTGGCAGATTGAGTGTCTCAGACTGCACTGACAGTAATTGCTTAATCATTGAGAGACCAGTTTAAACAGGTGTTCAAGGTTATCCTGCTTAGCAGGCCCAGGAGGCAACTTTATGTTTGCAATAGTTGCTATGAGAGATTCTATCCTTCAGGCCTTGCACCCTTCGCTAAGTGCCTTGTAAGAAGCTCCTGGTTAGTCTTCCTTTTTGTGGTGAAACAGCTATTTGGGGATGTTTTTGGATAATACATCCAAAGAAATTCTAGTGGAAAGCACCCCTTTTGCCATTTAAGAAAAGGAGTAAATGTATTTTAGTTTTAATGCTCCTTCTCCTGTGCCAGAGGCATCAGCCTCCAGGCAGTCACAGCGGCTTCCACCGTCAGGTTCAATCGAATAGGGAGAATTCTTTTGCAGTTCTCAAGGATCTGGCAGGAAGAGTGTCAAGACGAATGGGGGACTTTCTCAATAGCTCCAGGGCACAAACTGGATTTCCTGTCTCCTCGTTTTCTCAGATCAAACGTTTCTAAGGATCCAGAGAAAAAGAAAAACCTGATCATGGGGGGGTCCCCATGTAAAAACAGAGGTTGGGGTGTGATTTCAAACCCCTTTTTTTTTTCATGGTGCCAAATCCGAGTGGACATTCTGGATCTCAAAAATCTAAATTCAATTCCTTATTTTAACCACTCTTTTTTCGTATGGAGTCAATCCAAATCAGTTATCTCCATCCTACAAGGAGGAGAACTTCTGGCATCAATCGACATCAAAGATGCATACCTCCATATGCCTTTTTCCTCGCTCACTAATAATATCTACTTTTCAAGGTGGAAAATCTTCATTTTCAGTGTGTAGCTCTGCTTTCCGGTCCAGCTACTGCACCTTGAGTGTTTCCAAAGGTTCTGGCCCCTCTTCTAGCCAGATTAAGGTCCCAAGGTATAACAATTATGGTTTACCTAGTCGATCTGTTCTTGATAGACCAGTCAGTAGCCCGCTTAGACCAAAGTATGGTCACCACATTCAACTACCTGGAATATCTAGGTCGGATTCTCAACCTAGGAGAAATCTTCTTTAAAACCATGAAGAAGGCTAAAATACTTGGGTCCGATCATAGGTACACCCAGAAAAGGGTATTCTTATCCCAGGCAAAGATCAGCGCCATAAAGGAACTGATTTAGGTGGTCGAAGCAAGATACATTTCTTCTATTCAACTTTACATGAGGTTGTTGAGAAAGATGGTGGCTTCATTTGAGGCTGTTCCTTCTACTCAGTCTTATTAGAGACTGCTGCAAAACAGTATCCTATCGGCTTGGAACAAAGTACCCGGATGAAAGACCACTTTGCTTATCCCAAAATAATACTCACAGTTTGGGTGTAATCTTTCCGCCCCCGTCTGTCTGTCTGTTTTCGTACTGAAGAATAACTTAAAAAATGTGATGCTGGCTGTTTCCATCTTGCTTGTGGGCATGTGAAGCCCACAAGCATTGATTTCCTGGATGCGGTGAATGCTGTTCATTCACAGCTTGTTCACACGCATGATCATTGTTTCCGCACTGAATCTTGGGAAGCCTGACATTAAGCTCCCAGGAGACAGTGCGGCGCCGTGGAAAGGCAATAAACACGCCTACTCCCATGGGAGGAGAGACAGGAAGTGCCACAATAAAGTACAATATAAAGGTAATTACAGCGATAAAAAAAAGTTTCGTGCATTTGAACATCTATGCAATTAACTGAAGGGGGTAAGATTAAGTTAAGACTTTGAGTGGAACCCCACTTTAATATCAAAAAATCTACTAAGGGAAAAATCCTTCCTTCAGTTACCTGGGAAGTGGTAACAACATATGCCAACCTTTTTTGTTTAGGTTGAGGAATAGTCCTGGAAGAGGCAACTGTCCAAGAGAAGCGGCCCAGATCAGAAATGGCCTTGCCCATTAACATTTTAGAAATTCAGGCAGAGCTTTTGGTCCTGAGGGCCTGAACGTTCAGTTTACGGAATTGTCCTGCCAGGATTCAATCCGACAATGCCACAGCAATGGCCTATATTAATCACCAAGGGGGCACAAGAAGTTGTATGGCCCAGAGAAAGGTGAATCAGGCCAGACCTTCTCTCGCAAGGTCCGGTTTTACATCCTATCCTACTTTACATACGCTAACGGTACTTTAACGGTCTGGCTATTGAGACCCACACTCTCTGAAGAAGCGTGGGCTGTCAGGTTCTGTAGTTCTACCTCGGTTAATGCAAGGGAGCCGGCCTCCATAATTATATATTATGGAGTCTGGGAAACATATGTCTCCTGGTGTGAAACCCGGAGTTGCACCCCAGGAAATAGCTCAAAGGTAGGTTCCTTGACTTTCTGCAGATGGGGTGAGAAATAAGGCTGGCCTTGAGTGCTTTCTAAGGACAGGTCTTGACCTTATCGGTATTATTTCAATGACCACTTGCTTCGCATTCTTTGGTTCGTAACTTTATTCAGGGGGTAACGCGGCTTAATCTCTGGTTAGGTAACCCCTGAACCCTTGGGACTTGAATTTAGTTTTGTCTGCATTACAAAACAGCCTTTTTTTGGGCCGATAAGACATTTTCCCTTGGTCCTTTTTTTTGACAAGGAAACTATTTTTTCTGGTAACCATATCTGCTGCAAGAAGGGTATCAGAATTGGCTGCTCTTTCTTGTAAAGAGCCATATTTTTTATTGTTCACAAGGATAAGGTAGTATTGCGTCCTCATCCTAACTTTTTACCGAAGGTAGTATCAGGTTTTTATCTAAACCAGGCTATTGTTCTACCTTCATTTTTCCAGAACCCTGTTCTATGGAAGAAAAATCACTACATTATCTTGATGTGGTGAGATCAGTCAAAGTCTACTTAAAGGCGACTGCTCAGATTCGGAAAACGGATGTTTTGTTCATGTTGCCTGAAGGTCCTGAAAGAGGACAGGCAGCATCAAAATCTACTATTTCTAAATGGATTTGACAAGTAATCATTCAAGCTTATGGTTTAAAGAGGTAGTTCTACCCTCTCAAATCAAAGTGCACTCCTCTAGGGCTGTTAGCGCTTCATGGGCAGTGCATCACCAAGCCTCCATGTCTCAATTCTGCAAGGCCACAACTTGGTCTTCAATCCATACATTTACCAGATTCTATCTGGTGGATGTAAAAAGACATGAGGATGTCGCCTTTGGGCGCAGTGTACTGCAGGCAGCAGTATAAATCCTCTGATCTCATGGTGCCCTACTTTAGTTGTGTCTCCCTCCCGTCTGTTGGCATTGCTCTGGGACATCCCACATAGTAATTACTATGGCTCTGTGTCCCATGATGTACGATTAAAGAAAATAGGATTTTTTTTAACAGCTTACCTGTAAAATCCTTTTCTTTTGAAGTACATCACGGGACACAGAGGTCCCGTCCCTCTTTCTAATACACACGTGTATTGCTTTGCTACAAAACTGAGATGCTCCCAGTAGTGGGAGGGGTTATATAGGGAGGCAACTTCCTGTTTAGGGTGTGCCAGTGTCCATCACCTGAAGGTGGACTATAACCCACATAGTAATTACTATGGCTCTGTATCCCGTGATGTACTTCAAAAGAAAAGGATTTTACAGGTAAGCTGTTATAAAAATCCTATTTGAAAAAACAAACAAAAGAACTTAAACTGAGTATATCAGCTGGGTCTACATAAAAAAACCCTTCAAATACGGTCCTTTCATCACAGCACGTCTTCTCATGTTGTTTTTATTCAGGCCACCAGGCCTTACATCTCTTTGTTGCATTGCTTGCATTTTGCACGCATACCTGCTTTACCCATAGGTAGAGGAACTTCATTAAAATATTCCCAAACTGGATCTCTTTTACGGCCTGCTGCCATTTTGCTCCTCAAGGGAGGAATAAAGCACTTCCAGCTATGTGCAGAAAGATCACAAGGTTTGTAAGCTGCTTAGAAGGTTTCACTTTCATTTTTACTGCTTGCCCTTCCTCCTCACACTTTGAGCTTGGTACAGATGCATTTCTTATCAAACAATCATACAGTTTGAAGTGTACATAGATTTGCAAAACAATGGGATAAAGGAATATTCTTGAACTTTGTTTTATCTCATGGTTACTGTGAAATTGTGTGAATGCATCAATGCATTGCATGTTATCTCAGCGTTCAGAGCTTGGATTCATTGAATGAGTTTACCAAAAATGTAAATATTGCAGAATATACAGCCTCATGCTACATAACTAAGCCCCATTTCATGCTGAATAAACTAAATTATTAATGTATCTTAAATAGAAAACTATCTTTAGATATTAAAGTAAATTTGATAAAAATTCAAAAAACCTGATTTTACATTTTAAAAAAATCTGATTTTTTTTTTTTTTTTTTTTTTTAATCATCGATTTTTATCCACCCTGGTCATGGATAAGAAGCAGTTATACCAGGATCGTGTATGCCTACAGCTGCATCCATGATCCTACTATTGATTTTTACAGCTGCCTAATAATTTATACAGGGCTCAGAATGGGCTATCGCCTGCCCTCTGGTCCGTCGTCGTTCCTGGGCTCTCCTGTTCTACCAGGAAGCCTGGGACAGCTTCAAGTGGTGGGATCAGCTGCCCTCAGAGGAGATGGAGGAATGAAGCTTGAGGTGATGAGAATATTGTCACTTCTAGTTTCGGTGCGGTGTAACCTTGCTGGTACAGCCAAGGAAGCATCCGATCACACCGATCTGTATTGATCAGATGCTTTAAAAATGAACAACTAAATGATAAAAAAGAAAAATATGAAGCACCCCTCTCCCCACCATGCTAACATGGAAATGCAAATGTGCATGTAGGTCCGGCATGTATATGTATCACCACAAACATCAGAGTGAGATTGATAATTCTAGCAGCAGAGCTTACGTTTACCTCTAAGGCCGGGTTCACACTGGTGTGACATGACAGCTGTCCTACTTTGGATCCAACTTTCCCTGCGACTTGAAGCCGACATACGTTCGACTTTCAATGAACGGGGACCCGACTTGGATCCCCGCCAATACCAGGCACTGTGTTTGGTATGAATCTTGAGGGGGAACTCCACGCCAAATTTTAAATAAAAAAACCAGCATGGGTTCCCTCTCCAAGAGCATACCAGGCCTTTCGGTCTGGTATGGATTTTAAGGGGCACCCCCTATGCCAAAAAACGGCGTGGGGCTCCCCCCAAAATCCATACCAGAACCTTATCCGAGCACACCGGCCGGTCAGGAAAGGGGGTGGGGACGAGTGAGCGCCCCCCCCCCCTCCTGAACCGTACCAGGCCGCATGCCCTCAACATGGGGGGGTGGGTGCCCTGCGGCCCCCCCAGCCCAAAGCACCTTGTCCCCATGTTGATGAGGACAAGGGCCTCTTCCCGACAACCCTGGCCGTTGGTTGTCGGGGTCTGCGGGCGGAGGCTTATCGGAATCCAGGAGCCCCCTTCAATAAGGGGGCCTCCAGATCCTGGCCCCCACCCTATGTGAATGAGTATGGGGTACATCGTACCCCTACCCATTCACCTAGGAAAAAAGTGTCAATAAAAAAACACACTAGACAGGTTTTTTAACGTAATTTATTAGGCAGCTCCGGGGGTCTTCTTCCAACTTCGGGGGTCTCTTCCTTCTTCTCCACGCTCTCCGGTTCTTCTCCCACTCTCCGGTATCTTCTGCCGGGCTCCTCCACTATCTTCTGCTCTTTTGCCCGCTCTTTTGCTAGCAGTGGCCCGGTCTTCTCCGCCATCTTCTTCCCTCTTCTCTTCTTCCGATGTTGACATGATGCTCTCTCCCACTGTAATGCCGTGTGCGTGGTGCGCAACGACTTATATAGGGATGGGGCGTGGTCACCAGGTGATGTCACCCGGTGACCCCCGCCCCTTATGACGTCACAGTCCCATCATGTCCCATCGCTTTATAAGTCGTTGCGCACCGCGCACACGGCATTACAGTGGGTAAGAGCGTCATGTGAACATCGGAAGAAGAGAAGAGGGAAGAAGACGGCGGAGAAGACCGGGCCACTGCTAGCAATAGAGCGGGCAAAAGAGCAGAAGATAGCTGAGGAGCCCAGCAGAACATACCGGAGAGCAGGAGAAGAAGGAAGAGACCCCCGGAGCTGCCTAATAAATTTCTTTAAAAACCTGTCTAGTGTGTTTTTTTTATTAATCCTGATATATTATTATTATTATTATTATTATCCCGATAAGCCCCCCGCCCGCAGACCCCGACAACCAACGGCCAGGGTTGTCGGGAAGAGGCCCTTGTCCTCATCAACATGGAGACAAGGTGCTTTGGGGCAAGGGGGCCCATGTTGAGGGCATGTGGCCTGGTACGGTTCAGGTGGGGGGGCTCTCGCTCGTCCCCACCCCCTTTATAGACCGGCCGGGCTGCGTGCTCGGATAAGGGTCTGGTATGGATTTGAGGGGGACCCCCACGCCGTTTTTTTGGCGTAGGGGGTTCCCCTTAAAATCCATACCCATCCCAAGGGCCTGGTATGCTCTTGGAGGGGGAACCCATGCCGTTTTTTTATTTAAAATTTGGTGCGGAGTTCCCCCTCAAGATCATCTGAGCACAAGTCACATGCCAAAGTTGGATCATGCAAGACGGCGATCCGACTTTGATCCGACTTCAATGATAGTCAGTGGGCTGAAGTAGGATCAAAGTTGGACCAAAGTAGTACAGGGAGCATTTTCAAAGTCGGACCGACTTGTGTCGGACCAGTTAGGACGGCTCCCATAGGGAAACATTGATTTTCACACATCATGCGACATGAGCTCCCAATGTCAAAGTTGGACTGACTTGTGTCGGACCAGTTAGGACGGCTCCCATAGGGAAACATTGATTTTCACACATCATGCGACATGAGCTCCCAATGTCGGAGCGTTTGTCGCACTAGTGTGAACCCAGCCTAAACTGTAAACCTGTAAAGGCTTTTAAAGCATTGCCTATGGATAATTTTAGCTACCGTAGGTAGTCACCATTTCACAGGCGTATCCAATTTTAAACATTGACTTGTTTGGTATCTATTTACTCAGTGCAACATCATCTTTTATATTTTACCAAAAAATATGTAGGTATTCCATTGTGTTTATGTGTGCTAAAATTCATTTAAGGCTGGGTTCACATATGTGCAAATTGGATGCACTTTGCACCGCATCCAATTCCCATGACATGTTAGTGTGACTGACTCTCAATGGAGCCAGTTCGCACATGTCCGGGGTGGCCGCAGTGCGAATTCCAAAAGGGTTCTGTGCGTTTTTTGGGTCTGGTTTAGGTGCGAATCCAGGCAAAAATTCAGACCTGAATTGCACTTGAACCAGTAAACAGGAACGCACTGGATCTCAGGCTGGAAACTGCGGTCACACATATGTGAACCCAGCCTTGGTGTATTTTTTCCTGAAAATTTTCATTTGATAAATGGTTTGCACAAACATTGTTTAATATAAAAAATCGCAACAACCACTATTTTATTCTCCAGGGTCTCTGCTTTCATAAAATATATTTATATCAAGCAATAAAATGTTGATTTTAACAGGTATGTGAAAAAATAGCCCCAGACAACAAGTGGCTAATGAACGCTCGATCGCAGACACTTATTTCTGCAGTGCTGCTTATAAATGGCACTCCAAAAATACATGTCTGCCTCCTCGCCCTTTTTTTTTTTTTACATCAATATACAGGTGGTTAATGACGACCTTATTATTTTTGCATACAGTTTTTTTTTAATGCAACACATTTACATTTGTGGCTAAACATTACAGTGATTTTGGACATAATCATTGCTTTTTGCAATTTAAGATACACTGTCACCTTAACTATGCAGGTGTCCACCTTGCCTGTGCTCCTTAGCCATTTCCTCCCCCACAGCTGGTGACACTTCCCAACACTTCTGGTTCAGGTGGAACATGTGACCTTCTTCCTTGTAACACTGCTTAGGCCTAATAGCTAATTGTCACATGGGGAAAGGGAGGCTACTTTGTCCTGTGTGAGCTTTGACCTATATAGACAACACCTGGATTTGCACAGGAAGGATTGTGGAACGGTAAGTGTCTGGACCACAGGGGACAGCTATAGAGACACTTTAACCGCTTGACCTCTGGAAGGTTTAACCCCCTCCATGACCAGGCAAGTTTTTGCTATTTGGCACTGCGCGAATTTAACTGGCAGGTGTGCGGTCTTGCAACACTACACAAATGAAATTTATATCATTATTTTCACACATATAGAGCTTTCTTTTGGTAGTATTTGGTAAATACTGGGTTTTTTATTTTTTAATATATAAACAAAAAAAAACAAACATTTTGGGAAAAAATATTTTCTACTTGCTGGTTTAAAACATGTCCAATAAAAAACTAAAAAAAATCAGATATCTTCATAAATGTTTGCCAAAATGTATTCTGCTACCTGTCCTTGGTAAAAGAAAAAAAAATCCCAATAGGTGTATATTTAATTGGTTTGAGTGAAAGTTATAGCATCTACAAACTATGGTGTGTGTGTACTGTAATGGCAGTGATCAGTGATTTATAGTGGGACTGTAATAGGGTGGAGGGCAATCTGGTCCTAACAGACACTATCTGGGAGGGTCACTAACTGGCACTGAGGTCGCTAGTGACACTAATACAGTGATCAGTGATAATACTGTACTAATGACACTGGCTGAGAAAGGGTTAACAGGTTAACGTCTAGGGGCAATCAAGAGGTTAACTGAGTGCCTAACGATCTGTAATATGTGCTTCTTTTACTTTCTGATCTAGCTGTTTTTTCTCCCTGCTTTTCAGGGAGAAGAAACAGCCAAATCGTTGCTCCCTGTACACAGATTTCTGTGTTTTTTGTAAACCTGGAACCTTGTGTGTGTTTGCACACAGCCGATCAGCTGATTTCAGCCGAAATCATTGGCTGAAATCGGCTGCTAAACTTGTTTTTTTTTTTTTTTTTGAAAGCCTATGGCGTGCATAACACACCCAAAAAACTTCACCCGGTGCCAAAAAAATGTGCACACACATAAAGAGTGGTCACAAAAAAGTGCAACGGGTACACAGACATGCCAATTCCCTGATCCACCGGGGCGTTAGGCTCCAGACGGGGACAAAGTTACTTTACTATGGTCTATCTGGCCGAAACCAGACAGACCCTGTTCTCTGGAAGGTCTGCCGAGACAGAACCCACCCAAGTACTAGGTGGGGCTCCCCCGAAGGGAGACCCAATGAGTTAGGGCGAATGAAGCCAGAAGGCCATGTCCACCCCTTCCCAAGACTTTCAGGGCTGGCCCGAGGACCCGTCCTTACTCATCACACAGTGAGACAAACGTGTACAAGACATGACAAAACATAGGATTCAATCAAAAAGAAAGAAAATGAATAAAAAGTGGGGAAGGGATAGTGGAGAGTGAAAAAGGTGGCCATTGTGTAAAACAATGACCAGGCCCTTTGGCCAGGAATAAAAAATTCCTCTGGTCCTAGCCAAAAGGCCCAGCACAAGAGGCAGGTGCTAAAAAAGCGTGTTCTATAGTGCAGTGACCAAACCATGGTGCCTCAAATCAAAGTGACTGCCACTCACAGTGATTTTATGGCACCCCTGGACTGCCACTCCAGGGGCACTACTCCATAGGCTTTCAAAGACCAACCCTGGCCACCAGCCCAGACCACAGCAGGCCCACCCCAGGCAGGAAGGCATGGAGTTCTGGAAACTTGGTGAGAGCCCTTTACCATCGGGCCTCACCGTCGTTCCGTCCCTCCTACCTAATTACATTCGGGAAATACTGGCCGCTTCCCCGGTGGGAGAAAGGGGAGCCAGCGTTCTCTCCTGAATAACTGTCCGGAGCTAGAGCTGCCCCAATCCAGGCCAGAAGCTCAGGGTCCCGACCCTCCGGTTCAGACCCTGTGGTTCTCCGTCCCCATCAGAAGGCTTCCCTTTCGGCTACGAACCGTCCAGGTCACCTTTACTCCAGCAGGTTTTGCATAGCAACCGCCATCCCATCTCTATCTCGCCATAGATCAGGGATGGAAGCAAGCTCCACCTCCTGGAAACTGATAAGAACAGATACTACACTTGATCTTAGCTAAAAGGCCGAGAAGCGATAAATTTGTGCTGTGCTCAATCATACGCACACCCCAAACCTGGAAGAAGGTTGTCACATACATGTATGCAATTGTGCCTGTACCTTCCGCCCACTCACAGTATTTTTACAGATAGTTAAAAGAAAAATAAGAAAAGAAAAAAAGTGCATTGCCAGGATTGATCATCTCTGTTCTCAGTATTACCTTTTCAAGTGCAGGTTACAAACTTAAAGACATTATGCAACTTGCTGCTAAGGGCCACATACTTTGTTTTTCCAGTTGTGCTAGAACCATGGTACCTTCTGTGAATCTGCATAATTAGAAAAGTCACACCTCTCAGGAATCCTGATTAAAATAGGATAGATAAATGAGCACAGCTCTAATGTAGTCAAGAAAATAAAATGCAAAATAGTGTAAAATAAAGAAAAATGCAAACTACTGTTTTGCATTTCTACAAATTAAGTGATTTTCCATTGTATTAAACATTTTGTAAAACAATGCTTTAAAACATTTTAGAATATCCTTTTTACAGACTTTGCTTATGAGAAAAGGTCTGATTTGTGTAAAAGAAGAAGACAATGGTGTGAAAGCATCTTCATCTCTGGCATCTTAAATTACCATGGAAACTTTATATGCTTCACTTGGTTTCAAGATGCATCCTTTTTAATCTCACAGACACTTAATCAAATGTTCATGTCTTATGTAAAAAGCATATACAGAAATAAGCACTCTTTTTAAGTAAGAATACTATTACCTACACCCCCTCCCACCCAAAAAATTGCATGCTCTAGCTATTTATTAGACATTTACAGTGAGTAGTCAGGCTACCATCGACATGCAGTTTTTACTTGTACTTCTGTAAAATCAAGCTCACTGCCAAAAATGCATCTGTGCAGGGATGGGCATTAAAGTGACATTAAACAATATCCTTATTCTTCAAAAATAATCTATCACATCCACTCATTAATGTCCCTGTAATCTATTTTTCATGAAATTTTTACTGTGTTTTTCTGTCTCCTTGTAACATCCTCCGTGAGTTCCCGCACCTCTCCTTTTTCCCCTCACATGTGTTTCTTTGGAACACGAAATGCACATTAGTTGCAGTCATTTGTACTGCTCTATGCACACTACAAATTCCATAGTCCATAGTACATCTCAAGGAGCCAGCAAGAGAGGATGGTTATGTTTCTACATGCATTGGGACCATTGAGTATGAAGATACCTCCTATGGGAAGGTGGCTCAGATTACAGCGGCAAAAAAGAAAGGAGGGGGCTAAGAGCATTAGAAAGTGCTTTTTTAAGTTAAGAATACATACTTGAATACAAGTTACATGCTCTATGCAGTGGTTTTGCACAAAGCAGCCCCAATCCTCTTCTCTGGTCCCTGGCTGGAACCCTCTTGCTGAGTGCCTCCACAGCAAGCAGCTTGCTATGGGAACACCCGAGCCGAGGTGCTGCTCTGTGTGCCCATTAAGAGACGGAGCTCCGACTCGGCCCCACCGTCTCTCTCCTCATTGGCTCACTGACTTTGAAAGCAGCGGGAGCCAATGGTGTCCCACTGCTGTCTCAGCCAAAGAGGAGGGAGAGTCCCGGACAGCCGAGACTCTCGTGCAAGATCGCTGGATCGAGATGGGGCTCAGGTAAGTATTAGGGGGTCTAAGGGGGCTGCTGCACACAGAAGGTTTTATTATCTTAATATATAGAATGCGTTAAGATGAAAAATCATCTGACTTTAGAACCACTTTAAGTAATGCCACAAGAAAGCTTTATCTGTCTTAAAAAAAAATTAACTTGGGTGCAGTGTTGTATGACTGAGCAATTGTCAGTTAAACTATCACAGTGCTGGAAACTGAGAATGGCCTAGACAGGAATAGGGTTTAACATGCCATTCCTCAAGTAATTAAAAAAGGCCCTCCATACAATGGATTAAATTAATCACTTGCTGACCGCTGCACGCCGATACACGTTCTAAGTTTGGTGGCGGATATAGTTGTTATGGCAGCAGCTAGCTGCCATAACCCCGGTATCCCCGTTTTCGTGCAGCGGTCGGCTTTCAGATAAAAGTGGTCTCTGCAGTGGATTCGCCACAAGATCACTTTTATCGGTGGCGGGAGAGGGCCCCCCTCCCGCCGCGATCCGGTGCCCTCCACCGCTTACCGGAGCTGTCGGTAGCGGTGGAGGCGATTGCGTCTGTCCCCTTGCTGTCCCTGGAGACGAGTGAGGGGAAGATGGCGCCCACTCATCTCCATGACACTGCAGGGCGGAAGCGACGTCAAAACGTCACTTCCGCCCATACGTCTTAAAGGCACATTTTTTTCAATGTAATTTTTTTGAATTACTTTTTTTTTATTTTTATTGCATGTTCGTGTAAATATGAAATCTGAGGTCTTTTTGACCCTAGATCTCACATTTAACCACTTGCCGACCGCCTCACGCCTATATACGTGAGCAGAATGGCACGGGCAGGCAAAATCACGTACCTGGTACGTGATTGCCTTCCCGCGGGCGGGGGGTCCTATCGGACCCCCCCCGGTGCCAGCGGCGGTCGGCTTTGGTCTGGCAGCGATCAGAGATGAGGGGGAGGCCATCCTATCGTGGCCCCCCCCTCGCGATCGCTCCCAGCCAATGAGAAACATCCTCTGCCTCTGTATAGTACACAGAGGCAGAGGATGTGATGTCATCTCTCCTCGGCTCGGCAGTTTCCGTTCCGGCGCCGAGGAGAGAAGACATGTGAGTGCACAACACATACACACACACATACACACACACACACACACACACACACACACACACACACACACACACACACACACACACACACACACACACACACACACACACACACTAGAACATGCCAGGCACACTTTACACCCCCGATCCGCCAGCAGTTTAGGGTTCCCAAAAACGCAGTGTTAGCGGGATCAGCCCAGATACCTGCTAGCACCTGCGTTTTGCCCCTCCGCCCGGCCCAGCCCAGCCCACCCAAGTGCAGTATCGATCGATCACTGTCACTAAACGCATAACTGCAGCGTTTGCAGAGTCAGGCCTGATCCCTGCGATCGCTAACAGTTTTTTTGGTAGCGTTTTGGTGAACTGGCAAGCACCAGCCCCAGGCAGCGTCAGGTTAGCGCCAGTATCGCTAACACCCACGCACGCAGCATACGCCTCCCTTAGTGGTATAGTATCTGAACGGATCAATATCTGATCCGATCAGACCTATACTAGTGTCCCCAGCAGTTTAGGGTTCCCAAAAACGCAGTGTTAGCGGGATCAGCCCAGATACCTGCTAGCACCTGCGTTTTGCCCCTCCGCCCGGCCCAGCCCACCCAAGTGCAGTATCGATCGATCACTGTCACTTAAAAAACACTAAACGCATAACTGCAGGGTTCGCAGAGTCAGGCCTGATCCCTGCGATCGCTAACAGATTTTTTGGTAGCGTTTTGGTGAACTGGCAAGCACCAGCGGCCTAGTACACCCCGGTCGTAGTCAAACCAGCACTGCAGTAACACTTGGTGACGTGGCGAGTTCCATAAGTGCAGTTCAAGCTGGTAAAGGGTGGCAAGCACAAGTAGTGTCCGGCTGCCACCAAGAAGACGAACATAGGCCCGTCGTGCCCATAGTGCCCTTCCTGCTGCATTCGCCAATCCTAATTGGGAACCCACCACTTCTGCAGCGCTCGTAATTCCCCCATTCACATCCCCAACCAAATGCAGTCGGCTTCATGAGAGGCATTTTCTTTATGTCCTCCCGAGTACCCCTACCCAGCGAACCCCACCAAAAAAGATGTCGTGTCTGCAGCAAGCGCGGATATAGGCGTGACACCCGCTATTTTTGTCCCTCCTGTCCTGACAATCCTGGTCTTTGCATTGGTAAATGTTTTGAACGCTACCATTCACTAGTTGCGTATTAGCGTAGGGTACAGCATTCCACAGACTAGGCGCCATTTCACAGGGTCTCCCAAGATGCCATCGCATTTTGAGAGACCCGAACCTGGAACCGGTTACAGTTATAAAAGTTAGTTACAAAACAAAGTGTAAAAAAAAAAAAAAAAAAAGCACAAACAAAAATATAAAATAAAAAAAAAAATAGTTGTCGTTTTATTGTTTTCTCTCTCTCTAGTCTCTCTCTATTGTTCTGCTCTTTTTTACTGTATTCTATTCTGGAATGTTTTATTGTTATTATGTTTTATCATGTTTGCTTTTCAGGTATGCAATTTTTTATACTTTACCGTTTACTGTGCTTTATTGTTAACCATTTTTTGGTCTTCAGGTACGCCTCTAGACTGCTTTTACAAGCAGTGGGAGGGAATGCACCCCCCCCCCCCAACGTCTTCCGTGTTTTTCTCTGGCTCTCCTGTCTCAACAGGGAACCTGAGAATGCAGCCGGTGATTCAGCCAGCTGACCATAGAGCTGATCAGAGACCAGAGTGGCTCCAAACATCTCTATGGCCTAAGAAACCGGAAGCTACGAGCATTTTATGACTTAGATTTCGCCGGATGTAAACAGCGCCATTGGGAAATTGGCGAAACATTTTATCACACCGATCTTGGTGTGGTCAGATGCTTTGAGGGCAGAGGAGAAATCTAGGGTCTAATAATAATAATTTTTTCAAAAAAGAGTACCTGTCACTACCTATTGCTATCATAGGGGATATTTACATTCCCTGAGATAACAATAAAAATGATTAAAAAAAAAAAAAAATGAAAAGAACAGTTTAAAAATAAGATAAAAAAGCAAAAAAGAATAAAGAAAAAAAAAAAAGCACTCCTGCCCCCCCTGCTCTCGCGCTAAGGCGAACGCAAGCGTCAGTCTGGCGTCAAATGTAAACAGCAATTGCACCATGCATGTGAGGTATCACCGCGAAGGTCAGATCGAGGGCAGTAATTTTAGCAGTAGACCTCCTCTGTAAATCTAAAGTGGTAACCTGTAAAGGCTTTTAAAGGCTTTTAAAAATGTATTTAGTTTGTCGCTACTGCACGTTTGTGCGCAATTTTAAAGCATGTCATGTTTGGTATCCATGTACTCGGCCTAAGATCATCTTTTTTATTTCATCAAACATTTGGGCAATATAGTGTGTTTTAGTGCATTAAAATTTAAAAAAGTGTGTTTTTTTCCCCAAAAAATGCGTTTGAAAAGTCGCTGCGCAAATACTGTGTGAAAAAAAAAATGAAACACCCACCATTTAAATCTGTAGGGCATTTGCTTTAAAAAAAATATATAATGTTCAAAGTAATTTTCTTGCAAAAAAAAATAATTTTTTCATGTAATCAAAAAGTGTCAGAAAGGGCTTTGTCTTCAAGTGGTTAGAAGAGTGGGTGATGTGTGACATAAGCTTCTAAATGTTGTGCATAAAATGCCAGGACAGTTCAAAACCCCCCCCAAATGACCCCATTTTGGAAAGTAGACACCCCAAGCTATTTGCTGAGAGGCATGTCGAGTCCATGGAATATTTTATATTGTGACACAAGTTGCGGGAAAGAGACAATTTTTTTTTTTTTTTTTTGCACAAAGTTGTCACTAAATGATATATTGCTCAAACATGCCATGGGAGTATGTGAAATTACACCCCAAAATACATTCTGTTGCTTCTCTTGAGTATGGGGATACCACATGTGTGGGACTTTTTGGGAGCCTAGCCGCGTACGGGACCCCGAAAACCAAGCACCGCCTTCAGGCTTTCTAAGGGCGTAAATTTTTGATTTCACTCTTCACTGCCTATCACAGTTTCGGAGGCCATGCCCAGGTGGCAAAAAACCTCCCCCAAATGACCCCATTTTGGAAAGTGGACACCCCAAGCTATTTGCTGAGCGGTATAGTGAGTATTTTGCAGACCTCACTTTTTGTCACAAAGTTTTGAAAATTGAAAAAAGAAAAAAAAATTTTTTTTCTTGTCTTTCTTCATTTTCAAAAACAAATGAGAGCTGCAAAATACTCACCATGCCTCTCAGCAAATAGCTTGGGCTGTCTACTTTCCAAAATGGGGTCATTTGGGGGGGGGGGGGGGGTTGTGCCACCTGAGCATTCCATGGCCTCCGAAACTGTGATAGGCAGTGAAGAGTGAAATCAAAAATTTACACCCTTAGAAATCCTGAAGGCGGTGATTGGTTTTCGGGGCCCCGTACACGGCTAGGCTCCTAAAAAGTCCCACACATGTGGTATCCCCATACTCAGGAGAAGCAGCTAAATGTATTTTAGGGTGCAATTCCACATATGCCCATGGCCTGTGTGAGCAATATATCATTTAGTAACAACTTTGTGCAAAAAAAAAAAAAAATTTTGTCACTTTCCCGCAACTTGTGTCAAAATATAAAATATTCCATGGACTCAACATGCCTCAAAGCAAATAGCTTGGGGTGTCTACTTTCCAAAATGGGGTCATTTGGGGGGGGTTATGCCATCTGGGCATTTTATGGCCTTCAAAACTGTGATAGTTAGTGAGGAGTAAAATCAAAAATTTACGCCCTTAGAAATCCTGAAGGCAGTGATTGGTTTTCGGGGCCCCGTACGCGGCTAGGCTCCCAAAAAGTCCCACACGTGGTATCCCCATACTCAGGAGAAGCAGCTAAATGTATTTTGGGGTGCAATTCCACATATGCCCATGGCCTGTGTGAGCAATATATCATTTAGTGACAACTTTTTGTAAATATTTTTTTTTTTTTGTCATTATTCAATCACTTCGGACAAAAAAAATAAATATTCAATGGGTTCAACATGCCTCTCAGCAATTTCCTTGGGGTGTCTACTTTCCAAAATGGGGTCATTTGGGGGGGGTTTGTACTGCCCTGCCATTTTAGCACCTCAAGAAACGACATAGGCAGTCATAAATTAAAGGCTGTGTAAATTCCAGAAAATGTACCCTAGTTTGTAGGCGCTATAACTTTTGCGCAAACCAATAAATATACACTTATTGACATTTTTTTACCAAAGACATGTGGCCGAATACATTTTGGCCTAAATGTATGACTAAAATTGAGTTTATTGGATTTTTTTTAGAACAAAAAGTAGAAAATATCATTTTTTTCCCAAATTTTCGGTCTTTTTCCGTGTATAGCGCAAAAAATAAAAACGGCAGAGGTGATCAAATACCATCAAAAGAAAGCTCTATTTGTGGGAAGAAAAGGACACAAATTTCGTTTGGGTACAGCATTGCATGACCGCGCAATTAGCAGTTAAAGCGACGCAGTGCCAAATTGTAAAAAGTGCTCTGGTCAGGAAGGGGGTAAATCCTTCCGGGGCTGAAGTGGTTAAGAGGACCTGTCATGCTTTTTTCTATTACAAGGGATGCTTACATTCCTTGTAATAGGAATAAAAGTGACAGTTTTTTTTTTTTTTTAAACAGTGTAAAAATAAACAAAATCATGTAAAATAAATAAGAAAAATAAATTATTTTTTTTTTTAAAACTCCCCGTCCCGACGAGCTTGCGTGCAGAAGCGAACGCATACCTGAGTAGTGCCCGCGTATGAAAACGGTGGTCAAACCACACGGGAAGGTATCGCCGCGATCGTTAGAGCGAGAGCAATAATTTTAGCCCTAGACCTCCTCTGTAACGCAAAACATGCAACCTGTAGAATTTTTTAAACGTCGCTTATGGAGATTTTTGAGGGTAAAAGTTTGACGCCATTCCACGAGCGGGCGCAATTTTGAAGCGTGACATGTTGGGTATCAATTTACTCGGCGGAACATTATCTTTCACAATATAAAAAAAATTGAGCTAACTTTACTGTTGTCTTATTTTTTTTATTCAAAAAAAGTTAATTTTTTCCAAAAAAAGCGCGCTTGTAAGACCGCTGCGCAAATACGGTGTAAAAAAAGAATTGCAATGACTGCCATTTTATTCTTTAGGGTGTTAGAACCCCCAAACATTATATATTGTTTTTTTTCTAAGTAATTTTCTAGCAAAAAAAACTGTTTAAAACATGTAAACACCTAAATTCCAAAACGAGGCTGGTCCTTAAGTGGTTAAAAACCTGAACAGAGAATCGTATCAAGGAAATACTGTCACAATTCTAAAATCCAAAAGTCACTATATGCAATGTGACTTTTATATAACCCCTAGCAGCTAGAGTCAGCATGTTTTTCAGCATTATGATTTTGTGCTGTGTAGTCTCATCAAGCAGTATTTAGGCCACAGGTGGTCCCATGCAAGAGCTTCTCTGGTCCCATAGAACACACCAGCAACTGTTCTACCCAACAGGACAGACAGACATCCCTCTGATTAAATCCATGCTGAGACAACATTGATGCCACTAAGAAGGTAAGCTACAAGTGGTTTCTATGCAGAGCTGCACCAGATTTTGCACACTCCAGTTTTAGTAAATCCACCTCCTTGTATCTATTGCAGATGATCCCTTTAGCCAAATCTTAATAAGCATCCTAGAATCCATTTTTCAGGGCAGAACTGCATCTGATTGCCTGCAGTAAGCAAATAACAAGAAATTAATCTGTAATACTTTGATATGTTGAAATGCACATTCATATTGTATAGTACTAATCGCCGACCCCATGTAATAAAGATGCTACCATGGATTCCTCCATAGATAGAATAGAATTTTAAGACCCCTTTCACACTGAGGCAGTTTTCAAGTGTTTTTAGCGCTAAAAATAGCGCCTGAAAACTGCCTCCTATTCATTTGAATGGATGCTTTCATACTAGGGCGGTGCGCTTGCGGGTGGTAAAAAAAGTCCTGCAAGCGGTATCTTTTGGGGAATGTTTGGAGCGCTGTAAATAGCACTCCAAATATGCCCCTGCCCATTGAGATGAATGGGCAGCACTTCCAAAGCACCTTAATCACTTAAGGACCAGCCTCGTTTTGGATTTTAGGTGTTTACATGTTTAAAACAGTTTTTTTTTTTTTTGCTAGAAAATTACTTAAAACCCCCAAACATTATATATTGTTTTTTTTCTAACAAATAAAATGGTGGTCATTGCAATACTTTTTTTTGCACTGTATTTGCGCAGCGGTCTTATAAGCGCACTTTTTTTGGAAAAAATTTACTTTTTTGAATAAAAAAATAAGACAACAGTAAAGTTGGCCCAATTTTTTTTTATATTGTGAAATATAATGTTACGCCAAGTAAATTGATACCCAACATGTCACGCTTCAAAATTCTAGAGGTTGCATGTTTTGCGCTACAGAGGAGGTCTAGGGCTAGAATTATTGCTCTCGCTCTACCGGTCGCGGTGATACCTCACATGTGTGGTTTGACCACTGTTTTCATATGCGGGCGCTACTCACGTATGCGTTCGCTTCTGCGTGCGAGCTCGTCGGGACAGGGCGCTTTAAAATTTTTTTTTTTTCTTATTTATTTTACTTTATTATATTTATTTTTGCACTTTAAAAAAAAAAAAAAATTGGATCACTTTTATTCCTATTACAAGGACATAAACATCCCTTGTAATAGAAAAAAGCATGACAGGTCCTCTTAAATATGAGATCTGGGGTCAAAAAGTCCTCAGATCTCATATTTGGACTAAAATGCAAAAATAAAAAGTGGTTTGAAAAAATGACATAAAAAAAATATGCCTTTAAGACATATGGGCAGAGCTGACGTCATGGCGTTGCTTCCGCCCTCCTATGGTATGGAGATGGGTGGCAGCCATCTTAGCCTCACTCGTCTCCATACCTAAGCAGTGAGAGGTCCCGATCTCCTCCGCCGCTACCGACGGCTCCGGTAAGGGCGTGGGAGAGCAGCGGGAGGGGGGGTGGCACCTCTCCCGCCGCCGATAACGGTGATCTCGCTGCGAACCCGCTGCAGAGACCACCATTATCGTACACAGAACTGGCTCCTGTAAAGATGGATGCCTCGGTTGTGGCAGCAGCTGCTGCCGTTACCGAGATATCCATCTTCAAAGTGCTGACGTGTATGTACAGGAGCCGGTTGGTAAGTGGTTAAAAGCATTTTGAAAGCACTGCAAAACGGGTCTTTTTTAAAATTTTTTTCAAGATCCCGATGTCACGAGACCTTAAAAGAAGCGCCCCACTGGCGCCCGAAAAGCTCTGCTTAAGCATTGCAAAACTGACTGGCGCTTTAGCGGCTGTTTTAGCAGCGCGTCAGTGTTAAAAGGGTCTAATTGTTAACCCCTTGATATAGGAAGTGTGTTTGCAAGATTACCAGGTGAAAAGAGCCTGAAGAAAACTGAACTCTGTGCCCACATCTAATGATTGATAGGCCGATTAATATGATACATTTTTGTTTCTAGTTTAGATACTTTTTACGATCTTCATGGTGGATGCACATGAAAGGATAAGTTCACCTTTGGGAGCATGTTACACATTTCACCCATATTTAGGCTGTAACAGGTAACGCGCTTCAGCAGTATCCCCCTCCCAATGCTCCCCCTTGTGACAGCGGGTGGGGATGTTCTCCCTACACCTGCTGTCACAATTTTTAAAAACAAACAGAGTTCTATGTATGAATGAACTACAGCTAATGTCTGCCATTGTGGCAGACGGCTTTTAGTTCTCAATGAACTGCAAGGACACTGGTGAACACCCTCATAGTTCATTGATCCTCCTACTCTTCATAACTGCCCATACAAAAGGTATGGGCAAACAGCTATACTTTTTTTTTTTTTTAAAACAAATTTGTCCTTAAAGAAAACAAGTCCGGCTGTAACAAACATTTAAAAGTACTTTTTGTTTTCTTTCACACGGATTCTGAAACCACTGAACCCAGTAGCTTAGGATGCCTCCTTGGTCACCATACATGCAATTCTCTAAACCTCTCTCGCCAAGAGAGAGCCTAGCTTTGAAAGGGGGTGGGGCAGATAAATCCTTCTGAGAGCTGAAAGCAAGTTTTTGCATATTGAAAGCCCATCGTTTTCTGATTTTAGAACAAAGCTAGAGGAATAAGTATGCACCTTCAGATACCTGCTTTGTTATTATTGTTGTTGTTATTATTATTATTATTGTATATTTTTTATTTTTATTTTTTTTAGTTTTGCAATTACTTTGACAGAAGAACCATACCTCAAAACAGAAAAATTCTATTTTCTTAATTATGGGACTGAGCCACTGCTGTCATTCAAACATACTGTATGTACATTAGAGACAGTTTCCCTGTAATGGAATTAAGAAACTTTACATTTATAAATCATGTATTATTCAGCTAGTAACCTACCATTGGAAGGCCATAATAAATGACAGTTGGTAGTTTCTTCTAAGTACAGTACAAGAAGTTAGCTGTTTTTGAAAAATGTCACTTCTAGGTAAGCCTAGGTTTAGGTCTCCCTGAAGAGAAGGAAAAGACAAAAGTTTTTGCACATTTTAATGAATAACTAGAAAAGCTACAATTTCTGGGGAAATTGTGAAAAGTGTTCTTGCCTCTACAACTGGAGTGGGCGGAGTAACTGGATGGAGTGGCTTGAGTAACTGTGAAAAGTGTTAAAAAACTTAATATTTTAAAAAGTATAAATAGTAGTAAAAAAGTTGAAGTCCCATCATTAGCTGAAAGAGCTGAACATTTTTTTCAAAAGTTTTTTTTTTTTTCAAAAATGAATTATTTTTTTTCAAAAATGATTTTTTATTTTTTTTTAACCACTTCCCACCCGGCCACTGCACATATACGGCCGGGTGGGCGCTCTCTCCTTCTGAGTGGACGTTCAGGAACGTCCCTCAGAAGGAGTGGGATCGCGCGCAGCGGCGCGATCCCGATGCGCTCGTGTCACCCGGACACGGCGCATTTCCGATCGGCAGGAGGGCTCTGCGATTGGCCCTCCTGATCACATGACGGCCGTGTCGAATCACAGCTGTGATGTGATGTAAACACACATTATGTGGATTTTTTATGTGGATTTTTTTACACATTTGGTGTCACTAATTTTTTATAATTTTACACTATTTTGATTGCTGGATTTTTTAGGAATTTTTACTCACCGCTGGGTTTGAGTATTTATATTTATTCATATATATTCATTTTTATGCACATTGTGAAGCGCTTCAAATATCATTATTTAAACACAGAGCCGGTTGCTAGGCAATCTGCTCTCCTCACACGGAAGTTGTCAGTGAGGAGAGGAGAGCGGATCGCTGCAGCCGGCTGGTGATCAGTGAGTATGAGCTGTTTTTTACAGCTTTTTACTCACTGATCACCAATCTAGTGACCCCACACAATGTAAAAACACAAAACAAACACTAAGTAAACACACAATGTCCCCAAAACACATGTCCCCAAAACACATGTCCCCACATAGTAAAAACACATGTCCCCCACATAAGTCCCAGTAAAATAACATGTCCCAATGATTATCTGCACACATATTTCACCTGCGCACATCTGTACATGATCATTTGCGCACGTGTCTGTGATCACACGAACCAATTATTATACACTTAACGGGATTTTTTTTACCAAAAACATGTAGCAGAATATGTTTTGGCTTAAATTTATGACAAAATTTGATTTTATTGGATTTGTTTTGAAATAGAAAGAAGAAAATATTGTTTTTTTTTCCGAATTTCCGCTCTTTTTTCGCTTATATCACAAAAAATAAAAAACAGAGTCGTGAATAAATACCACCAAAAGAAAGCTCTATTTGTGTGAACAAAATGATAAAAATTTAATTTGGGTACAGCGTAGCATGACCGCGCAATTGTCATTGAAAGTGTGAGAGCGCTGAAAGCTGAAAATTGGGCTGGGAAGGAGGGGGGCGAAAGTGCCCAGTATTGAGGTGATTAAATTAAATTTTTTTTTTCAAAAATAATTTTTTTTTTCATGGGGCGGTCATAATGTTTTGGCTGATTATGGGGTGGTCATAATGTTTTGGCTGATCATGGGGTTGTCAGCTTTTGTCACCTCCCACTCTAGTTTTGAACATTTTGCCATTCATTCCTATGGGACCAATTTCACCGCAAAAACGACGATATTTCGTGAACCATTCGGCGAAACGTTCCACAAAGTAATAGCACACCAATTAAATGACATTGAACATTTCGCCATTCATTCCTATGGGACCAATTTCGCCGCAAAAACGACGATATTTCGTGGACCATTCGGCGAAACGTTCCACAAAGTAATAGCACACCAATCGGGAACAATCCGCACGTTTCGGTATATTACTTGTCTCTGTAGTGTAAAAACTGTGGGAGGAGTCTACAAGCATTATCAAGTCTAGCAGATGAAGGTATGACCACATGCATTTGGGGTTCTCAGCATCTTGTGTTTACAACCACTGTTTCCTAGCAACGCTCATGCCCTGTTTATGCTTCTCAAATACTGCTCAATACACAATACACAGGACCATGATAGCTGTAGTAACTGTGCAGTAATTCAAATGGCCGTATTTTAAAAACTATAAATCCTACAGCGAAGATCTTTATATTGTGAGAATCACAAGACCCAGACCTAGATTTTGATACATAGTATGTCTCTGAAATATTAAAATTGAAGGCACGGTCGCAGTTTAGAAATTGCCCTTCAAATTTGAAGGGGCTAGAGTGTAGTTATAATGAATGTCAATGGATGGTGTGAGTTGCAAACAAATGGTCATATTGTGAAAACTATCAGGACTATGGCTTAGCCGTGGACATGTTTAGTGGCAGCAGGGATAGCTGAACGTTTTGATATAAGATTTGTGTAGGTGGGCTTGAAAATGAGGGAGTGGCGGCAGTTTAGAAATCATGTTCTGATTTTTCAGCTTTTGTCACCTCCCACTCTAGTTTCCCCATTCATTCCTATGGGACCAAAAAACGGCGATATTTCGTGAACCATTCGGCGAAACGTTCCACAAAGTAATAGCACACCATTCGGGAACAATCTGCACGTTTCGGTATATTACTTGTCTATGTAGTGTAAAAATTGTGGGAGGAGTTAGGGTGGTAATTTTGGCTATAATAATAATAATATATATGTGAGATAACAGTAAGTGGTCTTGCTATGCAAGAACACTTAACTAGAAAAGCTACAATTTCTGGGGAAATTGTGTGACATGTTCTTGCCTCCACCAGTAGTCTACAAGCATTATCAAGCCTAGCGGATGAAGTTATGACCACATGCATTCGGGGGGGTCTCAGCATCTTGTGTTTACAATCACTGTTTCCTAGCAACGCTCATGCCCTGTTTATGCTTCATAACCACTGCTCAGTACACAGGACCATGATAGCTGTAATAACTATGCAGTACTTCAAACGGTTGTATTTTAAAAACTATAAATCCTACAGCGAAGATCTTTATATTGCGAGAATCACAAGACCCAGACCTAGATTTTGATGCATAGTATGTCTCTGAAATATTAAAAATTAAGGCACAGTCGCAGTTTAGATATTGCCCTTCAAATTTGAAGTGGTTAGGGTAGAGTTTCAATGAATGTCAATGGACAGCGTGAGTTACAAACAAATGGTCATATTGTGAAAACTATCAGGACTATGGCTTAGCCGTGGACATGTTTAGTGGCAGCAGGGATAGCTGAATATTTTGATATAAGATTTGTGTAGGTGGGCTTGAAAATGAGGGAGTGGCGGCAGTTTAGAAATCATGTCATGATTTTTCAGCTTTTGTCACCTCCGGATCTAGTTTTGAACATTTCCCCATTCATTCCTATGGGACCAATTTCGCCGCAAAAACGACGATATTTCGTGAACCATTTGGCGAAACGTTCCACAAAGTAATAGCACACCATTCGGGAACAATTCGCACGTTTCGGTATATTACTTGTCTATGTAGTGTAAAAACTGTGGGAGGAGTTAGGGTGGTAAATTTGGCTATAATAATAATAATATATATGTGAGATAACATTAAGTGGTCTTGCTATGCAAGAACACTTAATTATTATTTTAGTTTCAAGTAGGATTGCACTGATACCGATACTAAACATTTTCACAGGTTTTGGTACTTGTGCAAATACCAGAAACCAATACCTTCTGGCTTGATTCTTTCAGCTGTCATCAAGATTTCCTCACTAACCACTGAAATGTGAAGAAAAGAATGACGGTAATTATTGGTTGTTAAGGAGCGGAACATCCAGCGTCCTTAACAACCAATGACATTTCAGTTGTCTGGGATTCCCCTCCCTGCCTCCTCTTCTCTCCTGCCAGCTGTCACTATGCCCAGACTGGCCTGGTCGGGCTGCATGTACTAAAATAGCTGGCTAATGTGACAGGAAAGCCGGCGTCAGCATAAGGCTGTGTAGATAAGACAATGATCCTTGCAGCAGCCCACCTTAGGCACACTCCTCTGCCCGCTCCACTGTGTTTCTTACCGCATCCCTTGTTTGGCTTGGGGGGGGGGGGGGGCGGGCAGGCATTGGCCGTCATGTGACCAGTGGCAGAACGTGGGGCAGGCAGACTAAGGAGAAAGGGCTGCATCTGGCATCACTGACAGTGGGATCAGAGGTTAGTTGGTTGCGGTGAAGAGGAAGGAGGGAGCTTTTGCGAAGCGGCCTGTCCATCACCCTGAATGTAAGTGCTACATTGCTGCTGTACAGACTCTTCCACATTATCTGACATTCCTGCAGTGCTGTGACCTGGGATTGTATGAATGCTGAGGCTTTCCTAAAGCTTGCTGGGACTACAAGTCCCGGCAAGCACTGTTTCTGATTACACCAGAGCGCTGGCCCAACACTGTCATTTCCTATGACACATTGGACACTGTATATAGACTGTGTACATAATAGTGCTTCCATTCTGTCAGCCAGCTCTGACTGCAACCAGGAGATGTAGTCACCCACAGTATCAAATCACATCACACGTCACTTCTGGTTGGTCACAACCACCCCAGCCCTCAACCCCTATCCTACCCCACCCTCAACTACCCTGCCCTCACTTAACTGCCTACTCCCCCCACCCTGCCCACACTTAGCCCCCTACAACCTCCCCATCCTGCCCTCACCTCCCCACCCTGTCCTCACCTGTCATCACACCCCCCCCTCACCCTGCCCTCATGCCAGCCTCACCTAACTCCCCTCGCCTCCTAAACCACCCCTCTACCGACTCTTCCTAGGCAATAGGTATCGGTAATTGATATCGGCAAGTACTTTAAAAAAGAAAAAAGTATTGGTACTCGTACTCGGTGTTAAAAAAAAATGGTATCGGTACATCTCTGGTTTCAAGAACACCCATCATTTAAAAATAAACAGTAAGTTGACCATATACCTAAAATGAGCACTGTGGGTCCTTTGGGTAACTGTAGTATGCAAGGTTTGACACTTTGTTGGACTGTTGAAGGCTAATTCACCTCCTGCTGTTTCTTCCACCTTCCTGTTGACCACTGAGGCAACCTATCGTAGTGATGGGCTAATGGGCAGGGACTCGCGCATGAACAGTAAGAAAACAGCTGTGAAGCCTGCAGGCTTCACTGCCGGCTTCCCTTACTTACAATGCCGGAGCCTGCACCTGAAGCCGATTGAGAAATTGGCTCAGGGTGCCAATATCGCGGGATCCCTGGACAGGTAAGTGTCCTTATATTAAAAGTCAGCAACTACAGTATTTGTAGCTGCTGACTTTTTTTTCCAGACTGGAGCTCCTCTTTAGGCTGGGTGAACACTTTTTCGTATTGGATGGGGGTTTCCCTAGGAAGCCGGCCTCCAGAGTCATATATTATAGAGTCTGGAAGGCATATGTCTCCTGGTGTGAATCCAGGGGTTGGCACCCCAGGAAATATGTCATAGGTAGGATCCTTGAATTTCTACAGATGGGATTAGAAATGAAGCTGGCCTTAAGTACTATCAAAGGCCAGGTGTGTCGGCCTTATCGGTATTTTTTCAACGACCACTTGCTTCACACTCTCTCTGGTTCATAGCTTTATTCAGGGGGTAACATGGATTAATCCTCCAGTTAGGTCACCCCTGAACCCTTGGGACTTGAATTTAGTCTTGTCGGCGTTACAGAAACAGCCTTTTGAGCCGATACGAGATATTCCCTTGGTCCTTTTGACAAGGAAATTAGATTTCAGGTTGCCAAATCTTCTGCAAGAAGAGTATCAGAGTTGGCTGCCATATTTGTAAAGAGCCATATTTGATTATTCATGAGGATAAGATGGTATTACGGCCTCATCCTAATTTCCTACCAAAGGTAATGTCAGGTTTTCATTTAAACCAGGATATTGTTCTGCCTTCATTTTTTCCAGTACCTCATTCTGCGGAAGAAAGGTCACTACATTCTCTTGATGTGGTGAGAGCAGTCAAGGTCTACTTGAAGGTGACTGCTCAGATTCGTAAAACAGATGTTTTGTTTGTGTTGCCAGAAGGTCCTAAGAGAGGACAAGCAGCATCGAAATCTACTATCTCTAAATGGATTTGTCAAGTCATTGTTCAAGCTTATGGTTTAAAGAGGAAATTCCATCTTTTCATATTAAAGCGCACTCCACCAGGGCTGTTAGTACTTCCTGGGCAGTGCATCACCAAGCCTCCATGGCTCAAATCTGCAAGGCCGCAACTTGGTCTTCAGTCCATACATTTACCAGATTCTATCAAGTAGATGTAAAAGGTCATGAGGATATCGCCTTTGGGCACAGTGTACTGCAGGTAGCAGTATAAGTCCTCTAGTCTCTTAGTCTCTAGTCTCTCCCATCTTTTTGGTATACACATGTATTGCTTTGCTACTAAACTGAGGTACTCCCAGTAGTGGTAGGGGTTATATAGGGAGTGGACTTCTTGTCTTAGGGTGTGCCAGTGTCCATCACCTGAAGGTGACCTATAACCCACATAGTAACTACTGTGGCTCTGTGTCCCGTGATGTACGTCAAAGAAAAGGATTTTACAGGTAAGCTATTTTTTTCTCCTTCAACCGCTATGTGGTCATTTTTGGTGTGTGCTTTGGGTCATTGTCAATGGGAAGGTAAATCTTCCCATTGCCAACTTTCTGGCAGAGGGCAGCAGATTTTCCTCAAGAATTTGACGGTATTTTGCCCCTTCCATTTTTTCCTTCTATCCTGACAAGTGCTCCAGTTCCTACTGCAGAGAAACGCCCCCATAACAAGTTATTACCACCGCCGTGCTTTACTGTAGGAATGGTGTTATTTGAATGGTGAGCTGTATTGGATTTCCGCCAGACATTTTGTTTGGTGTTGCTGCTGAGCTAATCAAAATGAACACAGCTGATCACAGTTGAAAACCAAATGGCTTTGTGTGCTATTGAGAAGGTGATTAACTACACTTGATTGCGTTTACAAGTCATTTTTAGGAGGAGGTAACCCTTTTTCCAACTCATTGTTCCTGTTTTCAATTTCTTTTCTTTTTTTTTCTGACATGTTGGTGTTATATCTTTCACTTGGATGTTATAAGTTACAGCTGGATAAAACAAAAACTGTGTCTGTCTTCATTTCAGTCTGCAAACAACAAAATTTGATTATTTTAAAGGTGGTGATTCTGTTCTATGCCCACTGTATAACCTTTATTAAAAAATGGTAAAATGTGGTACTCATTCTTTATAGACTTGCTCTATCATGTAAAATGGCATCCAGGATAAGACCCATTCAACCTTTACTGCACAGAATAAAACCCTGTAGTGCAGAGGGTAGGCAACCTTTTGAGAGGTGGAGATCTACCTGGACAACAAGGAAGAGATCAAAGATCCCTGGGGTGCTGCAGCCTGGGGTGCTGCAGCCTGGTTTTCTTCTCTGAGTTCTGACCAGTGTAAGCAGTAGGTAGGTCAATGTACAGAGGTCAGTAGTATGTAGGGCAGTGTGCAGAGGTCAGCAATATGTAGGTCAGTGTGCAGAGGTCAGTAGTAGGTAGATTAGTGTACAGAGGTCAGTAGTAGGTAGGTTACTGTGCAGAGGTCAGTAGTAGGTAGGTTAGTGTGCAGAGGTCAGTAGTAGGTAGGTTAGTGTGCAGAGGTCAGTAGTAGGTAGGTTAGTGTGCAGAGGTCAGTAGTAGGTAGGTTAGTGTGCAGAGGTCAGTAGTAGGTAGGTTAGTGTGCAGAGGTCAGTAGTAGGTAGGTTAGTGTGCAGAGGTCAGTAGTAGGTAGGTTAGTGTGCAGAGGTCAGTAGTAGGTAGGTTAGTGTGCAGAGGTCAGTAGTAGGTAGGTTAGTGTGCAGAGGTCAGTAGTAGGTAGGTTAGTGTGCAGAGGTCAGTAGTAGGTAGGTCAGTGTGCAGAGGTCAGTAGTAGGTAGGCCAGCGTGCAGAGGTCAGTAGTAGGTCAGTAGTAGGTAGGGCAGTGTACAGGGAAAAGTAGGGCATTGGACATGGGTGAGCAGGACAGGGGGTCAGCAGAGCAATGTACAGGGGGCTCAGGAAGGCATGGTATGAGGTCAGGATGGCCTGGCACAGGAAGGTCAGTACGGAGGGCTCAGGAAGGCATGGTACAGTGAGGTCAGGATAGCATGTATGGAGGAAGTCAGGGAACACGCCACTGGGGGCCTGGGGGAGGGGGGCTCGCTACTGTGGCTCGATGACACAAAAATTGTTACCTCATGCAGTGATATGCAAGCTACTGTGGCAGATCTAACTATTCTAGTGCTGACCCTCCTCTCTTGTCCATCCCACATGTTGTCATCCATAAGCACCTTGGATGGATTGAGGAGGAAGGAGGGAATCCGCACAATACACCCCGGGACGAAGCCGCTGCCTCTAGCATGCGCAACTGCCGACCTCTTTCATGGGGGGACTCTCTGGGGGTTATTTACTAAAGGCAAATCCACTTTGCACTAGAAGTGCAGTCGCTGTAGATCTGAGGGGGACATGCAAGGAAAATTAAAAAAACAGCATTTTAGCTTGCACATGATTGGATGATAAAATCAGCAGCGCTTCCCCTCGTTGCAGGTCTTCCCCTCAGATCTACAGCGATTGCACTTCCAAGTGCACTTGTATTGCAGAGTGGATTTGCCTTTAGTAAATTAACCCCTCTTAATCGGAGCTCTGCTGCTTTCTTAACAGGATCCGCTACAGGAATTTCTTCTATGAAGTAAGGCAGCCCATACAAGTCTGTTTTTTTTTTTTTCTTTGTTCAACCCACTGATTGTATGAGAAAAACTGACCCAATTCCCCCATCCACACATTTAAGGTGGATGGGGGAATCCCCCTGCTGAGCTATTGTGATATGACAGCGGGGAAGCCTATTTGCCCTCAGAATACACTGATCAGTGCTGCCGGATATATTAATCGGTAGTTTGACTTCTGTACAACTGTGCCCTTGAATGGATTGAAATTTATCCTTATGAGCTGGAAGCCTTTGACTGTCTCCCATCTGAGTGTGGGCTAGTTAAAGCTATCTATATGTTCTGTAGTGCATTGGGATGTCACCGTGCATATGCATTGATTAAGTAGTATTAATATGACCCATTTTTTCTTCTATCTCAACTAAAACCTTTTGGTTATGTTTAGGTCAAGGGGCTGAAGCTGATCCTGTCAGTTTGACAGCCCATACAGAAGTATGTGTAGAAAGCTGTACGGCTTGCCTGAAGGAGCCTGATCAACTGATAATGGGTGCAATGCTGTGCAAGTTCCTGAGAAACAAAAACACGTAATTGCACATTATTTTTCCTGCAAAAATATGTGCATTTATAATTTTTTCCCAAAGGTTCCAATCCCCCCCACCCCCAGCACCTGACTAACCTATAAAAAAAAAAAAAAAAAAAAGGTGCACATACTTGATTATGTCTGCTCCTGTCTGGTCACATGACCCCCTGTGTCAGCTAGCTGCACCTGCAAGATAGACGAGATATAGCGCTTGAAAAGAACTGGTAAACAATGGAGTGGTGACATCACCCATAGGTTCCTATGGCCTCACCCTGTTGGAGCTCCCTCCTCTTCCTTGCAGCTGCTGCTGGCTGACATGGGAGAGACCGATCACATGACCGGATGCATCTTTTTTCACACAGTCAGCATAGGTGTTAGGAAAAGGGCAGGAGACATTTGTAAGGCTAGTTAGGTTTAGGCTGGCATGCAACTTTAACCACTTCTGGACTGCCCGCAGTACATTTACTGCGGCCAGGTGGCACAGGCAGGCTGGGTGACGTACCTGTATGTCATACAGCCTGTCCCGAGTTAGCACGCTGCGTGCCGCTTCTGTGACCACTGGACACAGCAGATCACAATTACTAGTAACTGGGTACCAGGAGTCATGTGATCGCTATGATTGTTCAGAGCGATCACTTGATAACAATGTAAACCAGCTGTCATGAATTGATTTCTGTTTGTGAACAGCTTGCTTACGGTTGTGATCTGTGATTGGCCCAAAGCAATCACATGGTACCTGGCTACTTGTACCATCTGATTAGCTGTAACCAATCACAGATCACAACCATAGGCAAGCTGTTAACCCATTCATGACCGCTGAAATTATTGCTTATACAGTGATCATCACTGTATAAGAAATACCAGTGTAAAAAAATTCCTGATCACCCTCCCAGAGTAGTACAGTGTCACCATGGTGACATCAAACTACTCTGATGACAAGATGTACAAAAAATATTAATAGTATCATAATCTGCACCATGGTGCTGGAGTGTAGTCAGACGTCAAACATTGGCCAAGCCACCTGACATTTGTAATAAGTCATGTTCATTATTTACCCAGCTCCTTCCAACTTAACAGTGCATTTAACTGCAGGTGTATGAGAAACCCACTACAGTAAAATCAACATGTTTGGTCACAAGAGCGAAGTTAGTATATCTTTAAGCACTAAATGATGAGTGACATGGAAAGAGTATACTTTTTCCTCCCCCATGTCCTCTTGCTCTCGGATTAAGCCCCAGTAGAGTGCAAAACATGTTAAAGGGAGGATCTTGGGGAAGATTGTATACAATATAACTACCCAGATAGCAAGCAATTGTGCTGCAATGTTAAAAATAACTTGCTAAGCTATTGCTAGACTTGCCAGGCTTCACAATTGCAGCAAGTCCGCATTGCATGACTCCAGATCAGCTTTCTTTGCCAACCTTCTGCAAGTCTGCTGCAAATTCTGGTTCCTTTATGTTGTGCAAAAGTCATCCCACCACAGGGGTCACTATGACTTAATTTTCATGCTGTAGACTTGCAGAGCTGTTGCTGTAGACTCATCACTGCTACTTTGCACTTGCTAGAAACTTGCCACGTAAATTTGCTACAAATTGGAAAAGTGTTGACTAGGACTTCAAGCTTCAAGTGCTCTGCAAGTGTACAACTTGCCAGTGAAAATGTGCAGCAAGTTAACAGACCTATGCCCTGTACACACGGTCGGACATTGATCGGACATTCTGACAAAACCCATGGATTTTTTCCGACAGATGTTGGCTCAAACTTGTCTTGCCTACACACGGTCACACAAAGTTGTCGGAATTTCCGAACGCCAAGAACGCGGTGACGTACACCACGTACGACGGGACTATAAAAGATATAAGATACATGGAATACTTTGCGGTTAGAGGGGCCATTGATATGCCAGACAATGTCTGAGACATTTTGTAAATAAAAATATATTTTAAACTGAACAAATATTTGCTTTTATTTCCTGCTTGGCTTTCTTTTAGCTGTCTCCTCGGTTATCTTTTATTAATGGTCTAATTTTTTGGGCTTTTTCTTCAACAGTGCAAACGAAATTTCATTGACACATGAGGTGACAATCTCTTCTTCGGCTAACTATTAATTATTATGTTGTGGGTCTGCTACACACACACCTTGTTTTTATTGTGAATGTATGTAATGCATTATTGACAAAAATAATACTAATTTTTAACACCATGCCCTAAATTTGTGGAGTCCGGAAAATGGCGTGATTGTGTAAATTTAGAAAGCACTGTTGGGTTTTATTTACTAAAGGAAAATACACTTTACACTACAAGTGGACTTGAGACTGCACTTGTAGTGCAAAGTGGATTTGCCTTTAGTAAATAACCCCCATTGTCACTGAAAACATCAACTTTACTCCAAAAAATGCTTTTGAGCATTGAAAGAAGAAGCCACACATTGTTGATTATCAATCTTTTTAATCAAAGCACAATCACACGTGCATTTCTAAAAGATTTTTGAACAAACCAACATGTTTGTTGTATAACAATTTTTTTGGTCACATTAAAAGAAGTAGAAATTGACTTTTATTAAGGTAAAACAGGCAGGTTTAAAACCATAAAAAAATACACTCTGGAACTTACAAAGTTCAACTTTTATATAAAGGGAAGGCAATATCAGACATGAGTATTTATAAACTGTGTTTGATATTGCATTCAGCTGATGGGGTGAAGTCACCCCTGGAAAAGCCAAATTTTAAAGATGCACACAAATTGCCTAATGTCAACGTGCTAGCTGCCAACATGGGGGATCAATGGACGTGTTTTGTGGGTGCAACCCCTTCCTCTCAGCTACTTTATTATTGAGGAAGGGGTTCCACCCACAAAATGTGATGGCAGATAGCACATGTTGACACACTGTGTGCATCTTCAAAATTTGGCTTTTCTATAATATGTCAAAAAATTGTCCTAAAAATAACAATAATAAAGGTGCAATAAGTTAGGGATTTCTGTTTTTTTTTAAATTCTCCCTAAAACATCAATGATGTTCTTCATTTTGTTTTGAACATCATTGATGTTTTGCTTGATGTTTTCCAAATCCCTATTACACCCCATTATCTCCCCGATGAGGATCCGGGCACTTTCACTGGTGAAGTGACATTCCTCTTCCACAACATCACGATCACCTAAAATATAAAAAAAAAAAACACCACACCATGTATTATAAATATGCAGGCATCCATCTCTTACCTGAAGCTGTGGTCGCAGACACTCACCTGTTGTGGTGACAATTTCCACAACATCTCCCTCCTCCTCCTCTGGTTGGGTTTGGGGGATTTCCCCTTCTTCCAGAGGTGGGGGGTCTGTAGTCTCCTCTGATGAGTGGTGTCCTCCGAGTCTTTTCTCCCCTATGTGAAAAAAATAGGTATACTTAGCACACAGATATTTGATGACAGAAATAGGAATATGAAACATAGCTTGGAAGTGGGGTACAGTTGTCTGTTTTGGCAGAGTTCCAAGATGAAGAAATATTTTTGTCCTTTGTCAAGCTTGAATACTTACCTGTTTTGTACAAGTTTCACAGATGGAGTCACCCCTATAGTACACACTGGAGCACCTGGCCCCCTAATAAAAAGGGTGTTCTTGTGTCCCACACTAGTGCTCCAGCGTCCAGATGTGTAAACAGCTGCTGAGTGCCCTCTCCTTACACAGAATCTAGTTTGCATTTCATTCTAGTTAGAAACCCATCTAGACAAAAAACTTATTTTAAGAGAAGTAGGGCATAAAAAATGTATTGATTTATGCATCTGGACAAAACATGGTATTTTATTGGCCGAACGAACAATGTTTCCTACGAACTAATAATGTGTCCATGATCATGAAAGTTGCCATTTTAAAATGTACAACAGTAATGAAAAGCACATGGAGCAGCACGAACGTTAGAAAAATAAAGAATAGGAACACAAGACAACTACTTACTTTTTTGCAGCACTCTCCTGATCCTTCTATACTGATCGTGCTCCCTGATTTTGAGGTCCGACCACCGCTTCCTCAGTTGATCCTTGGATCGCCGTACCCCAAAATTTCTGTGCAGACTCTTCACAACTTTCGCCATGATCTTGGTCTTTCTGACATTGGGGTTGGGGTAAGGTCCATGCTTCCCGTCATAGTCAGCCTTCTTCAATATGTCCACCATCTCTACAAAGGACATATTTGAGGCCTTAAATCGTCTCCTCCAGGATCGTGACACCATAGACACAGCCTGGAAGGAAGCGTGTAAGGAAGACAAGATAGTGATGGCCCTGGGTTCAGTTTGGTCTGACAAAAGATGCAGGCTCTTGTATGACCACAGCCTGGGGACATGTATGTCATCTGCTGCTGTTCATGATCTCTTGGACTTCTGGACCAGATTGTACTCCCTTATATATGGACTCCTCAGTCCACCAATTTTGCCTGAAAATAATTGATGTGTGCCCATGGGGGCATTTCAATTTCTGCTGTTTCTCCAGCGTTGCCTCCCTCTTTCTTTGGTTATGACCCCTTTAATAAATTTTTGGTTTGTTTTATTATACTCGCCTATGTGTGTTTTCCTTCAAAAAGGACAGTTTGTTTGTGAGGAGGCAGGTACATTTCCAAAATACAATGTGAAATTAACAAGAGACGCCAACACCAAGCAACCTACTTAAGATTAAATAATACAAGATAATAATCGTGTTGTGGTAACTTGACACACAAAACACACCCAAAACTAGACATGTGCACACTGAAATATTTCGTTTCGGAATTTAGTTTTCGTCCGAAAAATAAATTTATTTAGTTACTCCCGAAATTCGTTTTTATTTATTTCATTTTTCGTTAAAAATTGCATTCGTCCGAAAATCCAGATTAAGGTCGAATCTGTCATTGAAGGCTTATGGTGTCTGTCGAATGTTCAAAGAAGAACGTTCAACAGACACCATAAGCCAAAGTACGTGTGTACTTAGTTCTAGCTATTTTACTGCTCCTCCTCTTTGCTTACAATCAGCCAATAACATTCATCATCATCATTATTTTTATTTATCTTTTCTCCCCTACGTCGAATCTTTTCTCCCCTACGTCGAATCTTTTCTCCCCTACGTCGAATCTTTTCTCCCCTACGTCGAATCTTTTCTCTCTATGTAGAATAATCTTGGACTAATAGAGTTAAGGTTAGGCACATTCGACCACAGGACGATGCGTTGTTTGATGGACATAGATTGTTATTGTCATCATCATGTCGAATCTCCTATCTATATTGATATTGTAGCAACGAAAACGAAATTAAAGCATTTGTTTATGTCGGATCTTTCGTTTTTCGGATTCTGCACTTTCGTTATCGTTTGTTCAGAACGATAACGAAAATACCTGAAATTCGGATGAAAATGCATTCGGACGAAAACGAATGCACATGTCTTCCCAAAACTATTCTGGAGTTAAAAAAAATATATATATACAAAAAATAACAGGAGATCGGAATTTCTAAAAATAAAAAAAAAATACAAAATCTAAAAACATCCAAAAATGTAATTCTTTTTGGGAGATGTGACAAATAAAAATATTATATTCATGAAATCACGATAAATAATGAAGAAAGAAGTTTGTGAGAACTCTGTGTGAATATGAGCAACAAAACAACTTCATTCTTCTAGCATTATAAAGAAGAAGAGAGTGTGCTACATTAAACAATTTAAAACATTGCAGCGTGACGAAAGTGCTATATCCATTACGAACGCTAATTTTACCAGACCGAGCAGTTCCGTCTCTGAATTTATTCTGAGCATGCGTGGCACTTTGTGCGTCGGAATTGTCCACACACGGTCTGAATTGACGCAAACGTATTTTGTTGTCGGAAAATTTTATAGCCTGCTCTCATACTTTGTGTGTCGGAAATTCCGATGGAAAAAGTCCGATGGACTCCACACACGGTTGGATTTTCTGACAAGCTCAGATCGCACATTTTCCGTGTGTACAGGGCATTACAATTCAACACTGCCAAAAATTTGTGGCAAGTTATCCTTGCTATCTGGGTAGTATTTTAAAGCTAGGCCAATGGTTATGTGCTAGGGACAGGTACACAAAAGGCATATTTCCTTAGATATATTGAACCCTTGAAAATTGACAGAGAAAAGTTGAGCATATCAGAACTTTCCCAAATTTCATTTGCATTTAAAACTTTAACAGTAAGTAATAGCTCCAATGTGGCTTCTTTTAGCAAATACAGCTTAATTATAGGCAGATATACTGCTGATCTGAAGCAAAGCAGTAGGGTACCTGAATTGCACAACCTATACAAAGCAGTGTCCTATTCTAGGGTATTACCCGTGCATTCCAGATCTACAGTTACCCTTGACATGTGTACAAGGAGTATACATAGAGATCCCTACAACACAGGTCACATGACAAAGAGCCCTGGTGGAAGAATAAATAAACTCTTCACACTGTGCTTGGGAGGGCTAGATAGGTACTTGCTAGCTATGTATACACATAACTTTGCAAGGATCATTTTGAAGGCTTCCGAGCAGACAGAAGGCTAATAAAATCAGCTGGACAGATTAAATAGCAAAAAAGCCCTAGGAAGAATATTGGTAATATCCAACCACTTTTGAGTTGTTATTTCTTCGGTAACTGTGGGACATATGTTTTCAAGATTTATTGATACCTGGTAGAATTTGTTTACCAAAGAATCCCAAAGCACAGGAGGTTTGGCCAGCATCTCAGGTGACTCAGTTAGAAGAGTTTCTGCGAGACACAGTAACGGTCCTGGGTTCAGATCCAGACCCTGAGGCCTCATTCACACCTGAGCATTTTGTAGCTTGAAGTCTGAAGCTACAAAACGCTGGAGGGGAAAAATTAATCTATTATTCTCTATGGAGATGGTTCACATCTCCACTTCAAAATGCCTGAAGTTGAAACAAGTTCTGGAACTTTTTTTTTTTTTGGGCAGATTTGGGCGTTTTTCTGCTTTTTACATTGGTGACCTTTTGACCGGTACAAAATCACGGCAAAAACATGGTAAAAATTGCAGTAAAATTGCGCAACTTTCTGCCTGAAAACGCTACGCTCAGGTGTGAATGGGGCCTGACAGTACACCTAGTGCATTACTAAAAACATTTATTAGCGATATACAAAAATTGCTACAAATGGATACCTTTGCTGACCCGCTTGTGCACTGATGTCTAGGGTATCCTAATTCTGAGGAAGGGGGTACGCCCCTGAAATGCGTCAGCTTGACACCCCTACATGGTGTAACTAGAGTACGTACACTGCATGGCTTCTTGTGTTTCATTGGCTTTTATCAGTTGCTCCTTTGTGAGTATCCATTTGTAGCAATTTTTTATATCTTGTCCGTTTGTTTTGTAACATTCACTCTTGATTAACCTCTCTGAGGAGGGCTGCATCCGCCAAGCATTTGAATTGGCTGTTACACACTTTGCATCCAACTACAGAGGACTTCATGGCGCTGGAAGTGACTGTTTGTGTCCTGACAGTCAGGATGTTGTAGGGTGGGGGACCAGTAAGTAAGGCCCTCTGCTGAGGAATGAATGTATCCAATGCTCTTGTTTTTTTTTTTTTTTTTTTTTTACCTCACACATGCTCTTTCTTTTTTCTCCAAAGGAATCGGTTGTTGCCGCAATTTAGTTTTGTTTCATCAGATCACAGCACTTTTTTCAGAACTTTGATGTAGCCCACTACAAAGATGCTGCATGCTTCAGGCTTTGATATTTGTGATTAATTTGCAGGTGAGCTTTTCTTTTAATAATTGTTCTATGCAGCTATGTTTGTACAAGTAATTAAAGCTGAACTCCTCTGCCCTTGTATTCATGATTTAATACTACTTTAGTCTAGGGTGGTGCAGTGCACAAGCATTCCTACCTAATCCCTCAGTCCTGCAGCAGTCTGCATTTTTCCTGGGCCCCATTGAAGTCCTGGAATGTGGGTGGACTCTCGCTATCATTACATGAACCGGCTGTGGCTAATGGTCCTGCATTGTACGTGACGACAGCGGTGAGAGGCCCACCACAAGATTCAAGAAAAGGAGTTGCTTAGTGGAACTGGTCCCCACATGGGATATTTTTATTTTTCTATCATCAATGGGAGTTTAGCTGTTAGCATAGTAAATTGGTTTGCCATGACTGCTATGCTATGCGTTTTTGCAGAAAAAATGCCTGACGCTTGTTCGGCTTCATGCACACTGGACATTTTTAAAGCTGCAGTTTTTGGCTTCTGGCATTTTTTTTCTACAGCCAGTAAACTCCCCAGCATGTTATTCTATGTGTCCATGCACACATAGGCTGTTATCAGCGTTTTTTTGGCTGCAGCGTTTTCTGGCTGGAAAAAAACCCCAGAACTAGTAGTTTTGAGCAAAATGCGGAAATGCTACTGCCGTTTTTATGATGTCCAGTGTGTGAGGCCTAAAAGTGTCTGAAGCTTTTAGGAGCTTTTACAGGTGTCAAGCCCTTGGGTGTTAATTTCATTGACCGGAATAAATCATTTTTTCTGGCCATTGAAATGATTTATTGTTCGAGTGCTAACTTTTAGGCATATTTAGCAGCGGCCGCCAAGCATTTCTTCTGTCCAAACTCTGCTGCTCCTGCACACACTGGCAGAGGGTTTTTTTCCTGCCTCTAAACGCTCCTGCCACTAAACTTTACTAAAAGCCTATGTGTGCATGTACACATAGGATAACATGGAGGGGTGTGTAGAGGCAGGAAAAGGAAAATGCCTTCCCTAGGAGCAGCTGTAAAATCCTCCAGTGTGCTTGAGGCCTAATAGACCAAATAGAAAGGTGTCTAAACTTTTAAAGTGGCATTAAACCCAAAACCAAACATTTATTATATTGCAGTTTACCAGTTGAGATGTAATGGCTGTATTAGTTTCCTTTTTTATTATTATTATTATACAGGATTTATATAGCGCCAACAGTTTGCACAGCGCTTAACAAAATAAAGGCAGACATTACAGTTGCATTACAATTTGGTACAAGAGGAATCAGAGGGCCCTGCTCATTAGAGCTTACAATCTAAAAAGGAAGGGTCAATTGATACAAAAAGTAATAGCTGTGGGGGATGAGCTGATGGAGGAAGTAAAACAGTGTATTAGAAGCAGGATAGGCTTCTTTAAAGAGAAGGTTTTTCAGGGATCGTCTAAAGATGGATAGATTGGGGACAGTCAGACAGATTGGGGTAGGGAGTTCCAAAGGATGGGAGAAGCTCTGGAGAAATCCTGGAGGTGAGCATGGGAGGAGGTGACAAGGGAGCTAGAGAGCAGGAGGTCTTGGGAGGACCGAAGAGAGCGGCTTGGTTGGTATTTCGGGACTAGGTTAGTGATGTAGCAGGGGGCAGAGCTATGGATGGCTTTGTAAATTATTGTTAGTACTTTAAATTTTATTCATTGGGTGAGTGGAAGCCAGTGGAGGGATTGGCAGAGAGGGGTGGATGATACTGAATGGTTGGTAAGGTGGATGAGTCTTGCAGCGGCATTCATTATGGACTGAAGAGGGGGATAGTCTATGTAAAGGTAATCCAATGGGAGAGTTGCAGTAGTCGAGGCGAGAGATAACCATGAAGTGAATTAGAAGCTTGGTGGTGTCGTTGGTTAAAAAGGGGCGTATTCTGGGAATGTTGCGGAGGCTAAGGCGCCATGTTTTGGACAGGGATTGGATGTGGGCCTGAAAGGACAGTTCAGAGTCTAAGGTTACCCCTAGCACCCTGGCATGTGGGGACGGACTGATAGATGTGCCATTGATCTTGACAGAGAAGTCAAGGGAAGGGGTACATGGGGGAGGAAATATTAAGAGCTCGGTTTTAGATGGATTCAGTTTGAGAAAGTGGATCCAGGCTGATATGTCTGTTAGTAAATCAGTGATGCATGAGGAGACTGATTGGGTGGGCTAAGGGGCAGAGAGATAGATTTGGGTGTCATCAGCATATAAATGCTAGTGGACCCAGGGAGGACATGTAGATCGAGAATAGTAGAGGTCCAAGGACGCCTTGGGGGACCCCAAAGGTAAGAGGAGTTGGAGAGGAGGAAGTGGAGTTGTGACACTGAAGGTGCAGTTGAGATAGGTAAGATTTGAACCAATGGAGAGTGCAGCCATGGAGACCAAGAAAATTTCGTTTTTTGAAGAGAAGGAGGTGGTCAACTGTATCAAAGGCAGCGGAAAGGTCCAAGAGTAAGAGTACGGAATAATAACTGTTGGTTTTGGCTGTTTTTAAGTCATTTGTGAGTTTTAGGAGGGCAGTTTCTGTGGAATGCTGTGGGCGAAATGCAGACTGAAGGGAATCAAAAAGGTTATTCTCGATGAGATGGTCGCTCAGTCGGTTGTAGACTAAACGTTCAAGGAGTTTGGAGGCAAAAGGGAGTAAAGAGATGGGTCTTAGGTTGTTAAGATTGGCGAGGTCTGGTGAGGCCTTTTTTGGTATGGGAGTGACTAGCGAATGTTTTAGAGGGTTGGGGAAGATGTCAGTAGAGAGTGAGAGGTTGAAGATATGAGTTAGAGAGTGTAGGCTAGAGCCAGATTGTGACCGTAGTATTTGAGAAGAAACAGGGTCCAGGGGGCAGGAGGTTAGGTGGGCATTAGAAAAAAAGTTTAGTGACTTCCTCTGTAGTAGCTGGGTTAAGAGGGAAGTAGGGCTGTCCCGATACCACTTTTTTAAGACCAAGTACAAGTACCGATACTTTTTTCCAAGTACTCACGGATACCGATTACTGATACTTTTTTTTAATGTCACGTGACAGTGTTTTTTTTGGGTTTCTTTACAATTTTTTTACAAATTTTTTTTTTTTGTTTTTGTTTTTTTACAATGCTTTCTTTTTTTTAGGGAGGGGGGGGATGGTGTCTGTGTGTTTTTTTTAATTTTTTATATTTTCTACAATATTTTTTTTTTATTATTTATTGTAATACTTTTTTTTTTTTTTAATCAGCCCTGTTGGGGGTCTTTTTGAGATATCAGGGGTCTTAATAGACCCCTGAAATCTCCCCCTTGAGACAGAGAAAGAGACCGAGGATAGAGATTCCCCAGTTCCTTTCTCTGCAGCCTCAGCTGCACTGAAAATGAATGGAGAGAAGACAGCGGCTCCTCTCCATTCATAAACTGAAACATCGTAATCACAGGAGATTACAATGTTTCAGTTATGTGAATGGACAGAGTCAGTGATCACTGACTCTGTTCATACATCAAAGGAAGGAGGATGACATGGAGAGGGACAGCAGAACGGAGGGGGACACGGAGGAAAACTGGAGGGGGACAGCAGAAGAACGGTGGGGGACACGGAGGAAGAAAGGAGAGGGACAGCAGAACGGAGGGGGACAGCAGCAGAACGGCGGGGGACACGGAGGAAGAAAGGAGGGGGACAGCAGAAGGGTGGAGGACACAGAGGAAGAAAGGAGGGGGACAGCAGAACGGAGGGGGACAGTAGCAGAATGGCAGGGGACATGGAGGAAGAAAGGAGTGGGACAGCAGAACAGAGGGGCATTGAGGGGGACTAGAGGAGGATGCGGTGACAGTCAGCGGTCACCGCTGACTGTACAGGTATCGGGTGAAGTTTTGGGAGCATTTGCCCGAGTACAAGTACTCGGGCAAATGCTTGGTATCGGTGCCGATACCGATACTAGTATCGTTATCGCGACAACCCTAGAGGGAAGTATTGATTGTGCAGGAGGACAAGGAATGTAAAGTGAGGGAGATATCTGTAGAGTGGAGATCTCGAGACAAATTGTCTCAATCTTATTTTTGAAGTGATGAGCAATCTCCTGGGCACTGAGGCTTTAATTCTTCTATTTTCATCTGGTGATCCAGTCAGCAAGTCTTTCAAAATCTCAAGCTCTCTAGTTCTCCAACAGAATTTATCAGTTTCATTGATGCTACAAACCACTTAAACACTGGCAGGGGTAATTTAAAATGATCAGATTTTTTTTTTAATTCATGCAAAACCTTTATCCCAAAAGGACATTTTTTTTGCTATATTTAATTTTAAAGTATGGGCTGGAGATTAGTTATATTTGTTAGTGTATTTAAATCTGCTAATACAATTAGCACTGCCCTCCCTTTTAGACTGACAATGCTGCAGTTTGCTGTACCTCTCGTGTTCGTTCATCCAGAGTGGTGTCTCACTACCACAGGAGGTGTGCTACTGGCCAGATCACTAGGTGAAAACAGAGGGGAAAAAAGCCAAAGAAAAGACAGGTGAACATGCAATGCATACTAGCACATTATGGTTTAAACTTCCTGATGCCTTTTTTTTTTTTTTTTATGTGGTTCTCTACCGCTTTAAAGTATACAGCCAGAAAACTAGCATTTTCAGAAAGAGTTCAGCAATATATTTCTTCATGATCATGTTACCTTTCAGCTGCTCCATACTTGCAATTTAATAATTTAATTAGAACTTCAGAGAATGCTGAAATGATACTTCAGCTCAGCTATCTAATAATTATATGATGTGTACTGCAAATCATTGCTCTCCTCTCCGGTCACTCAGGTTCCCAAAGGCCTTAGACACAATGGGGGCATGTGGAATAAATACTTTTTTATGAAACTCTTAGGACGTTAAAATATATTTTTTCTGTCATTTTGATTACACAGAAAATGGAAGGCTGTGTGAACCGGATGGGTATGAATACAATATTATTTTGCATTGCATTGGGAGATTTGGGCTCAACAGTTTCAACGCAATGAAATGTATTATGCCTATAAATATGTGATACCAATTTATCACTACAGAAAAACAACCCCTATCCTAATCCTAATTAAACTTTGACATAACCTATTCCAAACCTGAACAAAAAACAAATCTCTAAACCTAACATTTAACCAGGACAAAACCCTAATCCATAACTACCATTGTGTAAATCAGGTGGCATAGCCAATTTTGCTATTTCTCACATGCGCATTACAAAGTGGAAAGTTTGTAATACTGTAAAAGACCCCCTCCTCCTCCTTCCAAAACCTCTCAAAGCACAGGATCTATAACATTAAAAGTTAGTATTGCTTGTCTCATGATAGTTATGTAAACGCTTAGCAAAATGTTTTTCTATTGTTGTTTTTTGAGGAACATACCAGTGTAGATATACAGTGGGGAAAATAATTATTTGATTCCCTGCAGATTTTGTAAGTTTGCCTACTTACAGAGAAATGAAGGGTCTATAATTTTTATCATATGTGTATTTTAAATGATAGAGACAGAATATCAACCAAAAATCCAGAAAAAAAACACTTGATACAAATGTTATAAATTGAGTTGCAGTTCAGTGAGTAAAATAAGTATTTGATCCCCAAGCAAAATATGACTTTGTACTTGGTGGAGAAACCCTTGTTGGCAAGCATAGAGGTAGGATGTTTCTTGTAATTTGTTATCAGGTTTGCACACATCTCAGGATGGGTTTTGGTCCATTCTTCTTTACAGATCGTTTCTAAATCCTTAAGGTTTCTTGGCTGTCGCTGGCAACTCGAAGTTTCAGCTCCCTCCAAAAATTTTCTTTAGGATTAATGTCTGAAGACTGGCTAGGCCACTCCATGACCTTAATGTGCTTCTTCTTGAGTCACTCCTTTGTTACCTTCGTGGTACATTTTGGGTCATTGTCATGAACCATCTTCAGTGTTCTGGCTGGGGGATGAAGGTTCTCATCCAAGATTTTACAATACATGGCCCTGACCATTGGCCCCTCAATGCGGCAAAGTCAGTCTGTATCTTTAGCAGAGAAACAGCCCCAAAGCGTAATGCTTCCACATCCATGCTTGACTATAGGGATGGTGTTCTTAGGGTCATAGACAGTATTTTTCTTCCTCCAAACACAGCGAGTCCTCCTCCTCAAGAAGGCACATGTACAGCCTTGCCAATGAACATCTAAATGATTCAGAGAAGGATTGAAAGAAAGTGCTATGGTCAGATTAGACCAAAATTGATCTCTTTGGTGTTTACTCGACTCGCCGTGTTTGGAGGATGAAAAATGCTGACTTTGTCCCTAAGAACACCATCCCTACAGTCAAGCACGGAGGTGGAAACATGATGCTTTGAGACTGTTTCTCTGCTAAACATGCTGACTTTGCTGCATTGAGGGGCCAGTGGACAGGCCATGTATTGTAAAATCTTGAATGAGAACCTTCTTCCCTCAGCCTGGGTCGTGGATGGGTTTTCCAGCATGACAATGACCCAAAACTTACCACCAAGGCAACAAAGGAGTGGTTCAAGAAGAAGCACATTAAGGTCAAGGAGTGGCCTAGTCAGTCTCCAGATCTTTGTCCTCCAGAAAATTTATGGAGGGAGCTGAAACGGCGAGTTGCCAAGAGACCGCCAAGTAACTTTGAGGATTTAGAGAAGATCTATAAAGAAGAGTAGACCAAAATCTCTCCTGAGATGTGTGCAAACCTGGTCACCAACTGCAAGAAGCATCTTACAGCAAGGGTTTCTCCACCAAGTACTAAGTCCTGTTTTGCTTGGGGATCAAACATTTATTTTACTCACTGAACTGCAACTCAGTTTATAAAATTTTGTATCATGTGTTTTTTTCTGGATTTTTGGTTGATATTCTGTCTCTATCATTTAAAAATACACGTATGATAAAAATTATTGACCCTTCATTTCTTTGTAAGAGGAAAAACTTACAAAATCTGCAGGGGATCAAATAATTATTTTCACCACTGTATATACATACAGTATATTGCTGTTTACAGGAGGATTGAAAATGAAAATGAAAAAGTGTCTCTGTATCTGATGTAAAGCTCTGCACAGAAAGGTTTTCATAATTTGAATCAGGATCTTGACCTTTAAGGGTGTACTCTTACATTTTCAGAGGTCTTAACCTGTCTATAATGCACAACAAGGAAAAGTCCTTAGTATAGCAGAGTTCAGTGTTTGGTTAAAATATTGGTGCAAAGCTGAATGTTTTTGTTATGTTAATCTTGATGCTAGTAGTCTGATATTGAGCTTTACAAAAGAGATGGTCTGTATCCCTCACACAATGGCACTGAGCTTCATACTATGGAATTCAGGAGTTTTTGGACATGTAATTAAACTGAGAAATGTGGGCACAGATTTAATTGATGAGGAGCATTTCTGTCCCCAGCAGGTTAAAAATAATGTGAGGGTTTGTGCTAAGGACTTGGCTAATAGGGTAGTTAAAGTAAAACTATAAGAAAAACATTTTATTTTTATTTTAGATAGACTAAAGAAGTGTTATAACCCATGTAAGGTTTATTTTTGCCATCTTTGCCCCATTGGGGCGATTTACCTTCACTTCCTGTCCCATAGTCAAAACAGGAAGTGAGAGAAAATCCCTACAAATTAAGGGAATTTCTTGGGGACCCCCAGGTAACCAAAATTAGCATCGCCATTGGAAGATTTCCCCTCTTTTCTGGGGACAATCCAAAATATGGGATTTTATTTTACTTTTACTTTCACTTTCAATGATAATGGTAAACAGGACAGATATAGAGGATGAATCTCCCTAATGGGGACAGACATCCATAAAAATTGACAGAGGTTCTAATCCATTACCACTCTATCCAAAACTAAAAATAGGTTTTGCCTTTAGTTTTACTTTTTTTTTTGTTTTCAAACAGATTTTATTATAGAACAAAAGTAAAACAAATATAAATTCAAGACAGTCAGAGCAATGAGTACAAAAAGTGGAGGGATCAAAAAAATTGTTTGCAAAGACTAAGTATATAAATATACTGCTGAGTTACATATATCTATTAAAACAATCAACAGAGTCTGAAAGTCTAAACTTAGCCAAGTGAATAAAACATGGCTAGATACAAAATCGAAGAGAAAATAAAGCAGCTAAACAGGAGGATAAAACATACAAAATGTAAAATAAAAGGAGAAAAGAAATGTAAAACGGTCAGGTTTGGAGCCTAAATAAAAACCAAGGATTCTAGATAGCATCATACTGAGAGATAGTGTCGTGTAGGGTGTGATAAATCTTGTCGGCCAACATCATGTGATCTATTCTTGCAATAACTTGTGTATATGGAACTGAAGATGACTTCCAGTGCAGAGCAATCACCCAATGCATAGCTACACAGATAGAATGAATCAGTTTAACCAATGGTTTAGGGGAGTCTGGAGGAGATTGAAACGGGCAATGTTGGAAGGAAATGTTAAGGGGTTTGCCTGCCAATTTGTCTATTACTTTCAGGATCTCATTACAGGTGGGACGTAATTTCTCGCATTCCCAAAAGGTATGGAGAAATGAGCCTTGTTGTATGCAACCTCTAAAGCAGAGATGGGAGGATTGTGGGTAGATCTTGTGAATACGCATTGGGGTGTAGTACCAGCGTGTCATCAGTTTGATGGCCGTTTCACGAACCATAATAGATTTGGTACACTTGCGTAAATTTTTCCAGCCCTTCACCCAGTCTATGTCAATGTCCTCCAAATCTAATTCTAATTCCCATTGAGATCTATATTTTAGAGTTGGGACCTCAGTGTTAGCCTCTAAATTGATGTAGACTAGTGAAATAAGACCTTTTTGGCGAGGTGAATCATGGCAAATGTCCTCAAACAGAGTCGTGGAGGTCGAGAAAGGGCCCGAATAATGCTTTTGAAAGAAGTGTCGTATTTGTAAAAAATGATAAAATTCATTGTTTGGGATGTGGTAATTGGTTTGCAACTGAGAAAACAAAATGAATTTTGAATTTAGGAGGAATTTATCTAATGTAGTCAATTTTAAATCAATCCAGAGTTGGAAGGAAGAGGGTATATCAAAGACCAAGGGGAATCTAGAATCTCCTAGAACTGAGGCACCCCGAGGTACAGCAGAAACGAGATTGTATGTTTTTTTATATGCGTCCCAGAGTTGAAGGCCTGCCTGCGTGATCAAATTTTTAGAACCCATTTCTGATCTAGCCGGATTGTTTGACCACATAAGGCCTGGGAGAAATAAAGGGGCGATGGACTCGCATTCAAACTGCACCCAAGGGACTCTGGAGTTATGAATGTTCCATTGGGCCTGTTGAGTGTATCTACTGGCTAGGTAATAAAACCATATTTGAGGAACCCCTAGACCACCCCTCTTAGAGGAGCGGTACAAGACCTCCTTGGCGAAGCGTGGAACTTTGTCCTTCCAAATGAATTTATTAAACAACACCTGAATAGTGTGTAGGTAGGTTTTAGATATTTTAAGTGGCAGGGATCTAAAAAGGTAGAGAAGTTTGGGGAGAATTGTCATCTTAAGTGCAGTGATTCTACCAAGAAATGAAATGTGTAAGTGTGACCACCGTTTAAGGATACCTTTCAGTTTAGAAACCATGGGTGGGAAGTTCGCTTCAAAGAGTCTACAGAAATCTTTAGTCAGGTTAATACCTAGGTAAGGGAGGTGAGAGTCTGCCCAAATAAAAGTATAGACTGATTGAAGATGATGTAGTTCTCCAGGAGTGTAGCCTATTGGGAGGACACTCGATTTTGCCATGTTTATGGATAGGCCTGAAATCTCTGCAAACTTCGATAGAGTCTGAAATAAGTTTGGCAGAGAAACAAGGGGATTGGTGAGAAACATCAATACGTCATCAGCATACATCCCAAAATTGTATGTCGAGTGGCCCTTCAGATAACCGGAGATATTAGGGTTTTGGAGTATAGCAATGGCTAGAGGTTCGAGAGCTAATGCAAAAATGAAAGGTGACAACGGGTAACCTTGTCTTGTACCTCTGCCCAGGCTAAAAAACATAGAATTACAGCCAGGGAGCCTGATCCTAGTTTTCGGGTTACGATAGAGGGCCAAGAATGCTTGTAGGAATGCTCCCTGGAAACCCATACGTTGTAGGAGTGTAGTGATGTATGCCCATGAGACACTATCAAATGCCTTCTGTATGTCTAGGCTAAGTATGAGGAGTTTACGTGAAAATAGGTTGGCATCTTGTATTATATTTGTCGCAAGGCGAATGTTATCAGTAATAAGTCTATGGGGTATAAAACCAGACTGATAGGGAGGAAATGAGAGAGGGGATAACCACTGCTAGTCTGTCTGCCATGATCCTGCTAAAGATTTTCAAATCATTATTAATGACCGAGATAGGTCTATAGTTTTGGGGTAGGGTATGGTTTTTGTGAGGTTTCGGGATCAGGGACATATTGGCTAATAACATCTGTTCGGGGAAACTACCCCCTTGTAAAACCCTGTTAAATAAATGAACCAATCTAGTGGTAAGGAGGGAGGAAAATTTCTTATAATATAGAGAGGAAAATCCGTCAGGGCCTGGGGCTGAGCCTGATTTCAAAGATTTAATCACATTCAAAACCTCTGCAGGTGTGATCGGGGCGTTCAGTTTATCTAGTTGTGTAGGGGTGAGATTTGGTAGAGGGATATTCTGAAACCAGGCTTCGTCAGATGGAGAGGGCTTTAGTTGGGAGGGGGCTAGCAGAGAAGAGTAAAATTGTTCAAAGATGTGAAGGACCTCTTGGGGATGGGAAGTGACGTGCCCTGAGGGGGTCATTAATCTATAGACGTGGGGTGGGCGGGAAGAGTGGTTTAGTTTTCTGGCGAAAAGGGTAGAAGCGGAACTCTCATGAAGGAGAAATTTGGCTTTAGACCAACGCAGAGCCTTTTCCACCCTTTTCGACAAGATGCCATCCAACTCCAATCTCTTTTGATCAATCAGTTGTCTGGTGGATTCTAAGTGTAGGAGATTAGTGTTCTTGTAAAGGCTATCTAGGTCTTTAGTGAGGGTTAAGATGTTTTGTTTGTCGGTTTTGTTCTGGGCAGATGCTAAACTAATCAGTTTACCTCTCAGGACTGCCTTATGTGCCAACCAAACAGTGGAAGGAGGGGTTTCTGGAATAGCGTTGAGATTAAAATATTCTTCAATGGCTTGTGCTACCTCTACTTCCACGACTGCATCCGAGAGGAGAGCCTCATTTAGCCGCCATGAGTAAGAATTAGGTGCAAGCCTAATGTATATAGTGGTGAAGACAGTGGCATGATGGTCCGACCAAGTGCAAGGGTGGATGCTAGCATCTGTGGTATTAGCAAGGATAATGGGGTAGTATAGATATAATCTAATCTAGCATAACTTTTGTGGGGATGGGAGTAGAACGTGTACTCCTTAGCACCGATGTTAAGTGCTCTCCAGGAGTCTACCAGCTGATGGTCTAGCAGTCCACTGGAGAGGGAGCGAGGAAAAGATTCGGAGGAGGGGGACAGGGAGGATCTATCAAGGTTAGGGTTAGCAACCATATTGAAGTCCCCTCCTATTATCATGTGGGGTGATTGAAAATGAGAAAGGCGGTCAAAGAAGGAATGAAAGAAAGAGGCAGGAGCATCATTTGGGGCATAAATACTGGCGATAGTTAGTTCTCTGCTGTGAATCAGACCTTTGATTATAACATATCTGCTATCTTTGTCTTTAACCACTTGACGACCGCCTCACGCCGATTTACGTCGGCAAGGTGGCACGGACAGGCAAAATCACGTACATATACGTGATTTGCCTTCCGCGGGTGGGGGGTCCGATCGGACCCCCCCCCCGGTGCCCGAGGCGGTCGTCTTTTGTCCAGCGGCGATTAGAGGTGAGGGGGAGGCCATCCGTTCGTGGCCCCCCCCCTCGCAATCGCCGCCGGCCAATCACATCATTCCTTTGCTGCTGTATGCTAAACAGCAGCAAAGGAAATGATGTCATCTCTCCTCGGCTCGGTAATTTCCGTTCCGGCCCGAGGAGAGAAGACAGGTATGTGAGTGCACAACACACACACAGTAGAACATGCCAGGCACACTAAACACCCCGATCCCCCCCCAATCACCCCCCCCCCCTGTCACAAACTGACACCAGCAGTTTTTTTTGTTTTTTTTTTTTTTTTTCTGATTACTGCATTGGTGTCAGTTTGTGACAGTTACAGTGTTGGGACAGTTAGTATTACCCCCCTGTAGGTCTAGGATACCCCCCTAACCCCCCCTAATAAAGTTTTAACCCCTTGATCACCCCCTGTCACCAGTGTCGCTAAGCGATCATTTTTCTGATCGCTGTATTAGTGTCGCTGGTGACGCTAGTTAGGGACCTAAATATTTAGGTTCGCCGTCAGCGTTTTATAGCGACGGGGACCCCCATATACTACCGAATAAATGTTTTAACCCCTTGATGGCCCCCTAGTTAACCCTTTCACCGCTGATCACCGTATAACTGTTACGGGTGACGCTGGTTAGTTTGTTTATTTTTTATAGTGTCAGGGCACCCGCCGTTTATTACCGAATAAAGGTTTAGCCCCCTGATCGCCCGGCGGTGATATGCGTCACCCCAGGCAGCTTCAGATTAGCGCCAGTACCGCTAACACCCACGCACGCAGCATACGCCTCCCTTAGTGGTATAGTATCTGATCGGATCAATATCTGATCCGATCAGATCTATACTAGCGTCCCCAGCAGTTTAGGGTTCCCAAAAACACAGTGTTAGCGGGATCAGCCCAGATACCTGCTAGCACCTGCGTTTTGCCCCTCCGCCCGGCCCAGCCCAAGTGCAGTATCGATCGATCACTGTCACTTACAAAACACTAAACGCATAACTGCAGCGTTCGCAGAGTCAGGCCTGATCCCTGCGATCGCTAACAGTTTTTTTGGTAGTATTTTGGTGAACTGGCAAGCACCAGCCCCAAGCAGCGTCAGATTAGCGCCAGTACCGCTAACACCCACGCACGCACCGTACACCCCCTTAGTGGTATGGTATCTGAACGGATCAATATCTGATCCGATCAGATCTATACTGGCGTCCCCAGCAGTTTAGGGTTCCCAAAAACGCAGTGTTAGCGGGATCAGCCCAGATACCTGCTAGCACCTGCATTTTGCCCACCCAAGTGCAGTATCGATCGATCACTGTCACTTACAAAACACTAAACGCATAACTGCAGCGTTCGCAGAGTCAGGCCTGATCCCTGCGATCGCTAACAGTTTTTTTGGTAGCCTTTTATTGAACTGGCAAGTGCCAGCGGCCTAGTACACCCCGGTCGTAGTCAAACCAGCACTGCAGTAACACTTGGTGACGTGGCGAGTCCCATAAGTGCAGTTCAAGCTGGTGAGGTGGCAAGCACAAGTAGTGTCCCGCTGCCACCAAGAAGACAAACACAGGCCCGTCGTGCCCATAGTGCCCTTCCTGCTGCATTCGCCAATCCTAATTGGGAACCCACCACTTCTGCAGCGCCCGTACTTCCCCCATTCACATCCCCAACCAAATGCAGTCGGCTGCATGAGAGGCATTTTCTTTATGTCCTCCTGAGTACCCCTACCCAACGAACCCCCAAAAAAGATGTCGTGTCTGCAGCAAGCGCGAATATAGGCGTGACACCCGCTATTATTGTCCCTCCTGTCCTGACAATCCTGGTCTTTGCATTGGTGAATGTTTTGAACGCTACCATTCATTAGTTGAGTATTAGCGTAGGGTACAGCATTGCACAGACTAGGCACACTTTCACAGGGTCTCCCAAGATGCCATCGCATTTTGAGAGACCCGAACCTGGAACCGGTTACCGTTATAAAAGTTAGTTACAAAAAAAGTGTAAAAAAAAAAAATATATATATAAAATAAAAAAAAATAGTTGTCGTTTTATTGTTCTCTCTCTCTCTATTCTCTCTCTCTTGTTCTGCTCTTTTTTACTGTATTCTATTCTGCAATGTTTTATTGTTATTATGTTTTATCATGTTTGCTTTTCAGATATGCAATTTTTTATACTTTACCGTTTACTGTGCTTTATTGTTAACCATTTTTTTTGTCTTCAGGTACGCCATTCACGACTTTGAATGGTTATACCAGAATGATGCCTGCAGGTTTAGGTATCATCTTGGTATCATTCTTTTCAGCCAGCGGTCGGCTTTCATGTAAAAGCAATCCTAGTGGCTAATTAGCCTCTAGACTGCTTTTACAAGCCGTGGGAGGGAAAGCCCCCCACCGTCTTCCGTGTTTTTCTCTGGCTCTCCTGTCTCAACAGGGAACCTGAGAATGCAGCCGGTGATTCAGCCAGCTGACCATAGAGCTGATCAGAGACCAGAGTGGCTCCAAACATCTCTATGGCCTAAGAAACCGGAAGCTACGAGCATTTTATGACTTAGATTTCGCCGGATGTAAATAGCGCCATTGGGAAATTGGGGAAGCATTTTATCACACCGATCTTGGTGTCATCAGATGCTTTGAGGGCAGAGGAGAGATCTAGGGTCTAATAGACCCCAATTTTTTCAAAAAAGAGTACCTGTCACTACCTATTGCTATCATAGGGGATATTTACATTCCCCGAGATAACAATAAAAATGATAAAAAAAAAAAAAAAAAAATGAAAGGAACAGTTTAAAAATAAGATAAAAAAGCAAAAAAAATAATAAAGAAAAAAAAAAAAAAAAAAAAGCACCCCTGTCGCCCCCTGCTCTCGCGCTAAGCGAACGCAAGCAGCGGTCTGTCGTCAAACGTAAACAGCAATTGCACCATGCATGTGAGGTATCGCCGCGAAGGTCAGATCGAGGGCAGTAATTTTTGCAGTAGACCTCCTCTGTAAATCTAAAGTGGTAACCTGTAAAGGCTTTTAAAGGCTTTTAAAAATGTATTTATTTTGTTGCCACTGCACGTTTGTGCGCAATTTTAAAGCATGTCATGTTTGGTATCCATGTACTCGGCCTAAGATCATCTTTTTTATTTCATCAAACATTTGGGCAATATAGTGTGTTTTAGTGCATTAAAATTTAAAAAAGTGTGTTTTTTCCCCAAAAAATGCATTTGAAAAATCGCTGCGCAAATACTGTGTGAAAAAAAAAATGAAACACCCACCATTTTAATCTGTAGGGCATTTGCTTTAAAAAAATATATAATGTTTGGGGGTTCAAAGTAATTTTTTTGCAAAAAAAAAAAACTTTTTCATGTAAACAATGAGTGACAGAAAGGGCTTTGTCTTCAAGTGGTTAGAAGAGTGGGTGATGTGTGACATAAGCTTCTAAATGTTGTGCATAAAATGCCAGGACAGTTCAAACCCCCCCAAATGACCCCATTTTGGAAAGTAGACACCCCAAGCTATTTGCTGAGAGGCATGTCGAGTCCATGGAATATTTTATATTGCGACACAAGTTGCGGGAAAGAGACAAATTTTTTTTTTTTTTTTTTTTGCACAAAGTTGTCACTAAATGATATATTGCTCAAACATGCCATGGGAATATGTGAAATTACACCCCAAAATACATTCTGCTGCTTCTCCTGAGTACGGGGATACCACATGTGTGAGACTTTTTGGGAGCCTAGCCGCGTACGGGACCCCGAAAACCAAGCACCACCTTCAGGCTTTCTAAGGGCGTGAATTTTTGATTTCACTCTTCACTGCCTATCACAGTTTCAGAGGCCATGGAAAGCCCAGGTGGCACAAAACCCCCCCAAATGACCCCATTTTGGAAAGTAGACACCCAAAGCTATTTGCTGAGAGGTATAGTGAGTATTTTGCAGACCTCACTTTTTGTCACAAAGTTTTGAAAATTGAAAAAAGAAAAAAAAAATGTTTTTCTTGTCTTTCTTCATTTTCAAAAACAAATGAGAGCTGCAAAATACTCACCATGCCTCTCAGCAAATAGCTTGGGGTGTCTACTTTCCAAAATGGGGTCATTTGGGGGGGTTTTGTGCCACCTGGGCATTCCATGGCCTCCGAAACTGTGATAGGCAGTGAAGAGTGAAATCAAAAATTTACACCCTTAGAAATCCTGAAGGCGGTGCTTGGTTTTCGGGGCCCCGTACGCGGCTAAGCTCCCAAAAAGTCCCACACATGTGGTATCCCCGTACTCAGGAGAAGCAGCTGAATGTATTTTGGGGTGCAATTCCACATAGGCCCATGGCCTGTGTGAGCAATATATCATTTAGTGACAACTTTTTGTAAATATTTTTTTTTTTTTTTTGTCATTATTCAATCACTTGGGACAAAAAAAATAAATATTCAATGGGTTCAACATGCCTCTCAGCAATTTCCTTGGGGTGTCTACTTTCCAAAATGGGGTCATTTGGGGGGGTTTTGTACTGCCCTGCCATTTTAGCACCACAAAAAATGACATAGGCAGTCATAAACTAAAAGCTGTGTAAATTCCAGAAAATGTACCCTAGTTTGTAGACGCTATAACTTTTGCGCAAACCAATAAATATACGCTTATTGACATTTTTTTTACCAAAGACATGTGGCCGAATACATTTTGGCCTAAATGTATGACTAAAATTTAGTTTATTGGATTTTTTTTTATAACAAAAAGTAGAAAATATCATTTTTTTTCAAAATTTTCGGTCTTTTTCCGTTTATAGCGCAAAAAATAAAAACTGCAGAGGTGATCAAATACCATCAAAAGAAAGCTCTATTTGTGGGAAGAAAAGGACGCAAATTTCGTTTGGGTACAGCATTGCATGACCGCGCAATTAGCAGTTAAAGCGACGCAGTGCCAAATTGGAAAAAGACCTCTGGTCCTTAGGCAGCATAATGGTCCGGGGCTCAAGTGGTTAAAAACCTGTTTGACTTCCATTGGGAAGGAACTGTGCAAGAGTATGGTGGCACCTCTGCTTTTTGCCTGGTGCAAAGAGCAAAAAGTCTGAGGAAAGCTTCTGTGGAGAAATTTGGGGTGTGAGGAGTGTGCAAAATGTGTCTCCTGCAAGAGGAGGATTTGAGCTCCAAGTTGTTTATAGAAGGCAAAAGCCTTCCTCCTTTTAAGTGGGGAATTAAATCCCTTGACATTGTGTGATATACACCTAATTACCATGGTGGTGGTTATAGTAAACTATAGTCTGGGGATAAATAGCGTCCAAGAGGGATCTAAGACAAGCACTTTGCATTTCAAGGACCAAAAAGAGGGCCGACATACTCGAGCACTGGCTGGCAGTAGAGTGAAACATATCAAAAATGTAAGCCATAAAGGCTAACTGAAGCATGTAACCCGTACAATATTTTTTCAATAGAGATTTGATGCAAAAGTAGTATGATGGCTGACCAAAACCTAAAAAAAAAAAGGAGAAAAAAACATGGAGAAAAAAAAATGAAAAGAAAACATAAGTCTGATGATAATGCAAGTGTCATCATAACTAGTACCTGGATCAGGTAACGGTAATAGACCTGATAAGAGAAATCACAACTCACGAGACTACAAGGTCTCGAACCCAGCCGGGAATATGTTCTGTACTATGCTGATCTAGTAGGAAGGAATATAAAAAAAAACAAAAAGAGAACGTGCCTGCAGTAATGACACAACCAAAAATAAAAAAGAAGTCAGAATCTGCAAGGCTGCGGCTGGGTGGGGTAAACATGTCGCGGCTCCAAGGGACCGATGTCCGGGTCATTGCAAACTGGAACGGGGTGCATGTTGCTGGGTTGTCATGTAGGTGTCATCTATGCTGGGAAGATCAACGAAAGGGGTCCTCCAATCTACCTCCGACGTCGTATCTGATTCTGCGTCTGTCTCTCCTGGTTGGAGGCGTCTGCCAGATGGGTGAAGGTCTTGGGGTAGAAGGGGGCCGACGAATGACATCAGGATCCAGAAGTCCCAATTTAACCAACACCTCTTGACCTTCCAGGAGTGACGTGGCAGAATATGTGGTACCATTATGGGGGATTACAAGCTTAAAAGGGAAGCCCCATCTATAGCGAATGCGAGCAGCTTGAAGGGCAGAAGTAACCTCTTTCATGCCACGTCTCCTGTCCAGGGTGGCGGGGGAAATATCAGGATATATTTGAATGGTACGGTCGTCCAGGGTGATGCGTTGCTGATTGCGAGCAGCTCTGAGAATCTCCTCTTTGATTAAAAAGTCCTTTATGCAAAGAACAACGTCCCTGGGGGGTTTATCATCTGGAGGTTTAGGTCTGAGAGGTCTATGAATGCGGTCACAGGTGAAAGAACCAGCATCCATGTCTGGGAGCAGAGATTTGAACAGGCGAATCATAGTGGGAATGAGATCCGTAACGGATTCTGGGATACCTCTTATGCGCAAATTGTTGGGTATATTGCGGTTATCGAGGTCTTCTATTTGGGACTGCATCAAAGAAAAGGCCGTGGCTAGAGATTCATGTTCTCTAGAGAGGTCACTGTAAGCAAGCGCCAACTCGTCATGTTTAGTTTCCAGTCTTTCAGTCCTGGAGCCTAAGGCTGCAATCTCCTGGGAGAGTGTGTGAGAGGTTTTGTGCAGCTCAGTCTGGAACTTAGTAGCCAGCCTAGTGTACATGGCCTCCAGGCTGCTCTCTAGGTCTGTCTTGGTAAGGGAGGCTGTGTACTCACGGCTAGGATCCAAGGAGGATGTTTGGTCGTGGAGAAATCCTGGTGATGAGGCCGGAAACAGAGGCTTGCTTCTCCCTGCAGCGCCATTTTGAGACATGCTGCCGAGCTCACGAGTGCGGAGGAGATAGTGGGTTAGGGTGTGCTGAGATGAACCTCTGGGTTTCTTCTTTCTCCCAGGCATGCACCACGTCTAAGGGGCTCGAGGGGTGATAGAATCGCCGAGTTAAGTGCTGATAATAGCCCTGCAAAAGCCGTTATCTTCCCGGGCTGGACGGAGCTACTCTATCAGGCGTCCATCACGCTCGGCGCTGCGCATGCGCCCCCCTTTTAATTTTACTTTAATTTAGTTTGGGCTCATTCACATAATACCGCATCCAGTACCGCATGCACATGCAGCACTTTTTGTAATGTATAGTAATACGTTGCCATGCATTTTACATGCATTGCGTTTGTTTTTTGTTTTTGTGTTGATTTGCTTTGAAGTGTGTTGCGTTTGTGCTCATTTGCATTCATTTGAACGTGCTGCACTGAAAAAAAAGTAGTGCATGCCATACTCTTTTTTTTTTTTTTTTTTTTTCAGCACTGGGCAATTGCAGTGCAATGCTCTGGTGTTAACTGCATTCATAGGGAACCATTACATTTTGGTTGCCATGCATTGGGAATGTGCTCACAAATGCACCCAGGACATTTGGTGTGAACTAATGTTTCTGGTGCTAAAAATACAGCAGTAGGTAGCAAGGTTTGTCATGTCATGTGCAGTAATGCTTGTAGATTAAGCAACAAGCTTTGTGAGCTGACAGCTCTTATGTATAGAGGTATCTTGGACTTTGTTGCAATTACAGAGACCTGGTTCAATGATTCAAATGACTGGTAAATAACTATACCAGGGTATACAATATAGAGAAAAGATGGGAGTAGGAAAGAGGAGAGATGGAGTTGTCAAAAAAGAAAAAGAATTGCATGAAGCTAATGCTAATTCAAAAACAATTGAAATATCTTCAAGCCTCTGGGCGTGCCTTCCAACCAGAGAGGGATCTTCCCTTAGAATTGTGACCCCCAGGGCAGACTAAAGATTGTGATAACATGTTGATTGACAAGATAACTCAAATGTCATTGAAGGGTGAGGTTTTAGTTATGGTTGACTTCAACATGCCTGACGTTAACTGGAATTCTCAAACTTCAATAACAAGCAGGAGCAAGGATGTCATGGGGGCATTGAACAGGGTTACTCTGAAACAGTTTTTAAGACCCAGTACTGACAAATGAGGATTGATTGTCTGATGCTATGGTGTGAGAAGGTTTGGGTTCTAGTGATCACTAATGTCCTTGGTTTGATATTAAAAATAGAAATGCAAAATCACATGAAAAAACTAAAGCTTTGGATTTGAAAAAGACACATTTTGCTAAAATGGGTTAACTTCTAAAAAAAAAATGAACTAAAATGTTGGCAGTAAAACAGGAGTAAGCAATCAGTGGGCACTGATAAAGTCTACTATCCTGGGGGCAGCTAGGTTATATGTCAGGTTAGCTAAGGTAAATGGAAGAAAACAACAATATGGTTCAATAAAAAGGTAAACAGGAAACAAAGAGAATAAAATCAAGCATATTTTCAAAGCATATACGGCAGGAGAGTCAAAGAAACAGAAACTGTAGCTAATAGAGAAGTGAATGTAAATAGAAAAGAGGAGGCAAGATACATTACTAAAGCACAGAAAGAGGAGGAAATGGCTAAATCTTTAAAGAAAGGAGGCAAAACTTTTTTTTTTATGTACCTCAGAGATGGAAGGGAAAAAAACAATGGAATTATTAAAATGAAAACTGGGTATGACACTTATGTTGAGGGAGACCTGGATGTAGCAAATCATTTAAACAATTAACTGGAAAAGTTCATATGTTTGGCAGACAGCAAATATTGTACCTATCCACAAGAAGGGTAGCAAAGTAGAAGCTGGCATTTATAGACCTTGATTTCAGTAGACTCTCCAAAAGTCCCCTCAGACCCCTAGATGCAGTTGGTGATTGTTTGCAGCCTATGACAAACTCTCTTTTGAAATGAGATTAGTGCAGTTAAAGCAAACATTCACTTTCTTCTACACTAGGGGTAGCCTTAACCTTAAACCTTAAAGAGGTGGAGATCTACTTGAACAACATTGGATAAATCAAAGATCACCGGGTACAGTGTCGCCTCCTCACACCTGTTTGAAACCTCTAATTGCCATACTACCGATAATGGTTCCAGTCGCCTGAAACGCAGAGGCCAGGGGGCGGGTCCACAGGCCGGTGTTTCTGGTTTCGGCCCTCTGTGATGACGCCAGGACCAGGAAGTTTAAAGCCAAAGGGAATTTTTCTCTATACTCTGCTGCGCTCTCTGCAAAATGGAGGAGAGACTGACAGTTTTGGCAGAAGCAGGCACCTTAAAGCGGATTTCCACCCAAAAGTGAAACTTCCGCTCATCTGATTCCTCCCCCCCTGGTGTCACAATTGGCACCTTTTGGGGGGGAGGGGGGACAGGATACCTGTCTTCGACAGGTATCCTTTCCCACTTCCGGGAGCCTCAGCCGTGGCTATTGACGACGTCACGGCTGGGGCTCCCCCCTCCTCCTTCCCCTGTCGCCGGGCCAGTAGGAGAGAGGAGCGGGCCTCGCGCATGTGCAGTAGGCTTCCCAGCGTGAAGCCGAAAGGCTACACTGCTGGGTACCCTTACCCGCAATGGCGGTGGCAGCACCCGACAGCTGATGGAAACATCAGCTGTGGTGCCGACGTCGCTGGACTCCAGGACAGGTAAGTGTCTTATTAAAAACCAGTAGCTGCAGTATGTGTAGCTGCTGGTCTTTAATTTATTTATTTTTTTGGCGGACCTCCGCTTTCAGCCCCGGCCAGGCCCAGGTAAGAGGAGTACAGTGGTGCCTCAATCTTCACATTATGGACTTTACTGTTGTTGTTATTCCTCAGTGCGGGGGAGCCTGCGGTTGCAGGGCCCGAGGTTACTTCGCTCGTACCCTGCAGTCTGGACGATGGGTATTGCTTGCTACATTTTGGCACTGTTTGGGAGTGTTTTCCCAGTGGTGGTCTGCTTCACTTGGATATAGCTATGTGTATTTGTGCAATAGTTAGGGACGCTAGGGTGAATCTCTTATGTTCCTTTTAGACTTCAACAAAATCTAAGCCTTCCCCCCAGTTCAGAGGAAATGCCCGTCATGCAAAAATCTTCTCGGGGATTCGTGGCAAAAGCCAATGTGCAGAACTTGCATAGCAGATCTGGTTGAAGAGGAAACTTCCCAACAATGCAAGGGTATGCTTTCCTCTAAGAGAGCCACGGACACCTTGAGCTTAGTCAGATCTCTGGTAAAAAACCCAGAAAGCCAGGCTGAACCCCAAAACACACTGTCCAGCCCTCGAGCATCCACCTCTAAAGCAGTACAGACTATTGACTCATGGAAGAGGGGACAAGTACTTCTCTCAAGGATTCGGATGAGGAGGGAGAGGAAGTTGATAGCCAAACTTCCAGATACAAGCTCTCACTAGAGGAGGTAGATGATGCCTTGAGAGCGATCTACACGACTTTAGAGATCTAGGAGGAAAAAGGTGCAATTGTCGGTACATGACAAGATGTACTAGGGCTTCGATGAACTCAAGCACAGGGTGTTTCCTGTCCACAGGGTCCTCTGACACAGTCAAAAAAGAGTGGAAGGACCCAGAGAGTGGCTTGTTCTTTTCGAAAACTCTCAAAAGAAGTTTCACCTTTTGAAGAAAAGGAGACAGAGGTCTGAAACAAGAGACCCAGAGTGGATGCTCGTTCTCACAAGTATCCCGTTGCACGGTCTTGGAGTTTGAAGATATGGAGATATTAAAAGACGCAATGGATAAGGGGGCGGATTCCCTTCTGAAAAAAGCTTGGGATTCCACCTCAGCCAGCTTTAAGCCTGCAATTTGCTTCTACAGTAGTGGCCAGAAATCTGGAATGCTGAATAGAAAAACTTAAAGGGCATGTGAAGGCTGGTACATCAAGGAAATAATTACTGGAATCTTTTCCACTGATGCTAAAAGCAGTAAAATACATGGCTGACCCATCAGCAGAATTGGTAAAAATGTCGGCGACATTTTCAGCTCTAGAGAATTCAGCTAGACGTGGTATCTGGCTAAAAACTTGGACTGAAGATACGGCATCCAAGATAAAATGACGTGGCTTACCTTTTTCCGGTGACTTGCTCTTTGGCCCAGACCTTGAGACAGTTCTGGATAGAACAGCTGACAAAATGAAAGCGTTTCCTTCTAAAAAGAAACCCCCCAAGAAAAATGTTCTTGCTGTTCAGCAACCCCACAAAAGTAGAGACCAGGACCAGAAAAGCTTTTGGTCCTCCCAGAGGGGCAAAGGAAGAAGTGGGGTTCTCTTCAGACCTCCCGATCAGCCCCCCAAAAATAAGTGACAATCTCATCCCAGTGGGGGGGGAAGGTTATCTTCTTTTCACCCACAATGGGAAAAAACAACCACAAGCCCCTAAGTAATCAACATCATCACCCGAGGTTACCGCTTGGAGTTTTTAGATATCCCTGTGAGCAGATATTACGTCACCAATCTTCCAAAGGACAAGGACAAAGCTTCCGCAATGATGAACCTACTTCAGGATCTGATACAACAGGAAGTCATTATCCAAGTTCCCGAACATCAGAAAGGTCGGGGTTTCTACTCACACATCTTTCTAGTGAAGAAGCCCTCGGGAAAATATTGACTGATACTGAATCTACAGGTTTTGAAGAAATCAATCTGTTACAAGCATTTTTGGATAGACACAATTTATTCAATAATGAAGTTGTTGTCCCCAGAATGCTTTTATGGCGCCTCTGTACCTAAGGGACGCTTATCTGCACGTCGTGATAGCCCAAGCTTCCTAAAGGTTTCTTCGACTGGCACTGAACCTGGGGAGTTCAATATGGCATCTCCAGTTCAGAGCTCTGCCATTTGGACTATCATTCCCCAAAAGTGGTCACACCAGGAGCTCCTAGAAAAACAAAGGATCACCCCAAACGTGAGAAGGGCTCTCTGGTGGTGGCGGGATGCGTCCAAACTAACAAAAGGTCTTTCCCCTGGACAAATGTCTAACAATGGATGCAAGTGCTTGGGGTTGGGGCTTGGGCCAGACTGCGCAGGGTTCCTGGACCAAAGTAGAAGCTCGAAAGTTTCCAAATTGGCGAGAACTAAAGGCCATCTTTCTGGGGCTCCTGTCTTTTTTCAACAGGCAGTCAGGGGACAGCAAGTACAAGTGCTCTCAGACATCACAACAGCAGTGGCCTATGTAGAGTGGAATGTGGCTTCACTTACATGTAAAGACTAAGTTCCTCAAAGTGGGACTTTAATGGACAAAATACAAATTTATTACAACATGTCAACAAAATGTATACAGTTGACGCACATGATAGTGATAAGAATACACATGAAAAACAAACAATACACATAATACAAAAAGGAGAAGGAAAGCCCAGATCAACTGTCAGAAAGACAGAAGAAATCCAACGCGTTTCAACGAATGAGGTAGAGGTCTACTTCAGGGTAAGTGGGCTGACAATTTCCAGATCAATACATACATTCTATAATATTAATAGATAAAAAATTACAAATGCATGTCAAAATTCATAATTTAACATGACGTATAACATAAGTTATGGCGGAAGAACAAAATGTGCATGCAGGTATCCATACTGACCTGATATGTCTTATGTGTCAATCAAAATAGATTCCTAGCTCAACAGATAGAAGGAGACTAGAACGCCAGTAAAATGCCATGTATCCAAAGCAGAAGGGAAAACTGAGCCGCGGCTCCGTAGGGGATCCCCCGTGTTTGCCTGAACCTGCCTCCCAAAAGTGGGCCTGAACAGTGTCAAAGGAAGATCCAACAAAAATCTAGGTATATGCAAAATCAGTAAGAAAAGAAAGACCAATGATGAATCGATTATACTATAAAAAGTCATACTATAGAACAAAAATTTGATACTCCAAAACAATGGAAGCTCAGTAGTGTCGTCCAAAGAGGTGATCATGATAACCATACCTATCATTTAGAGGTTTGTAAGATGAATCTATCACCGTGGAACTTGCTCCATAGCACAAAGACAGATCCCACTGTAGAAGGCCACTGGTGGTCAAACAAGGCTATGCCGCATATGAGGTTTGAGTGCAAATAGTGCTCACAAGTATCCACAGAATGGCTGAATAAACAGTAGTCAGACCTACAATCAAAAATATTATAAGTTTGTATTGTACCAAGGGACCAGAGAATTAAGCTGTATTGATGTCATAAATGTGGCAGTTCCTCATGTCTCCAAGGAGCTACCAGGAGCATGTGAGGTTGCCTGTTTTTAAATGGTGGCCAATATGAGAGGGAGGTGTGGTAAGTGATGGAATCAAAAAGAGGCCTCCCGAATGCTGCCACGCGGTTGGCCCCCCTGAGCCGACGGCGCATCGCGCCGCCAACACAGGTGTATCCGATTGTGGTGCTGCTCCGCCCGCAAGTCGCGTCACGTCATGAACTGACGCAAATTACGTCATCGCGGGCAGACGAATCCGATCACGTGACGGCACGCTGCGTCGCCCGCCCACTGACACATGAAGGACAATGGCACATGGAAACAAACCATGCACCAAAGCCCGAAAGAAGCCGTTGTAACCGTCCCTCCAGGGGGGCGGTCCGTGCGGCCTGGGTGCGCCAACTGGCACAGCAGGACCAACTAACAAAAGGGGAAGGGGAAAAAAGAAAGGGCTTGGTTGGGCTGTGGAGAACCATGGACAAAAGATGTATACAAATATATTAAAGAAAACGGCCATCAGAGATGGAAGAAAAATGCCATTACCAGCTGTTGGTTTATGGTAAAGACTACTAGACAAAAAAAGTATTGATCAATGTGAATATACACATCTAGAAACTCAATTTTAGCTGGATCACAGGACAGGGTGAAACTCAGATTAAAAGTATTAGTTTACAGACAGTGCACAAAAGTATGTAGCAACTCATCAGGGTCGCTCCAAACCAGGAAAGCATTGTCGATTAAACAAAACCAGCCAGGTCGTCAGAGGTATTGATCATATGTTCCCACTCTCCCAGGTACAGATTGCCGTAGAATGGGGCAAAGCAATCCAGGAGCCCACAGCCTCCTGGGATATTCATCTCACCTGTCCCCAGAGGCTTTGGGAGAATCTTTACCACACAGTGCATGCATTAGGGTGGATCATCTGGGAGCCAGCTGCAAGAAGTCAGAAGGGAAAGCTGGCTCCTGTTGACATAAACAAAGAACATAGTGGCATGTGGCAGCAGAGTAGTGGATTTCAGCAGGACAGCAGTAAATTTGCTGTGTATCTACCGAATAACCTAGCAAACATATATTCCTTCTTAAAATTAGTATAAATATATTTTAGACATTTGTAGCACTACCTCCGTAAGAGTTCCAAATGTCAAGAGACACTCTGCCTCTCTTTGCTCCTGCTGTCTCTCCAGAAAGCTTTCCTCCAACTACCTCCTGTGGTAGGATCCCTCCAGGCCAGCCACCTGAGGTCTGACTGAGGTAGAACCCCTCCCCCGGCAGGGTCTCTCGAGGGACACCGACAGACTCCCTCAGCACTGCTTCTCCATCTTCCAACTGACTCCCCTGCTGGCATGGCTTATGTCTATTCACAGGCTCCTTAGTTCTCTGCCAGGCCCACTTCTAGGGGATTAGCTAAGGGTCCCCGAAATATGCAAGACAAACCTCCCTAGCTTCCGCCCAATAAATTCTAGAATATTCTCCAACATTCTAGAACCAGGGAGAGGCACCAGGGAGCTGCCTGGATGAGTCGCCCAGCCCTAAGCTTTATTAACCCTGACTCTGTTTTCATGGCTCAGGCTTAGCCCTGGGACAGACTATACACATCAGTGTATAGAAAACACTGAATCTTAACCATATAGCAGACACTTAGGGCTTGATTTACTAAAACTGTAGAGTGCAAAATCTGGTGTTGCTGTGTATGAAAAAACAATTTGCTTTCAGTGTTTTTTTGTCAATGCTTTATTGAACAAGTTGAAGTTAGAAGCCGATTGGCTACCATGCACAGCTGCACCAGATTTTTCAGTCTCCAGTTTTAGTAAATCAACCCCCAAATGTTTTGAGCCAAATACATATTTTGTACATACAAATCTTAAAATAATGTTCAATTGAATTGTGTTACGTTTAAATGGGTTATTAATTACAGATAGTGTTTTTGTTAATGTGAACATAATGCAGGGTGCTGTTTAAGGGCTTATCAAACATAATGAGATTTACTTTGTTATGTAAAGAAGCGTATAATAATGATGTTTACACCACTGGTAGTATGCTGCTCTAAAAAGAAAAAGTAGTAAGTGCATCATTTGTAGTGTGATTCTTATTTGATTTGATGGACATCTTGGCAAGGTGCCTCTCAGTATGCCGGGCATAGGATAAGAATGGGAAGCATGCATTGACCCACAGCAGTACATCAAATTAATGTGAAAAAAGCCTTAAATTATATAAATTGCTACCACGGATTATCCTGAGAATTGCGATTAGACCTTCTATTATATCCTATAAGGAGTTTCTTTTAATAAATGAAGTATTCTCTTGCCACAGACAAAATGTATTGGCAAGGCATGTTCTGTGTGTGTGTGTGTATATATGTATATAATATATGTGTATGTGTGTGTATGTATGTGTGTGTGTATATATATATATATATATATATATCTCATGATGCACATCCTTCTCAAAGCTTGAAGGCACATTATAAGTCCCTTATGCTCACTGTGAAGTTTATTCTTCAGAGACCAGTGCTCTTCCTCTGTGGCAACCATAGGTAGTGTAGTCTCCTGAAGCATTAATGACAAGTCAAAGACGATAGCTATGGGGTTGAGCACTACCAGCTGAACTGTCACTTAGCATCACCACTTTTCACACTACATGAACGACTTCACAAGTGACATTATCTTGAATAACCTACTATTAGATTAATGCCAAGTCAGGGTACATCAATGTAGAATTTTTATTAGCAAACAGGAAATTTATGTCTGAATACATGTGACTGAAATGCAAAATGCTGTGATGTTGATCTGAATATGTTTAAAATCAAAATGGCTCAAATCTATCAAAATAGATCACATCCAGAAATACTTGTAAATAAAATATGGTATAGCTGGATACACATATACCCCTTCTAATGTTTTATATATGTATGATGTCTAGATTTTAGATGTTTATTTAAAAACATGATGACAGTTTGCAAATACTTTCTAGTCTGTTTAAGCAGTCTTAATTAAGATTAATATTGTCTGTAGAATTATTATTGATTATACATTTCTTCACAAACTCTTAATATATGAAATTTTATAATATATTTTGTGATTTATAGAACTTCCTAATAAGGAAATTAGATTTTCAGCAAATACATATTTTGCATTATTGTAGCATTTACCTGAATGTTTTTGGGAGACTCCCGTTTTTATTTGCCTATTGTTACATATTTTAAAATACTTTCTCTAGTGGTCTTCTGTTTATCATGAAATGTGGTTCGCATTAACAGCTTAATGGGTAAGTGTGGTTTTGTTGTAAAAAAAATTAAATCTGCCCCCTTGACCCGCCACATTAAATATACTTCTTACAAAAAAGACCTTGATAGCAGACAGCAGCTATTCAATGTCTGGTAGCCATAGTAACAGCAGTGAAGCCAACATTCTGTTCATTACTGCGCATGCACCATTGGCTCCTACAGAGTACAAGGACCTACAGCTGAGAGTGCATTACAGAAAGACAGTAGAATATACCTAGGGTGATTCGGTAAAGGATTTTTTACACTTCTCTGGCTTTATGGCCATATTCGGAAGTCCACCCCGGTAAAAAACGGAAATGACGTCAGCAGAAGAGAGTACGCAGCCTCAATGCATTTTGTGATTAACGCGTCATCAGGAAGCTTTTTGATGAATTCTATGATACTCTTTTATGAATTCCAGGGACTGACTGTGCTGCTCTAGTAAGCCAGAAATATTGTTGCCTCTATGCATATATTTACAAACCATACACAAGAGCATTTTTTTTTTAAAATACCCACACATCCTGATTAGGATATTTGCATTTATTGTATGAAAAAAGAAAAACTCTTTCCAATTTATAATCGGAATGTTTCATCTTACCATCTTATCCTGACCTCTGCTAGGAGTGGAAGCTGTTATTTTAGTTTGCTCCTCCTGGAAAAATTTGGCATTGTAGCTCCTCCTGTCAGCTATGAAAATGGTTTTTAAGCCCTGGTTCACACCAGTGCAGCTTTGAAGTCAAGCTACTTCAGTGTGACTTCTAAGCCAACTATCAGTGCGATTTCACGTGCGGCTTGCTGACATCTGTGCAACTTCATTTAACAGATGTCAATGCAAGTCGCACTGAAATCGTAGAAATGGTGCAGGAACCTTTTTTTAAAGGTGCTGCAAATGGAGTCACAGCAATTTGAATGATTCCATTGCTACAAATGGGAGGCGACTTTGCGCTATCACGTCACATTGGTGTGAACCAGGGATAAACAGAAGCAAACTGCAGTTCTTTGGTGGAAAGACATTCCACTGATGCTCACCTTGGGGCTTTGACAGAGGCTCTCAAATGTTTGACCATTAACCACTTGCTTACTGGGCACTTATACCCTCTTCCTGCCCAGGCCAATTTCCAGCTTTCAGCGCTCTCACACTTTGAATGACAATTTAACAGTCATGCAACACTGTACCCAAATTACATTTTTAAAATTTTTTTCACACAAATAAACCTTTCTTTTGGTGGTATTTAACCACTTGCAGCCCAAGGCCGTCATATGACGTCCTTGACTTTCAGTGGGAATATCTGAATGATGCCTGCAGCTATACAGGCATCATTCAGATATCATCTTTTTCAGCCGGCGATTCTGTGCACCGTAAGAACGATCATAGTGGCAGTTTAGCCACTAGATCGTTCTTACAGGCGACATGAGGGTACTCCGGTGCTTCTCCAGGCTCTCCCGTGCCATTGAGGACACGGAGAAAGATTCGGCCGCCGCCGGATAACGATCATAGAGATGTCGATGACCAGATGGTCACCAGTCATCTCTATGACCGTCTGGGCCGCACTTGAAAACAAAGCTGCGATCACGGCTGGAAAGCATGGGATCGTAATTTTTTGATCTCATGCTTTCCAGCCTGGAGGAGAGATTTGGGGTCTTATTGACCCCGCATCTCTAAATAAAGAGGACCTGTCACACACCATTCCTATTACAAGGGATGTTTACATTCCTTGTAATAGGAATAAAAGTGATCAAAAAAAATTAAGAGAAAGTGTAAAAAAAAAAAAGTAAAATAAACAATAAAAAGAACAAAAAATTTAAAGCGCCCCTGTCCCCGGTAGCTCGCGCACAGAATCGAACACACACGGAAGTCCAGCCCACATATGTAAACGCCATTCAAACAACACATGTGAGGTATTGTCACTTGCGTTAGAGTGAGAGCAATAATTCTAGCACTAGACCTCCTCTGTAACTCTAAACTGGTAACCTGTAAAAAAATTTAAAGCGTCGCCTATGGAGATTTTTAAGTACCGAAGTTTGGCGCTATTCCATGAGTGTGCGCAATTTTAAAATGAGACATGTTAGGTATCTATTTACTCGGCGTAACTTCATCTTTGACATTATACAAAAAAATTGGGCTAACTTTACTGTTTTGTTATTTTTTAATTAATGAAACTTTTTTTTTTTTTTTTAAACTCATTTGAAAAATTGTTGCGTAATTACCGTGTGAGATAAAAAGTTGCAACGACCGCCATTTTATTCCCTGGGGTGTCTGCTAAAAAAAAACATATATAATGTTAAGGGTTCTGAGTAATTTTCTAGCAAAAAATGTTGATTTTTACATGTAGGAGAGGAGTGCCAGAATAGGCCCGGTATGGAATGGTTAATCACCACTGGGTTTTTTATTTTTTTGCTAAACAAACAAAAAAAGATCGAAAACTTTGAAAAAAAACTAACAAAAAGTTCTTCATATTTTTTTATAAAATTTGCAAACAGGTAATTTTTCTCCTTCACTGATGGGCACTGATGAGGTTGCAATGATGGACACTGATGAGGTGGCACTGGTGGGCACTAATCAGGAAGCACTGATGAGGTGGCACTGATGGACACTGGCAACACTGATGGGCACTGATAGGTGGCACTGTTGGGCACTGATTAGCAGTACTGATGGGCACTGGTGGACCTGGATTTGCAGCACTGGAGGACACTGATTAGCAGCACTGGTTGGCACTTAGGGGGCCGATGTCTCTCTAAAAGAAGCCAGTTACTGGCTTTATTCTTTTCTTCACGCTGACAGCATGACGGGAAAAAAAAAAGGTAACCGGCTTCTGTAAATTTCCGTGATCAGCTGTCATTGGCTGACAGATGATCATGTAGTAAAGGGCCCACTATGATTGGCCCTTTACCCTGTTCTGTGATTAGCCCAGTCCGGAGAACTTGGCGATCACAGAGGGCGCCCCCTGGGGGAGGACGTACATGGACGCCCCCCTGGCATTTGAGGTCCGTGCTGTATCCGTCTTTCGGCTATAGCGTGGACTTCAAGTGGTTAAAGCGGAACTTCACTCTCTCAATCTGTATTGACTATTTTTAATCCTCATGCTGCTAGCATTAATAAACAGATAGTATAGTATATTATATTTACTTGTTTTAACTATTTTTTTCTTTTTTTTGCATTTCTTCAGTTATTTTTTGGGTTCCAGGCTTAAGCAAATTATTTCATACATTCCAGGAGACTTCTGGAGGGTGAGGAGAGGTTTTCTCAGCTAAGCATGCCTGAGCTAAGAGCTGATGGATTCCAGGAAGTAAATGCTACATGAATCATCTGCACTTACTCAAGAAGACCATGGCCAAAAATGCTAGGGAATGTTTTTCAAAGTGAGCTCTCAGCAAACTAAAGCAAGAAAGCGTGAATTGATAGGTAAGTGTTTTTGGTGCTCAGATGCAGTGTAGTTCCACTTTTTTTTTTTTTCTTTTTAACCAGATATGTACATATCCATACTGTGCACTGCTGCCTCCACCAGTGTTATTAATTTGGGGAACAATAGGCAATTTTTTTTCCCTGATGTCCAAAGACAATGGAAGTCTACTTCAAATCAAAGATCACAATTCATTTTTCTTTTTTTCTTTTTTTTTTTTTTGGACAGATAGAGTTTTCATTTAACAGACCCCCAGTAGTGTGCCCCCATCTGCATTGTCCCACCTGTCAGCTCAATACCTCCATAGAGCTGGGTAAAGGGGGAGGGAGACCAGTGTACATGCATTCTCTAATTTCCCCTATGCTGACCGAACACGGAAGTGATGTGCATTATATCATTTCTGGGTTTTACTGTTAGTTTCCATAGTTTCTGTGGCCAGATAGAAGCTAATTGAGTGGGAGCAGTGCAATTGCATTCATATCTTGGAAAATAAAAAATTTAAACTACCACCATTTTATTCTCCAGGGTCTTTGCTTTCGGAAAATATTGATAATATTTTGGGGTTTTAGCTAATCTCTGCTGCTGCCGGAGAGTGCTTGGGCAATCCGTGCAGAAAAATTAAGCCAGAAATCAGGTATCATTCACAGACATGAATCCTTTATTAACTACATAGTGAGTATATAGCACAGAAGGCTACCGCATTTAGGCTACACATCCTCATAACACCAGATTGCTTGGGCAAGCTGACCTGGACTGCCCACCTGGAGTCTATATGTGAGCACTTAATTGCTGGGGGCCATGGTTGCCACTTCAGTGATCTGGTGAGAGACTGACCCTGATCTGCTGTGTGTGTGGACTTGGCTGCCAGTGCTGTGGATGCTGCTGTGGATTCTGGTGAGACATTGTTCCTCTTGTATTTGTCTGTGTGAGTTACTCACTAAAGCTACTGTGATTTGGAACTACAAGGCACAGCATGCCCATCTGGACTTAAGGCAATCTGTCACAAAGACCACGATCGCCGAACAATATGTTGTTTAGTGGGTGCTTGGGTTTGACATATCATGAAGCAGATGGGACAGATTGTTGAGCATGGCAGGGAAGTACCCAAGCTGTTATGGTACGTATTAGAAGATCAAGCATCCTAAAAAATGTTTTTAGGGACTTAAAAAAAGGACCTCCAAAGCAGTATTCTCAGAAATACTGCCTGTGCCTCTAGCTACTCCAGAGAGGCAGCAGGAGTTTAGGGAACTTAACAAGTGGCTGAAGAACTGGTGCAAGAAGCAGGGTTTTGGGGTCAAGGAGAACTGAAGAGACTTTTCGGTTGGTTATTTGCTCTAGGGATGGGGTGCAACTCTGTTGGGGGAGAAAATGGCCAAAAGGTTGGAGGAACTTTTAAACTAGGTAATGGAGGAGAGGGATCAGAAAAAAGTTAGAGCTAGAAGTGAACAAGGGTCAGAGGATGCTACTGTGGTCAGTATTGGTAGTGTAACTAGAATACCTATGGCCAATGCACGTAGGCTGGCAAAAACCCATTGCAGCCTCATAGCAAACAAGGAGAAAAAAAAATATGCGCTGGTACAAAATGAAAAGAAATGTTCACAATGCTAGACGTTTCACTAATAAAACGGAAGATCTGTAACTGTTGATAAATGAGGATTTTTACTAGGTGGGAGTGTCAGGAACCTGTTTCGACAACTCGCATGACTGGCTAGTGACTGTCCAGGGGTACTCCTTGTATCGGAGGTACAAGGAAGGTAGAAGAGGGGGAGGAGTGTGCCTGTATTTCAAAAGTGATTTGCAAGTGAATATGAGGGATGACCTTACTAAGGGGACAAGGGAGGAGGTAGAATCCTTGTGGCTGGAGCTTCAAAAGGAAAAAAAAACTGAGAATTAATAGTGTGTGTATGCTATAGGCCCACTAACCTGAAGTATGAGGAGGAGACTGATCTCCTCTCACAGTTAGAAATGGCAGCAAGGCATTTCTGGAATTTCTTGCAAGACAGTTTCATGTGTCAATTGATGGAAGCCCCAACTAGAAATGATGCTTTGCTAGATCTACTAATTACAAACAACACAAATCTGCTTGCAGACACAGACGTAAGGGATAACTCGGGGAACAGTGACCATGGGGTAATTGCATACAGTGGGGCAAAAAAGTATTTAGTCAACCACCAATTGTGCAAATTCACCCACTTAAAAAGATGAGAGAGGCCTGTAATTGTCATCATAGGTATACCTCAACTATGAGAGACAAAATGTGGAAACAAATCCAGACAACCACATTGTCTGATTTTTGAAAGAAAGTATTTGCAAATTAAGGTGGAAAATAAGTATTTGGTCAATATCAAAAGTTCTTCTCAATACTTTGTTATATATCCTTTGTTGGCAATGACAGATGTCAAATGTTTTCTGTAAGTCTTCACACACTGTTGCTGGTATGTTGGCCCATTCCTCCATGCAGATCTCCTCTAGAGAAGTGATGCTTTGGGGCTGTCACTGGGCAACACAGACTTTCAACTCCCTCCAAAGGTTTTCTATGGGGTTGAGATCTGGAGACTGGTTAAGCCACTCCAGGATCTCGAAATGCATCTTACGAAGCCCCTCCTTCGTTGCCCGGGCGGTGTGTTTGGGATCATTGTCATGCTGAAAGACCCAGCCACGTTTCATCTTCAATGCCCTTGCTGATGGGAGGAGGTTTGCACTCAAAATCTTACGATACATGGCCCCATTCATTCTTTCATGTACACGGATCAGTCGTCCTGTTCCCTTTGCAGAGAAACAGCCCCAAAGCGTGATGTTGCCACCCCCATGCTTTACAGTAGGTATGGTGTTCTTTGGTTGCAACTCAGCATTCTCTCTCCTCCAAACATGACGAGTTGTGTTTCTACCAGACAGTTCTACTTTGGTTTCATCTGACCATATGACATTTTCCCAATCCTCTTCTGGATCATCCAAATGCTCTCTAGCAAACCTCAGATGGGCCCGGACATGTACTGGCTTAAGCAGGGGGACACGTCTGGCACTGCAGGATCTGAGTCCCTGGCGGCGTAGTGTGTTACTGATGGTAGCCTTTGTTACGTTGGTCCCAGCTCTCTGCAAGTCATTCACTAGGTCCCCCCGTGTGGTTCTGGGATTTTTGCTCACCGTTCTTGTGATCATTTTGACCCCATGGGGTGAGATCTTGCATGGAGCCCCAGATCGAGGGAGATTATCAGTGGTCTTGTATGTCTTCCATTTTCTAATTATTGCTCCCACAGTTCATTTCTTCACACCAAGCTGCTTGCCTATGGCAGATTCAGTCTTCCCAGCCTGGTGCAGGTCTACAGTTTTGTTTCTGGAGTCCTTCGACAGCTCTTTGGTCTTCACCATAGTGGAGTTTGGAGTGTGACTGTTTGAGGTTGTGGACAGGTGTCTTTTATACTGATAACAAGTTCAAACAGGTGCCATTAATACAGGTAATGAGTGGAGGACAGAGGAGCCTCTTAAAGAAGAAGATACAGGTCTGTGAGAGCCAGAAATATTGCTTGTTTGTAGGTGACCAAATACTTATTTTCCACCATAATTTCCAAATAAATTCTTTAAAAAAATCAGACAATGTGATTGTCTGAATTTGTTTCCACGTTTTTGTCTCTCATAGTTGAGGTATACCTATGATGACAATTACAGGCCTCTCTCATCTTTTTAAGTGGGAGAACTTGCACAATTGGTGGCTGACTAAATACTTTTTTTGCCCCACTGTACATTGTGAATCCTAGGAAAAGGAGACATGAAGGTAGGATAAAAACAAAAGAGCCAATACTTCACAATAAATGGGATGATATTGTAGAAAAAAAGAACAATGAGGGAAAAATGGGAGTGTTTTAGGAAGATATTAGTTAGTGGTATTAGCCATTGTATTTGAATGGGCAACGCATACAAAAACTAACGTTAAACCTGGGCTAAACTCTATCGTAAAAGGCACATTAAAGAGAAAAAACTATCCTTTAAAAAATATAAGGCTGAGGGGTCACTGTCAGCATTTACACAGTACAAAGAATGCAATAAGAAACATAAGGGCATGGTCAGGGCAGCGCAAATAGACACAAGACACATAGCGGCGGAGAGTAAAAAGAAAACCCCAAAACATTTTTTTTTTCAAGCATGTTGATATTAAGAAGGTAAAGTCAGAGCATATTATCCCATAAAGGATAGTCGGGAATAGGATTACAAATGATATGGAGAAGGCAAATGTGTTAAATACATTCTTCTTCTTGGTTTTTACTAAGGAAAAAAAAAAAAAAGAGTATAGTAAACAAGACTGTATTGTTAGTACCACAGCATAGAATGTACCCTTGTAGCTAACAGAAACCAGTATTCCGAAAAGACTTGAAAAACTGAATGTGAATAAATCCCCAGGAACAGAAGGAGTATACCCTTGAGTACTCAAAGAACTTATGCCGCGTACACATGAGCGGACTTTTCGATGGACTAGGTCCGGCGGACCGGACTCCGTTGGACAATTCGACCGTGTGTGGGCTCCAGCGGACTTTTTTTTCCCAAAAGTCCAACGGTCCTAGAAATAAAACATGTTTCAAATCTTTCCGACGGACTCGAGTCCGGTCGAAAAAGTCAGCTCGTCTGTATGCTAGTCCGACGGACAAAAACTGACGCTAGGGCAGCTATTGGCTACTGGCTATGAACTTCCTTATTTTAGTCCGGTCGTACATCATCATGTACAAATCCGTCAGACTTTGGTTGATCGTGTGTAGACAAGTCCGTTCATTCGAAAGTCCGTCGGAATGTCCGTTGAAAAGTCCGCCGGACCTAGTCCGTCGAAAAGTCCCAATACTTAAAAAAGGGATGAGATATATACCTGGAAACTTCAGATCGGTCAGCCTAACAGCAATAGTATGTAAACTATTATAAGGGACCATATTGAAGAATGTGTTGATGAAAATAGTATTATTAGTAGTAACCAGCATATATTTATGAAAGATAGTTCTTGCCAGACCAGCTGGTTACCATTCTATGAGGAAGTGATCTGTTATCTTGATAGAGGAAGGCCTCTGGATGTGGAGTATCTGGACTTGCTAAAGCATTTGATATAGTACCCCATAAACGCTTAATATACAAATTTAGATCAGTTGGCTTTGACGATAGTATATGTATTTGAATAGAAAACTGGTTTCAGGAGTGCGTCCAGAGAGTGGTGATAAATGGCATATCTTCTGAATGGTCTGGAGCTGTAAGTGGGGCACCCCAACACTCTGCTGATGATACAAAGCTAGGCAGGGTAATAACTTCACAACAGAATATAGCAACTTTACAGAAAGACCAGGATAATTCAAAGGGATGGGCTACTACATGGTTAATGAGGTTTAGTATTAAAAAATGTAAAATGATGCACTTGGGGGCTAAAAATATAAATGCATGTTACTTGCTTGGGGGAACCTTTTGGGGTGAAACAAGGATGGAAAAGGATCTGGGGATCCTGGCGGATCATAGGCTCAGTCCACAGGATGTGTTGGAGCTGGACAAAGTCCAGAGCAATGCAACAAAGCTAATAAGGGGACTGGAGGACCTTGGTTATGAGGAACAACTGCAAATATTAAACTTTCTCGACCAGGAGAAGAGATGTTTAAAGGGAGATATGATAGCAGTGTATAGATATCTACAGTAAAAATTATTCAGTCTCAGACCTCTTGAGAAGACATGTAGCCATTCATTGACATTTGATGAGAAGCGGTTAAACCTTAAACTGTGTATGGGGTTCTTTCCTGTTAGAGTGGTAAGGATGTGGAACTCCCTCCCATAGTTTGTTGTGTCAACGAGGAGTGTGGATAATTAACCGGTTCCCGACCAGCCGCCGCAGTTTTACTGCAGCAGAGTGGCACGGGTGGGCGAACCAACGTTGCCATACATCGGGTGCACACCCCCTAGGCGGCCGTGACGATCGGATTTGTTTCAGAACCGATCAGTATCCAGGCCCAGGCCAACCATTTCTGGCCTGGTCCTGCTGATTGGTTCTGACTAATGAAATGCTTCCCCTGCCTGTAAGTGTAAACACAGGCAGGGGAAGTGATGTCATCTCCCTCTCTGTAATTCTCTTCTGTTCCAGAGAGAGGAGAGGACATCCAAATGTGAGTATCACCAACACTACACTGACACAGTACACGTAGGCACCCCCCCATCACCATCGCGCCCCCCCCCCCCAGTTAACACCTTCACGCCCTGTCACTGTGTCACCCAGTGCAGTGTTCATATTTCTTTTTGATCACTGTACTGGTGTCATTTGTGACACTAATCAGCGTTAGGGTACTTAGTAGTAGGCCCAGTCTAGGAACCCCCCTTAATACAGGTTTAACACCTTGATCACCCCCTGTCACCAGTGATCACCGTATTAGTGTCACGGGTGACGCTGGTTATTTAGTTTTTTTTTGTAGCGCAGGGCACCCACTGTACATTATCTAATAAAAGGTTTAACCCCCTGATCTCCTGGCGGTTGATATAATTTAGGTTTTAGCATCAGGGTCTGTGTTGCCCCGGGCAGTGTCAGATTAGTGCCAGTAGCATCGATATCTTTGATCAAGTTTAGTTTAGGGTTCCCAAAAACTCAGCGGTAGCAGGATCAGCCCAGATACCTGCTAGCACCTGCATTTAGCCCCTCCGCCCAGCCCACCCCACCCCACCCAAGTGCAGTATCAATCGATCACTGTCACTTACAAAACACTAAACACATAACTGCAGCGTTTGCAGAGTCTGGCCTGATCCCTGCAAATGCTAACAGTTTTTTTGGTAGCGTTTGGAGCAGTTGCTGACAGTCAGGTGCTCTTTTTTCCCGTGAGTCTTACTAGTTGTACCAGTAAATTTAGAGGCCAAAATGTCCAATCAAAGGTGCACTAGTGAAGCGGCCTACACGTTTCTGAGCATGACAGATGAGAGTAAAGAGGAAATCGCCAATCTGTCAGATTCAGGCTCAGAATTCGAACCTGTAGACAGCAGCGGCACCCTGACAGATAGCTCTGAGGATGGAGTAGTGGTCCCTGCCAAGGTCAGGCTTTCCCGACCCCATTCCTCTGATGTTGTTGAGGTGCAAGAACTGCGGGGCTCTCGTATGGAGCAGAGAGCAAGTGCTAGTGCTGTTCATCCTTCTGGTGAACTGGCAAAAACCAGCGGCCTAGTACATTCTGGTTTTACATTCCGCACTGCATGTAACACCTGGTGACGTGGCAAGTCCCATAAGTGCAATTCAAGCTGGTGAGGTGGCTAGCACAACTAGTGTCCCACAGTGACTGAGAAGACAAAGACAGGCCCGCCAAGCCCATAGTGCCCTTCCTGCTGCGTTTGCCAATTCGAATTGGGAGCCCACCACTTTTGCAGCACTCGTACTTCCCCATTCACTGACCAACCCGGAATTCAGGTGGAAACAGTTGATTTTACGTCACTTGATTTTTATTTGCGGTTTTTCATGGAAGATCTCTATGGATCTATTGTGGACCAAAGAAATTTGTATGCTGGTCAACTCATCGCCGCTAATCCCCAGTTGACCCTTGCCAGAGATTGGAAACCTATTACGGTCTCCGAATTTTAGATTTTCCTGGGCCTATCCCTCCTCATGGGCATAACTAAAAAAAGTGAGTTGCGGTCATATTGGTCCACTGACCCAATTCACCATATGCCCGTGTTCTCTGCCTCCATGACCAGGACACAATACGAGTGGATCATGCGGTTCATGCATTTCAATGACAATGAACTCTGTCTTCCTCGGGGTGACCCTGAATATGATCGGCTCTACAAAATTCGGCCCCCCGCGTAAACCACTTCAATCAGCAGTTTGCACCCTTGTTTACTCCCGATCAAGTTGTCTGCATTGATGAGTCCCTGATTAAGTTTTCTGGCCACTTGTCTTTCAGACATTATCTTCCTAGCAAGCGTGCCAGATATGGGGTCAAGATGTATAAGCTCTGTGACAGGGCAACAGGATATAAATATAGTTTTATGGTTTACGAGGGAAAAGATAGTTACATAGAGCTGGAGAACTGCCCAGACTACATAGGGAGTGCTGGTAAGATTGTGTGGGACTTGGTGTCACCCTTATTCAGAAAGGGGTACCGCTTGTATGTGGACAATTTTTACACAAGCGTGCGACTTTTTAGTCACTTGTCTGATCATGGAATTGGTGCATGTGGCACCGTGCGATCTAATCGCAGGGGCTTACCCCAGCGGCTTTATTCCAATTGGCTCTGCTGAATGCTTATGTGCTATACAAAGCTTCATTACCAAACTGGATCCTTCCTTAAATTCCAGGAAGAGATCTTCACAGCCCTTCTATTTCCAGACGGTGCTGTGGCCCAACTTCCCAATCCAAATGCAGTTAGCCGGCTGCATGAGAGGCATTTTCCGTATGTCCTCGCTGGTACCCCTACCCAAAGAAATCCCCAAAGAAGATGTTGTGTCTGCAGAAAATGCGGATATAGGCGCGACACCAACTTTTATTGTCCCTCCTGTCCTGACCAACCTGGTCTTTGCATTGGTGAATGTTTCAAACCCTACCACACAGTCGTGGGTTATTAGCGTAGGGTACAGCATTGCACAGTCCTAGGGCACACTTACACAGGGTCTTGAAAGATGAGATGGCCATCACATTTTGAGAGACCCCAATCTGGAACGTTTGCAGTTCATATAAAAGTGCAAAAAAACACACTTAAAAAATAAAAAAGCCAAAAATAGTTTTATTTTTCTTCTCTCTCTCTCTTATGTTCGCGCTCTACTGTCCGCTCTATTGTTCGCTCTCTATTGTTACTGTATTTTAGAACTGTAATGGTTTACTTTTACTATGTTTTATTGTATTTGCTTTGCAGGTATGGTATGTCTTACTGCTATACTGTAATGTTACTTTGTTTTATTGTTAACCATCATTTGCTTAGCAGGTAAGCCATTCAGCTGCAGCATGGGTTTATTTATTCTGACAGCAACAGCGTTTGCTCCCACAATATGTAAAGCCGTGACTCCAGTGCCGTAGGAGGTGATTTCACCACCACAAGTAAAAAAAAAAGAGCATATATGCTGAAGCATGGAGTCAGGGCTGGAGGAGCGATTTGCTCCTAACATTAGGGGCTGATTGCCCCCATGCTTCAGCATATATTTTTTAGACACAGATTGCATTAAAAATGCAAGTTTTTTTTTTTTAGTTAATGTTTTATCGTTACCATTGTTTGCTTTTCAGGTACGCCATTCAGCTGCAGCACTGATTTATTTATCTTGATTGCAACAGCGTTTGCTCTCATGATACGAAAATCAGCAACTCCAGCGCTGTAGGAGGTGATTTCACCACCACAGTAAAAAAAAAAAAATGGTGCATGTATGCCAATCGTTAGAAGTGGGTGGATGAAGGGCGGTAATCTAATGTTGGGCATAACCACTGATCAATCTCGGGCTGCATGAAAAAAAAAATTACAATATATGCCCAACAAGGGCCAGCAACGTACTGGTATGTTGCTGGACTTTGAGTAGTTATACCAGAATGATGCCTGCAGGTTTAGGTATCATCTTGGCATGATTCTTTTCATCCAGCGGTTGGCTTTTATGTAAAAGCAATCCTAGCGGCTAATTAGCCTCTAGACTGCTTTTAAAGCAGTGGGAGGGAATACCCCCACGTCTTCCATGGTTTTCTCGGGCCCTCCTGTCCCAACAGGGAACCCGAGAATGCAGCCGCTGGTTCCGCCAGCTGACCATAGAGCTGATCGTAGACCAGAATGGCTCCAATCATCTCTAAAGCCTAAGAAACCGGAAGCTACGTGCATTTCATGACTTTTCACCGGATATAAACAGCACCATTGGGAGATTTGGAAAGCATTTTATCACACCAGTCTTGGTATGGTCAGATGCTTTGAGGGCAGAGAAGAGATCTAGGGTCTAATAGACCCCAATTTTTTCAAAAAAGAGTACCTGTCACTACCTATTGCTATCATAGGGAATATTTACATTCCCTGATATAACAATAAAAATGATAAAAAAAATGAAAATAAAGGAACAGTTTAAAAATAAAATAAAAATAAATAAAAAAAAAAAAAAAAAAAAAAAAAAAAAGCACCCCTGGCCCCCCTTACTCACGCGCAAAGGCGAAGGCAAGTGTCAGTCTGGTGTCATATGTAAACAGCAATTGCACCATGCATGTGAGGTATCACCACGAAGGTCAGATCGAGGGCAATCATTTTAGCAGTAGACTTCCTCTGTAAATCTAAAGTCATAACCTGTAAAGGATTTTAAAATGTATGTAGCCGCTGCATGTTTGTGCGCAATTTTAAAGCATGTCGTGTTTGGTGTCCATGTACTTGGCATAAGATCATCATTTTTATTTCATCAAACATTTGGGCAAAAAAGTGTGTTTTAGTGCATTAAAATGAAAAAAAGTGTTTTTGTTTTTTTTCCAAAAAAATCGCGTTTGAAAAATCGATGTGCAAATACTGTTTGAAAAAAAAAAAAATGCAGCACCCACCATTTTAATCTGTAGGACATTTGCTTTAAAAAAAACATATAATGTTTGGGGGTTCAAAGTAATTTTCTAGCGAAAAAAAAAATTCAAGTGGCTAGAAGAGTGCGTGATGTGTGACATAAGCTTCTAATGTTGTGCATAAAATGCCAGGACAGTTCAAAACCCCCCAAATGACCCCTTTTAGGAAAGTAGACACCCCAAGCTATTTGCTGATAGGCATGTTGAGTCCTTCAGGCTTTCCAATTCCGTAAAATTGTGATTTTACTCCTCACTACCTATCACAGTTATAGAGGCCCTGAAATGTCCAGATAGCACGACCCCCCCCCCATTTTGGAAAGTAGACACCCCGATGTATTTGCTAAGAGGCATGGTGAGTATTTTGCAGCTCTCATTTGTTTTTGAAAATGAAGAAAGAAAAGAACATTTTTTTTTTCTTTTTTTAATTTTCAAAACTTTGTGACAAAAAGGAAGATCTGCAGAATACTCAACATGCCTCTCAGCAATTATCTTGGGGTGTCTGTTTTCCAAAATGGGGTAATTTGGGGGGGGTGGTTGTGCTATCTGGGCATTTCATGGCCTCCGAAACTGTGATGTGTAATGAGGAAGTGAAATCACCATTTTACGCCCTTAGAAAGCCTGAAGGCAGTGATTGGTTTTCAGGGTCCTAGGCTCCCAAAAAGTCTCACACATGTGGTATCCCCGTATTCACGAGAAGCAGCAGAATGTATTTTTTGTAATTCCACATATAACCATAACATGTGTGAGCAATATATCATTTAGTGACAACTTTGTGTAATTTTTTTTTTTGTTATTTTTCAATCACTTGTGACAAAAAAAATAAATATTCAATGGGCTCAACATGCCTCTCAGCAATTGGGGTGTCTACTTTGCAAAATGGGGTCATGGGGGGGGGGGGTTGTATTGCCCTGCCATTTTAGCACCTCAAGAAATGACATAGGCAGTCATAAACTAAAAGCTGCGTAAATTCCAGAAAATGTACCCTAGTTTGTAGACACTAACTTTTGCGCAAACCAATAAATATGCGTTTATTGACATTCTTTTTACCAAAGAGATGTGGCTGAATACATTTTGGCCTAAATGTATGACTAAAATTGAGTTTATTAGATTTTTTTTTTTATAACAAAAACTAGAAAATATCATTTTTTTTCAAAGTTTTCGGTCTTTTTCCGTTTATATTGCAAAAAATAAAAATCGCAGAGGCAATCAAATACCATCAAAAGAAAGCTCTATTATTTTTTTTAAAAAGGACACACATTTTGTTTGGGTACAGCATTGCATGGCTGCGCAAATACCAGTTAAAGCATCGCAGTGGCAAATTCTAAAAAGGGCTCTGGTCATTGAGCAGCCAAATCTTCCGGGGCTGAAATGGTTAAAAAAACTTTTAGATGCACATCTTAGGGAGTGCAATGTACAGGGATAATAGAAATGGTGTAAACACGTTGCACTGAATGGACAAGTGCCTAATCAACCTTACCAGCTAAGTAACTTGTACTGTGCAGACTGCAGTTTCAGATCCATGGTTCCAGGTTTGCTGATTTTAGGGAGGAGCTTCAGTTTACAGTGCTGCTGAGATAACTAACTGTAAGGCCCCTTTCACACTGGGGCGGTTTGCAGGCGTTATTGTGCTAAAAATAGCGCCTGCAAACCGACCCTAAACAGCCTCCGCTGTTTGTTCAGTGTGAAAGCCCAAGGGCTTTCACACTAAAGCGGTGTGCTGGCAGGAGAAGAAAAAATCTCCTGCGAGCCGCATCTTTGGAGCGGTGAAGGAGCGGTGTATTCACCGCTCCTAAACCGCTTCTGCCCATTGAAATCAATGGGACAGCGCGGCTATACCGTGGTAATACCCTGGCTAAAGCCGCGCTATACGAGGGGTTTTAACCCTTTTTCGGCCGCCAGCGGGGGGTTAAAACCGCACCGCTAGCGGCCCAATACCGCGGTAAAACAGCGCTACAAATAGCACTGTTTTACCGCCGACGCCCCCTACCGCCCCAGTGTGGAAGGGGCCTAACAGTCTTGGGGGTTGATTTACTAAAGGGAAATCCACTGTAGATCGCTGTAGATCTGAGGGGAAGCTCTGCTGATTTTATCATCCACTCATGTGCAAGCAAAACTGCTGTTTTTTTATTTTCCTTGCAATAACCCCCATGGAGTGACTATGCGTGAGGGTGAGAAGGTGTGAACTCCAACCCTGTTCCAGTGCTGGCCAACGTCAATTAAAAGACCTCTGGTTAGTGGGGTAGGGTGAGACATTACCCTTGTCAGACTTTGGAGAGTAATTTTTATTATTTAGGGCCTTTTTTATGCTAGAAATATTAGGGCCTTAGGTCTGCTCCACAATTTAGGATGTTGTGCATAACTTTCTGCTGCATTGATTACTTATATCCCTGTACTTTTTGTACCATTGTTGCTGCTATTAATTTTGCCTTAATTAGGTCAATCTCCCAAACAAAATATTCACTCCTCAGCCTGCGTGTGTTGGAAAGCGTGGTGCTGCTAAGAGTTGTAGGCACTGGGAACAGGGAACCAAAGGAAACAGCAACTCATTTGAGGGTAAGCGCTACACCTATACCTGTTGTGTAGGAAGAAATTATTGAGCTAGTATTTGGTAATTACGCTTGTATACAATAAAAGTAATGATTAAATAAAATCTATGTTTTATATGGGCCAGTTCTATTAAACAGACTCTATTGCCAGAGTTTTAATTGTTTTTGAAGGGTACAGAGATTTTTACAACAGATCATAGTTCTGTCTGATTTTTTCAAGATTCTGCATTCATGAATGAGAAAAGTTTCTCACATGATCGCTGTCAGTCGGGCATTAGAAGGGCATGTTGGTGTAGACATCTGCCTTTTAATGTTTCCCGTGGACGCTTTGGAAAGTCCCACTTTCAGTAGGCGGGAGGTACAATTATTACTAGAACTACAGTAACAATCGAACTACGGGAGCACTCACCAGCCCCCTTGCTTCATTGAGAACTACAAGCTGTCTGGCACAGTGGCCAATGGTACTTGTTGGTACATGTAGTTCATTCATTCACAGGAAACTGTGAATGAATGACATGGCTGTGTGGGTGGGGCCCCGCACAGCCATGCTGTTTTCAAATTGTGACAGCGTGTATGGGGAGAAGATCCCCCACCCACTGTCACAGAGTGGGGAGTGCTAGTGGCAGGAGGTGGGTGTATAGGAGCATGTTACATCCTAAATTATGGGTGTAACATGCTCTTAAAGGTGAACTTAGCCTTTACACACTGGTCATTTTAGGGGTTTCTGTAAGTTTTCTGAAGGTAAACCTTGCCATTTCCTTAGATCTTTCATAGATTACTGAGAAAGATCTGATAACTGCCTGTTTCTGAAATGTTGAGCACTTGTAGAGACCATACATTCTATTTCAAATATAAATGGTTCTCTTTTTGTGCACAGTTTTTTTAAATAACATTATATACTTTGAAAATATGGATTTTGTTAAGCATGCTGTGAAAGTTAACTTTTTGTTTTTTACTTTCATGGCTTGTTTTATTAAAGTAAACCTGACATCAGAGAAATGAGGCTTGCCTTTGCGGTCCTCTGCCAGAAAATGTAGAGCAGGGGTCGGCAACCCCCAGCACTCGTGCCAGACATGGCACATGGCTGCACTTCAGGTGGCAAGTGAGGCCAATCCTGGGGAACCCTCCTCCCAAACATGAATGCCGGCCAGGTGCTGCGGCTGCATGAAGGAAAAGCTGTGCGTCTGGTTCCCGCCCACAAGAACATATTTGGGGGGCACACCATACAATGCATTTAAATTCAAGATGGTGCTGCTATAAGACCTACAAACAGTACAAAATATTTTACAGCGCACACATACAAGAATGACATTTCCTGCAGGGCTAGTTAAAAACACCTGAACACCTGAACATATTCAAAAAACACGGGGGTTTGGTCACACTATATGGTCATATAGTGCTAAGCCCACTTACTGCGACAAAGTACCCCGAATTAGTGGGTCCTACACTAGTAATAGAATGGAAGATCCTTTGTCTCAACCATGGTTCCCGCCCACCTCTCTTCCCGGTGGCATCGGCTGAGCACTTCACTATCTGTGTAGACTGGTTCCCACCCACTTATCTCCCCGCCCACCTCTCTTCCAGCTGGCATTGGCTGAGCACTTCATCTGTGTAGACTGGTTCCCACCCACTTATCTTTCTGCCCACCTCTCTTCCAGCTGGCATCGGGTTCACTATCTGTGCAGTGGGTGAGTCAGAGGGCAGGACGCCTCAAGGCAGACCTTTGGTAATCATGCATTTTTTTTTCTTCCCCTTGGCAGCAGCAGTGTTGTATTCAGCCAGCTCATGCCCAGGCTTTTTTTGATCAGTGTGCATCTGCTGTCTCTGTCCCTTCTCTCCCTAAGCAGCCACACAACTGGCTCAAGCTTAAGGGGAGACCATGTTGACTGTGGACTTGACTTGTAGGTACTATTAAAAGTAATACTTACAAAGCCAGCTATAAAGTATTTTTCACAAAGCCAGTTATAAAGGAATACTGCCTTATAGCCGGCTTTGTGAGCAATGCTTTATAACTGGCTTTGTAAGTACAGCAAAAACAGATATAAACCAATACTCCCTTATATCTGGCTCTGTGAGTAATGCATTATATCTGGCTTTGTGAGAAATACTTTATATCTGGCTTTGTGAGTAATGTGTTATATCTGGCTTTCTGAGTACAGTATTATAATTGGCTTTTTGAGTAATACTTTATAACTAGCTTTGTAAGTACTGCAAAGCCAGATATAAAGTTTTTCTCACAAAGCCAAATATAATACCGTAATCACAAAGCTAGATAATAAGTATTTTTCATAAAGCAATACTCCTTTATATCTGGCTCTGTGAGAAATACATGATATCTGGCTTTGTGAGTACACCAGATATAATGTATTCTCACAAAGCCAGATATAAAGTACCGTATTTCTCACAAAGCCAGATATAAAGGAATACTCCTTTATATCTGGCTCTGTGAGTAATGCGTTATATATGGCATTGTGAGAAATACATTATATCTGGCTTTGTGAGAAATGCTTTATATATGGCTTTGTTAGTATGGTATTATAACTGGCTTTGTGAGCACGGTATTATATCTGGCTTTGTGAGAAATGCTTTATATCTGGCTTTGTGAGTACATTATTATATCTGGCTTTGTGAGAAATGCTTTATATATGCCTTTGCCTTTGTGAGTAAGGTATTATAACTGGATTTGTGAGGAATGCTTTATAACTGGTTTGTAAGTACTGCAAAGCCAGATATAAAGTATTTCTCATAAAGCAATACTCCTTCAAATCTGGCTCTGTGAGTAATGCATTATATCTGGCTTTCAGAGCAATGCTTAAAAACTGGCTTTGTGACTACCCCTTTATATCTGGCATTATAAGTAATGCTTTATGACTGGTTTTGTGAGTAATGTATATCTGGCTTTGCAGTACAGTACTCAAAAAAGCCAGTCATTTACAGCACTTATTTGGTGCAGGAATTGGGTCTGATCTGAGGGTTGAAGGTGCAGGAATTGGGACTGATCTGAGGTGTAAAGGTGCAGGAATTGGAATTGATCTGAGGTGTGAAGGGGCAGGAATTGGGACTGGTTTGAGGTGTAAAGGGGCAGGAATTGGGACTGATATGAGGTGTGAGGGGTCAGGAATTGGGACTGATCTGAGGGCTGAAGGGGCAGAAATTGGGACTGATCTGAGGTGTAAAGGTGCAGGAATTGGGATTGATCTGAGGTCTGATGGGGCAGGAATTGGGACTAATCTGAGGTGTGAAGGGACAGGAATTGGGATTGGTGTGAAGGTGCAGGAATTGGGACTGATCTGAGGTGTGAAGGTGCAGGAATTGGGACTGATCTGAGATGTGAAGTGGCAGGAATTGGGGCTGATCTAAGGTGTGAAGGGGCAGGAATTGGGACTGATGTGAGGTGTGAAGGGGCAGGAATTGGAACTGATGTGAGGTGTGAAGGTGCAGGAATTGGGATTGATCTGAGGTGTGAAGGGGCAGGAATTGGGACTGATGTGAGGTGTGAAAGTGCAGGAATTGGAATTGATCTGAGGTCTGATTGGGCAGGAATTGGGACTAATCTGAGGTGTGAAGGGACAGGAATTGGGACTTGTGTGAATGGACAGGAATTGGGACTGATCTGAGGTGTGAAGGGGCAGGAATTGGGACTGATGTGAGGTGTGAAGGTGCAGGAATTGGGACTGATCTGAGGTGTGAAGGGCCAGGAATTGGGACTGATCTGAGATGTCAAGGGGCAGGAATTGGGGCTGATCTGAGGTGTGAAGGGGCAGGAATTGGGGCTGATCTGAGGTGTGAAGGGGCAGGAATTGGGGCTGATCTGAGGTGTGAAGGGGCAGGAATTGGGCTGATCTGAGGTGTGAAGGGGCAGGAATTGGGGCTGATCTGAGGTGTGAAGGGGCAGGAATTTGGACTGATCTGAGGTGTGAAGGGGCAGGAATTGGGGCTGATCTGAGGTGTGTAGGGGAAGGAATTGGGGCTGATCTGAGGTGTGAATGGGCAGGAATTGGGATTGATCTGAGGTGTAAAGGTGCAGGAATTGGGATTGATCTGAGGTCTGAAGGGGCAGGAACTGGGACTGATCTGAGGTGTAAAGGTGCAGGAATTGGGATTGATCTGAGGTCTGATGGGGCAGGAATTGGGACTAATCTGAGGTGGGAAGGTGCAGGAATTGGGACTGGTCTGAGATGTCAAGGGGCAGGAATTGGGGCTGATCTAAGGTGTGAAGGGGCAGGAATTGGGACTGATGTGAGGTGTGAAGGGGCAGGAATTGGAACTGATGTGAGGTATGAAGGTTCAGGAATTGGGACTGATCTGAGGTGTGAAGGGCCAGGAATTGGGACTGATCTGAGATGTCAAGGGGCAGGAATTGGGGCTGATCTGAGGTGTAAAGGGGCAGGAATTGGGGGATGTCAAGGGGCAGGAATTGGGGCTGATCTGAGGTGTGAAGGGGCAGGAATTGGGGCTGATCTGAGGTGTGAAGGGGCAGGAATTTGGACTGATCTGAGGTGTGAAGGTGCAGGAATTGGGACTGATCTGAGGTGTGAAGGGCCAGGAATTGGGACTGATCTGAGATGTCAAGGGGCAGGAATTGGGGCTGATCTGAGGTGTGAAGGGGCGGGAATTGGGGCTGATCTGGGGTGTGAAGGGGCAGGAATTGGGGGATATCAAGGGGCAGGAATTGGGGCTGATCTGAGGTGTGAAGGGGCAGGAATTGGGGCTGATCTGAGGTGTGAAGGGGCAGGAATTTGGACTGATCTGAGGTGTGAAGGTCCAGGAATTGGGACTGATCTGAGATGTCAAGGGGCAGGAATTGGCACTGATGTGAGGTGTGAAGGTGCAGGAATTGGTACTGATGTGAGGTGTGAAGGGGCAGGAATTGGAACTGATGTGAGGTATGAAGGTTCAGGAATTGGGACTGATCTGAGGTGTGAAGGGCCAGGAATTGGGACTGATCTGAGATGTCAAGGGGCAGGAATTGGGGCTGATCTGAGGTGTAAAGGGGCAGGAATTGGGGGATGTTAAGGGGCAGGAATTGGGGCTGATCTGAGGTGTGAAGGGGCAGCAATTGGGGCTGATCTGAGGTGTGAAGGGGCAGGAATTTGGACTGATCTGAGGTGTGAAGGTGCAGGAATTGGGACTGATCTGAGGTGTGAAGGGCCAGGAATTGGGACTGATCTGAGATGTCAAGGGGCAGGAATTGGGGCTGATCTGAGGTGTGAAGGGGCGGGAATTGGGGCTGATCTGGGGTGTGAAGGGGCAGGAATTGGGGGATATCAAGGGGCAGGAATTGGGGCTGATCTGAGGTGTGAAGGGGCAGGAATTGGGGCTGATCTGAGGTGTGAAGGGGCAGGAATTGGGCTGATCTGAGGTGTGAAGGGGCAGGAATTGGGGCTGATCTGAGGTGTGAAGGGGCAGGAATTTGGACTGATCTGAGGTGTGAAGGGGCAGGAATTGGGGCTGATCTGAGGTGTGTAGGGGAAGGAATTGGGGCTGATCTGAGGTGTGAATGGGCAGGAATTGGGATTGCTCTGAGGTCTGAAGGGGCAGGAATTGGGACTAATCTGAGGTGGGAAGGTGCAGGAATTGGGACTGGTCTGAGATGTCAAGGGGCAGGAATTGGGGCTGATCTAAGGTGTGAAGGGGCAGGAATTGGGGCTGATCTGAGGTGTGTAGGGGAAGGAATTGGGGCTGATCTGAGGTGTAAAGGTGCAGGAATTGGGATTGATCTGAGGTCTGATGGGGCAGGAATTGGGACTAATCTGAGGTGGGAAGGTGCAGGAATTGGGACTGGTCTGAGATGTCAAGGGGCAGGAATTGGGGCTGATCTAAGGTGTGAAGGGGCAGGAATTGGGACTGATGTGAGGTGTGAAGGGGCAGGAATTGGAACTGATGTGAGGTATGAAGGTTCAGGAATTGGGACTGATCTGAGGTGTGAAGGGCCAGGAATTGGGACTGATCTGAGATGTCAAGGGGCAGGAATTGGGGCTGATCTGAGGTGTAAAGGGGCAGGAATTGGGGGATGTCAAGGGGCAGGAATTGGGGCTGATCTGAGGTGTGAAGGGGCAGGAATTGGGGCTGATCTGAGGTGTGAAGGGGCAGGAATTTGGACTGATCTGAGGTGTGAAGGTGCAGGAATTGGGACTGATCTGAGGTGTGAAGGGCCAGGAATTGGGACTGATCTGAGATGTCAAGGGGCAGGAATTGGGGCTGATCTGAGGTGTGAAGGGGCGGGAATTGGGGCTGATCTGGGGTGTGAAGGGGCAGGAATTGGGGGATATCAAGGGGCAGGAATTGGGGCTGATCTGAGGTGTGAAGGGGCAGGAATTGGGGCTGATCTGAGGTGTGAAGGGGCAGGAATTGGCACTGATGTGAGGTGTGAAGGTGCAGGAATTGGTACTGATCTGAGATGTCAAGGGGCAGGAATTGGGGCTGATCTGAGGTGTGAAGGGGCAGGAATTGGAATTGATCTGAGGTGTGAAGGGGCAGGAATTGGGACTGGTTTGAGGTGTAAAGGGGCAGGAATTGGGACTGATATGAGGTGTGAAGGGGCAGGAATTTGGGCTGATCTGAGGTGTGAAGGGGCAGGAATTGAGACTGATGTAAATGGACAGGAATTTGGACTGATCTGAGGTGTGAAGGGGCAGGAATTGGGCATATTCATTTCAACTTTACCAGACTTACCTCGCAGTATATATTACTATTATTCAAGTTGTTTTCAGAAATGACGTTATAAAATTTATTTTTCGTGATTGAGAGTGTGAAGTTGACATTTTATTTTATGTAGCTCAGATTCTTCGAAAAATATTTTTGGCACACTCTGCTCAAAAGGTTGCCTACCCCTGATGTAGAGTTAAGATAGGAAACACATTCTGTCTATTTTCCATGTAGCAATGTCATAGCAATAAAGGTTTATTGTGTTTGCAGCTATATTTGGCCTTCAAAGAATCATGCAGGTACTACTGAGATACTGTGCAACACTGCTCTTTTCTTTTACCCTATTCACGTACCTAAATTTTGCACATGCGTGGGTTTCTGCTCGTTGCTATGTTCTTAGTAACTAGGGGAACTCAGATGATTGCAGAACCCTGATGGGTGACTATTCAGTATAAGTAAATTATAACTAGGGTACAGAATGGTTAATAATTCTCTAAAGCCAAAATTTGTTTTTTTAATTGTACAGTAGAGGACATGGGGTCTTAGTTTTAATCATGGGTTCTATGCAGCTCTCTTTAGGTGTTTGGACACTGGCAAAAAAAGCTTCAGAGACAACCCCATATAACCCATTGCAGGCTCATTTTTTGCTTGTGGATGTCTTCTCTCTACTGACAGAGGCTTACCTATTTTACATTTGTTTTTTCTTTTTCTCTCATGACTCTTCTATCAAGCTTCCTAGCTGTTCCATAGTCACTGTGGCTCCCTCTTTACAGCTTTCTGGATTGGTTCACCCCTCAGCTGAGCCTCAGGAGACTGGATCCCATCTGGGAGAAGACGCTGAGTTGGCTTCCACCTGAAATATAATGTTGGGCCGCCTGTAATGTTGCATTTTATCCTGTGTGGTGCTCACCTTGGAGTGCGGAGTTAGCTGCAGAGTGCTGTACAGGTCCAGGGCTGTGGTCCATCAGCAGTGGAGCCCTGTCCCTGGAGACTTTTCAGCAGATATGCCCATTGTGGAGGGCAAAGCCAGGATGGAACTTGTCCCTACCATCCTGCTCCAATTAATTATGCTCATCCCTGGCCCTCAGCGTGGTGGCACTTTGATCCCGTGATTGCCTGTTGCAGGCACAACCATGGAGCAGTGTTTAAATTTGGCACCATTTTCAGCCTCCTTCAGTTGCAAATGTGCTGCATGGGCCCCCATTGCGCCAGAGCAGCCTTGGTCCTACTGTGCGTATCCATGCCATTTTCTTCCTCTTGCCGCATGCCCTCCAGTTGGAAACATGGCTCTAACAGTACAGCACAGTAGTCCTTGGAGGTTTTCTGGGTTCCAGCTACCTACAGTGCCTGGACTGGAGCACCCTTCCTTCTCAGGAGCAGTGAAGGTCCTGAGTATCCCCGTGGGGACGCCTAGTGCCTGGAGATCATAGACACAGGGGCAAGGGATCAGAGGGCCTTGCCGGTTCAGACTCTGATAGTGGCTCGGGGGTGGGGTGTATGTGGGGGTGATAGTTTCTATCTGAAGGGCTCTAGTACTTTTTGTTCTGACCACTACCCCCAGTTTGATTCTCTGCCTTCCTCTTGGCACACATCTGTAGAGGAGTTTTCAGCCACCAATCCTGACTTTATAGGCAGGATCTCAGTTCTTTTGGAAGCTGCAGGTTGCAAACAAGCCTCTTGCTTGAATGTGGAAAATTCAAAATTTTTAGTTGCTACCAAAATGGGAAGAGAGGTAAATCTTTAAATGGGGATACTTACTCCAGTATCAGCTGCCTTTGAGGGCATTTCCCTCACTTTGGAGCTATTTCCTCTTACTTCCTGTTGTGTCTACAGAATGAGAACCATAAGACAGCTGGCAAAAAAAAAAAAAAAAAACTGACTTGCGTTTTTAAATATTCCCCACACTATCCAAAATGGAAAAATGGCCTTTAGATAAACTGTACCTTAACTTTACCTTTTGGACCATGTTACACCCATATTTAGACTGCAACATGGTGGAAATTGGCTGTCCCCTATGACAGTGTGCACGGGTACTGCTTTTGAACTGTATGTGCGTGTGTGGGGATCCAGCTGCACATTGGTGTCATGCATTCTCAATGCTTTGTAAATGAATGAACTACACACCCTATCCATCACCACAGCAGTTTAAGTTGTCAATGGAACACACGTGAAGTGATCACCACACTTAGTCCATTGCTACTTCCTCCAGAGATGAAAAGATCCTGGACTGCCGCACTCCGAAAAAAGGCATCTTTATTGTTAAACTTTAAAAATCCAACATACAGTCACCTCTGTGGGGACAACACAAAGAGCAGTAGTTAACATGTTTCACATAAATGGATGCTTATTCGTAGCTACTTCCTCCAGCTTTCTAACTGAAAACCTGTACCGTTCGAAAAGTCAGCAGGAGCCTGGCTTTGCACCCACAATTCACTGATTGCAGTTGCAATGCTTTGCAGGCTCATTTAATAATAAATAATAAATTACCTTTTTTCTTTTTTCTGCAAATTGCATGTACATTGTTTTTTTTTTTTGTTTTTTTTGTAAAGGTGAGCTTGGCCTTTAACTGCATTTCCAGAATGTGGACATTCAGTAAGCAATAGAAACAGTTTCTTTTTCTTTAGTGGTTGCATTTACACGCCGCATGCAGGTATACTAAACAGTACATTTATAAAACAGCAGTATGGCCCCACCTATTTGATATAAAAGAAGAAAAAGCAATGTAGTTTTTTAGGCCTCAGAAGCAGTGTGCATTAAAAATGAAGAAAGGTGGGAAAAAAAAGCTAGGAGGAGACCCTAGTCATGTGACCTGTGAAATTCTCATGACCAACTCTCCTCTAGTCATGGAGCTTTATCTACTCTCTTAAGCAGAGACGATTTCATGGGGCTGCGCTGGCTCCACTCTGTGACCTAAATTTTATGATTGGGTGGGCCATGGTGCGCATAGGGAAGCAGAGTATAGCAATATCTGCCCTCTGTTATAAATGAGCCTGTAAGTGTAGAAACTCTCAGGCAGCATGGCACACAGTCATAAATGCATGCAAGTTTTAATAGCAGTATAGGGTCTCCTGTTATAGTGATGGTGCATTGTAAGCGTGGGGCCTGCAGAGCCATAGAATGGTTGGTTTAAAAATCAATTTGATTCTTGTCTTGTGGTCCTGGTGTCTTTTTTAAACTATAGACTGTGTTGATGTTCTGTACCACATTTGGATTCCTCCTTTACACCCTACTTATCTTAGGTATATCTTTTGAGGGGGGGATAATTTACATTGTGCATTTATGAAAGTATTGCCAGGAGTTATCCACCTCATTTATTTTTCTATTAGTTACTCGTGTGACATAAAATACTAAAACAAATTGGATGATTTACTATCTTGTTTCCCGTATGACAGTGCTGTGTTGATTGGTAAATATCATGTATCCTGGGTGTGCAAATATGTCTAGATTTATTGACAAATTGGTTTATCTTGCTGAAGATCTTTAGAAGGCATTTCTGTTCATTGCTAGAAAAGCCAGGAGGAAAAAAATACTTGCATAATTATGGAAGGAGGAAAAGTAAGCTTGAGGAATTTCCCTTGACTAGACATCTAAGTGATTTACAGCAACCATAAACATGTCAAGCATAACTTTCTCACCTGAAGCAAATTAACACTCTATCACGGCAAAGAGACAACTTGCTGATTTTGCTCTTCTATCATGTTATCAACATGTTTGGCGTTGTTTGTATTTGTTTGGCAGATGTTTGGGTCATGTTTATTTGGCACAGCGTTTATAAAGGGTTGTAATAATTCTAGGTAGTATAATTTATCAGCGTGAAAGGTAACATTGTCGAGACTGTGTATACAGTGGTACAGTAACCTGTCAAAGCCAGAGGGTGTTTCTACGTGCTGTGGTGTAAGAAATATGTCAGGAAGCCAGAGTGCAATATGTTGGCTTAGAAGAGGTACAGGAGATGCTGTTGAAGGAAAGAGGACATACCTCAACATAGCACTGCCTTTCATTGAAATCTCTGCTTACCACATTGGTGAAAAGAACAAATAAGACTGTACAGGGAGTGACTGCTCTGTGAGTTTTGTTTGTGCGGTTACTGCATTTATGTGAAGCTACTAAAAATATATAAATACACCTGGTGTTTGAGTATTTGCATTCTGTGTGTAGTAGTAAAGTTTCTTTTTTTAACGTGAAAATGTTTTTTATATTTTGTACATATTTCAGATAGTATACTTCTCTTTCTGTCTTTTTTTTTTTAAAGACCAGCAGGTCAATCTTTAAATGCTTATACCTCCTACAAATATGTGAAATATATGCACCTGTTTTTTTATCCCTGAAAATGAATGTCAGACAAATACAGTTGGAATGATTTAGGCCCAGAATGAAGGTTAACGTCAATTTAAACATCCAAACTTGACGTTCTTGTGATATAGCTTTGTGGAAGAGGTACCTATTCGCTTGATAGCTCTGTGAAACTGTTGCCTACAGAGATGGGCTCTTGACACTGTCTGCCAGCCTGAGGCTGTCCGCTTTGTGTCTGCTTTAATTGAAAATTAATAGTTAGGAGGTTGCTATGGAAATGATACCATTGCTTGCAGACAGCAAACCCAGCTTTTTTGCAAAGAGACACTAGTGGTATTGTTTGTCCTTGTTGACCTTGGAAGTTCAAAAGCCCGGAGGAGGAAAGGAGATGCAAATATTTTACTTAAAAAAAATAATTTACATATTGATAGCATTGTTTCTAATGGAGGAAACATTCTTTTTTTTTTTTTTCCTGATGCTGGCACGTACAGAGATGCAATATATGACAAAGCTTTTAATTAATAGAAGACAGATTTGCAGGTAAGCAAGTACTGAAAAAAAAAACGTGTGATGATTTTGACAAATGTGTACACATAAGTGTGAAATGTTACTTGAGTGATGTGATAATGAAAACTATCATTTATTTTTCTGTGGAGTACGTAAAGTCAGTTGTCATTATGTACGTTATTTGCAGCATCTCTGAAATGTGTAAGCTTTTGTGAAACTGTGGACAGTCGGAAATTATATTAAACGCTGAAAAAGAAGCTTGTGTATTGATAAAGGAATAAGCCATTATCGCTACACACAATGTTTACATTCATTTACTTACATGATTGTGTGTATGCTTGAGCAAGATTAATTGCAGTCCAGCTGCATCACATCTTAACCCCTGTCAGATCAGTCTGAGCAAGTTTCCCACTCAATGGCTTTTTTTTTTTTTTTTGGTTTGCAATGTAGACTTCATTTTGTTTGCTTTTCTACTGTGGATTCTTAAAACAAAACAAAACAACAAAAAAAAAATTATACTGAAAACCAATAAACTCAATAAAGTCAGACAGAACTAGAAATGCTAAATAAGTCTAAAAGAAAAAGTAAAGTTTATTTCAGCATAGTTCATAGGAGGTGGAAAATATACCCTGGGGGGTTGAAGGTGAAATGTGAAATTAGCTGTAATTATTGAAAATGTCTGTATTAAAGGCTATTAGACATAGTTACTTTAAGTAGTTGGTGCACCTTCCCCTCCTCAGTTTGGGATTTAAACGCTGATGAAAGTAGATGCAGATGTTGGTCTTTTGAGATGCAGCAGGTTGTTAGACGATACAGATTGTAGGGGCAGGATATGTTCTGTGATGTGCAATTAAAGTTTGTCCACTTGTCTCAGCCTGAAGCTGTAACTTCCACTTTGCCTTTTTTCCCTTGGTTAGGGGCCATAAAAGTAAGCAGAATGTCTGCCTAGGGTGTAACTCCTAGGGAACAATCCAGCTCTTGCAACACGAGTCAAAGGAAAAAAAAAAAAAAATGCAAACAAG